>NC_041382.1:675164246-675173632 GCF_002162155.2 Triticum dicoccoides | reverse complement strand
TTGTACATGTGCTGAATGCGGAGGTGCCGTACGTTCGGTACTTGATCGGGACGGATAGTGAAGGTGTACGACTACATCAACCGCGTTGATAAACGCTTCCACTTAGCGATCTACAAGGGTATTTAGATGCTCTCCCCCTCTCATAGCTATGCATCTCCATGGATAGATCTTGCGTGTGCATAGAAAAAAATTATTTTCCATGCAACGTTCCCCAACATTAACATCACATGGACAATGAGGTTCTTCAAAAGCAACACCTTCAGGAAAGGGAACAACGCTCAAGCGTTGTGGTCATCGGATCCAACCACCAAAGGCTAGAATCTAGGTTTTCTCCCTGAAGAATAAGTTCGATCATATTTGAGCAATGCCTTCAACTAGGTAACAATGCAAAAAACATCGACATTGCTAGATCAGATCCAAGGTTTTCACCCCGGAGCTTGAGACGGGTACTCAAGAAGTGTCACCAAATCAAAGTCAATCATGTGGTGTAGCGATCTTTTGCGTGGATAGGAGTTCTCTCACGATTTCTACGTCATTATAATGCACATAAAAATTCTTATTATATTAAGCAAACTACAAAACAAACACAACCGACCAAATCATTACGAGATATGAAATAAAAACATATGATTAAGATTACTTCTTTCACAACAATGCCTTCAAGAAGGGATAAATGTCATCACATGCCTCGTCCGGCCAAATATGGCATGGACAAAGATTTTGATCCTACTTATCAAGACCAGTCATGAAGAAAATCAGAACAAGTAGACAACATTTCAACAAGGTAATAACACAAGTTTTTCATTGTTGAGCACGACCATAAAGGTCAGGATAAGAGTTTTCACACCAAAAGTAGTATTCCAACCAACTACTCGAGAATGAATGGTTCGATAGTTGCACCCGCCAGTACTCCCATGTATGTGGGTGGATGATGCCGCAGAAGTTCTCATGTTCTAGGCAAGCCAGGCTTTGTAGTCCTAGTGTGCAGGTAGATTTTGTAGCCCTAGTGTGCGGATGGATGATGCCCTTGTGGTCATGACCCCTTTGCTTATTAACGATGTAAATGCATCTTCATTGCGGACCCTCAAGCCGCTCGCATCCATCCGGACCGCGTGATCCGAACATTTTTTGCCATCCAACACGGTCCGGTATCCGTCCGCAGGCTAGTCCAGATGTCCATTTTCCCATATACCGGAGGCAAACTCGGGGTGGGGAGAGAGGGGCTTTGCGGGAGTCCGGACGCCAGCCACGTAGGACTCCGACACCCCAGGCCCACTAGAATCCCCCTCCCGATCCCCCTTTCTTTCAGTCCACCCCTGCCCCCGCCACCTTCCTTTCATCCGCACCCTCGTCGTCTGTCGCCGTCGTTGTACCTCTCCGACCGCCGCCCAGGCATCTTTGGACGTCCACAAACCCCACCCACGAGACTGCCGGCCTTGGACTACGCCGTTGTCCACCCAGGAATCCCTCTACATCCCCGCCAACGCCATCTATGGCGGACACCGCGCCCGGTAGGTGTTCGATCAAATGCCATTGAGCTTTTTTTTAAAACTTCTTATTGTTTTCTAGAGAATCAGAACGATATGGTACTCGTGTACGAAGATGAGTTGTTGTGTGATGTGTGGTTGGCCATTTATAAGGACTTTGTAGGCATGAACAAGGGCCCGACCTTTTGGAAAAAATTGCATGCTTTGTTTCATGAGTTAAAGAACTTTGTGCCCTACAACATGCACGTCATCCATGCACACAATGTGAAGTCGCTTTGCAGTGTGATTCACCAAGTGGAGACAAAGTGGCCATTGGGCTCGTCAACCATTGAGATCGGTTGCTTCATGTTGCTCTACATGTTGATTAATTTATTCATTCACTCAATGTTGATGTACATGTTGTATAGCGTGCACGTGTTGCGACGTACTACAGGACCGACCGCAGGCCATTCACGCACACACGTTGTTGGATGAAGCTCAAGGGGCAGTTTGTGTGGGACAACATGTGCCGACTTTGGCTCTAGTATCGTTGAATTTGGAATGGATGATTTCGAAAAACTTGTTGAACATCTGGTTATCTCATTGAATTTGAACTATTGTTGTACTAGAGATATTTGCATGGATGAATTATGCTATTTTCTATAATTACTTTGAGTATTGTGGGCTTGGTTTAGTAAAGCATACAAAATATCGGCCATTTTATTTAAATTATGTCCAAACTTTGCTAAATTCTGTCATGTTTGATAAAATTCATCCGGTTTGTTGGAATGTGGTTTGAAATGTATGCGGGGATGGTTGAATGGCCGGCTTCCTTGAAATGTATGCGGAGCTCCCTTGAAATGTACGTGGGCATGGTTGAATGGCCGGCTTCCTTGAAATGTATGCGGAGCTCCCTTGAAATGTATGCGGGCATGGTTGAATGGCCAGCTCCCGTACCACTTCGTGAACTAGTACGCGTACAAATAAGGTGTCCAATTTTGGGGCCAGAGTTGGAGATGCCCTAACTCTGCCTATGAATGAATAAAGAAGGGATTTTAGTGCTAAAAAAGGGACCAATTTCACCATCCAGGCTGTAGAAAAGGCAAAGCCCCACCATAGCAGCATAGGTGGTACGTCTCCAGGAATGCAAGCAGTTCGGTATCAGAATTTTGCATAATGCAACCAAGCACCAACATCCAACCACTGTAGGATGCTGCTGCCATGCGCATGATCGTTGTCCAAGGACACCACTATACATGTTTCCTAGATAAATTCGGGCAGATGCAGAATACACTGCAGAAGAAGAAAATGTGCAAAATACATTGGATCCAAGGCAGAGCATCAGCAGTAGAACATGAGCCTTTTCACACTGTCACTGACCTTAGGCAGGGGCGTCGTCTGCAATGGAGTGGATCTGTACAGCGTCGTGCAGCTGGTGGCCACCGAATCTGACCTCTCAAGGTACAGCCTGCCCCTGTACGCGGCGAGGTGCGCATAGTACGCCGGGGGCACAAGGGACACCGGCCTGGTGCACCGCACGAAGGTGTAGCAGAGATTGTGTATCAGCTGCTGCACCTCGTCGGACTGGAACCTGTTCTCGTCCAACAGGACGTGGTAATGAGTTGGACGGCTTGTCCCCTTGGTGCCCCAGTGGCTGCACAGGTAGAAGTCGAATTCCCTCGGGTGCGTGATCACTGTGTCGACCACCGTCCCCGGCGGTATGTTCTGATCGGAATAGTGTGTGGAGCCACCGTTCTTCTCCCTGTGGAAGAGCCTGGTGTGGTGCCTCTTCTGAACCACGACGAACGTGGTCAGGGGCTTGTAGCCTGGGTACCTCAAACAGGCCACTCGCAGGGCATGCATCTCCTCCTTGAGGACCTTGTCAAACTGCGTCTCGCTCACACCATCCCGGAAGAATATGATTCTACCAGGGAGCTTGCCAACTTCTTTCAGGAACTCCTCAAGCAGTTCACCAGTCATCACATCCAGGTGTTCGATTATTTCTTTCCGGTGCGTCTGCGACCTCATCCTGGAGATGTACTTGTTTGCCGCAGGCCAATTCATGCTTGCAACTACGGCGACCACCGACGGGCTTGAGTCGTCGAGTGGGTGAGGGTGTGTGACATCAGCACCCATGAACATCACTGGCTCCTCATCTGAAAATATTCTGGGAATCTGGCATGGCAGGCTGTTGTAGAGGGAAACATTGCATCCCCCAAGCTTAGCATTCATCTTTAGGGCTAAATTGGCCACAAACTGCACGGTCAGCTTGCTTAAGTTGGGATAAAGGCAACACTGTGTCACAACACCAATGGACGTTTCAGCAATCCGTTTCAGGTCAGCATACCCACGGTGCCTCCGTTCCATGACACAGATTAGTAGTTGCAGGTTGCCTGATGCAGCTTCTTGAATTTTCCCGAGTTTACTCTCCAAAATGCCAGGATTATTGAGAAGTTGGATCCGCTCAAACAATGGGCTGATGACGGGTTTCTTGTTTAGAAGAATCCCAAGCTGCTCACACCGACTTGATAGCTGGTTGACAAACTTTGGAATGTAGGAGTGCTGCTCCGGGGTACCACCAAAGCTTATCAAGGCCCAGTTTTTAATCTTGGAGCCATCAGTAACATGGCTGTCCAGCAAACTCCATTGACGATCAAATCGGTGTGGCGTCATATCCGTAATGCGCCCTCCACTACCAAACTTGAGTCTTGGTGGCAAGAGAACCCTCCCAGAGAGTTGTGTCATGTCCTTTGACACTTGGAGATTGAATTGGTCGGTGTAAGAATTACTGCAAGAAAAGTAAGGTAGCTATGATTAAATCTGCATGACAGAGTCATAGAGTATTTTTTCTTAGAACAAAAGACACTTCTATAGTTCACAAGTGCTGCTGCAAAACTATTATAAGACAAGTATGATGAACCATACCTTCCAGCACCAAATTCTTCTTCGACAATGCCCTTTATGATTCCCTTTCTTTCGCTTGGTCTTTGGCACCCCATTCTGAGAACCTTGGAGGTTTGTTCATCTGAGAGCTTGCCAAGAAACTTCTGACCCTCACAAACTACACAAAGCTCCATTGGCACATAACATGGTTTGCTCCGACCAATCTGCAAGCATGGCATGTTCCTGAACTGTATATCATGGTTGTATTGCTCCTTGAAGTAATCCACCACCATAAGATCTTTGGCACTTCGATCTCGAAACTTGAGGTTTTCGGTTGTCTCCTTGGTCAAGCTATGCACATGGTACCTTTGGTCGGTCTCACGATGGCATACACGAACCTGAATGTTCTTCAAAGCTTTCTCCACCTCTCTCCGCTCCTCTTCTGACAAAGCCCTAGCTTTTTGATGTGAAAGGTCCTTCAAGAAGTCAAAGCGCTTCTGCAAGTAAAGAATCATGCCCGTGCTCTCGTGGAATGCTGTGAGTGAGAGGTCAACATTAAGGGCAAGACCTTGCTTGGTTGGTCTCAGGCTCTGAAAGAAACCTCTTAATCCAACAGCCCCACCACCAATCTCCCTTGCTTCTCCCATAGAGCGTGGATACAAAGACCGGCCTACTAGAACGGAACTTTCCATGGCACCTTCTCGCAAGATGACTTCCAGCGCATGGAGGTAATCTTGAGGCAGTGAAATGCCATCCATATCTTCGGTCAAATACTTATTCAAGTCCTCACCACTTAGCTTTGAAACCAATCGAATGTTCACCTTGAAAACTTTAAAATTCTGTTTGTCAAGCATGTGTCCATTCTTTTTATCTACTGGACATCGTGCTAATGCAACTGGGAGATTGACGAAGAACTCAGCCTTGTTCTCCTGAAACTCAATAGCACTATAAAGGTCCCTGCGGCCATCAAAGGCCGGCAGCGCACCGGATAGAACACTTGAATTTTCTTGAACAAGCTTGTTCTTGATCATTCTTGCTGTTTCCTTCGATGGATGTGGGGCAATGTCAATATCATACTGGAAAATCTTTTGATCCGGACTGAACCGCACAAGGAAATAATTTGCAGAAAGAGGAATCACAGCCCCCTCGATCCCCCCACTGTCTGGTCTCCGCGCAATGGGACTTCTTTGGTGATTGCTTGAGGGCCTATGATGGCCGTTTGCATGATCCATTCCGACATCAGATGCCTTCTTCTCATGTATGGAGAACTTTTTGTGCGGAAGCGTCTTGGCATCTGCTAGTACATTGATACTGACATGTAAGGAGCCAGAGAATCTAATCATATGTACTAGTGGTTACAGGAAGATAACTTCTCATGTAAAGCAAGGGAATGACAATAGCAATAGCTATATCTTATACTCCCTCCGTTCCTAAATATAAGTCTTTCTAGAGATTTCAACAAGTGACTACATACGGAGCAAAATGAGTGAATCTACGCTCTAAAATATGTCTACATGCGGATGTATGTTGTAGTCCATTTGAAATGTCTAAAAAGACTTATATTTAGGAACAGAGGGAGTAGATAACAAGTGCAACCATGGAGCAAATAGATAGCAGTAGCACAAGCACCAAGATAATGGCACATGACTGTACCAACAAAAAGGAAGAAAAGGTAATTGAACATTTTTTTTACCAGCAGATCCTCCCAAAAGATAACCATGCCCCCATTCATGAGGAGTGGAAAGGGGTCTAGCTTTCAAGTGAGAAAGGTGTCATCCACAGTACCGCAAATAGCACTTTGGCTGTGTCTCGGCTCAAACTGTCAAAATTGCATCCCACCTTCCGAAGGAATGCAGATTAATCCAATATATGGCACAAAAGGAACAGCAGACAAGCATACAATCAAAAGTACAAATCCATGAAATCACAAGCTTCCTGACATTCCATTTGACTAACTATACTGCACTGTAGTATTGATCCGAAAACACTGTACTGCATTACCTTTGTATGGCAAGCCATTAATCCCTAACTATACAGCTAGCAGACACCACTTCACATCAAACTATGCATCATCATCACCCATAAAAAAAATAGCTGCAAGTAAAAACTACTCTAGCTCGCATTGAGTAATATATTGGGGGAACACAACCACCCAGGTATTATATATGAACTAGTAGTAGAAAATACAAAAACAAAGATGCGGGAAGTAACCGAGAAAAAGGTGCTTTTTACCCTGCGGGAGCGGCAGAAGCGCGGCGGTGACGGCGTGCGGGGGCGGCGGCGGCTTCTTGGATGGCCGGTGCGTCCACATTGGCCCCCTCTGCGCCGCGCCGGCCATGGGTTTCCCGTAGCACGTGGCGGCGGCGGGGAGCAGGTGCAGCGGCGGCGGCTGCTGCAGGTACAGCAGCACAGGCGGCGGCAGGGGCAGCGCGACCGCTCCGTTATTATGCGCGCGGCCGGAGTTTATAGGCAGGGGGAGGAGCGCCGGGTAGGCCTGGATGATCGGGTACTGTCGGTGGCCGCCGCCGCCGCCGCCGCTACCGTAAACTCCGCTCCACTTCCACCTCCCATTCCCGCCACTGCCGCCGCCGCCCCCGCCGCCGCCGCCATTACCACCAGCGGTTCTACCATCGCCCCCTCTTCCGGCCTTCCGCTCGAACTTGGGCCCCCCTTCCCTCTCCATGGCCGCCAAGGACTCGCTGGGAGAGTTAACCCAAACTAATCTGTCCGTATGCAGATTTTGGTGCGGAAGTACCCCAGCTTCTTGTCGTGTTCTTGGGCTGTGGGTTGGGGTTTTCTTGGATGGTTGGAAGGTAGGGGGGCAAAAGGTAGGGAAGGAAGGGGAAGTGAAGGAAGGAGGAGTGGGGGTGGGAAGGGGGGATGGGGTCGGCATTAATGGGGTGGCAGAGGGAGCGTCTGCGCAGGCAGCTGTGCAGCTGTGCTGCGCAAAACCGGAGCTGTGCTGCGCCACTGTGCGAGATGCAATGCTCTCCTGCTGTCGCCTTAAAAGTTTCTAAAAGTTTCCTCCCTTCTGCTGCTGTCCTGCTGCCTAGTCGTCTTTCCGGTTTCTTGGAATATCTTCAATAGTTTGTGTGTCATTTTGTTGATAAAATTGTCTAGATCATCAAAACAACCTGTCATGAAAGTAGTACTTCAATAGAGTGTCTAAATCATCTTTGCAGAATATTTGAGCAATTTTGCATATCATTTAATCCTGAAATGCGTAGATAATTCATCACGAACATAATAAGCATGAAGGTCAAATGAACAGTAAGTATACACATAGTATAGACATATAATCAAGTAAATATTATGATATCGATATCGACATGTCCAAATCAATTGATAGTACTAATAATCTAGACGCAATCCCTAACGGAAAGGGATACGAACACATACAACATGGTGGATGAAGAGGCATTCACAGTCGCATTGCCATCACCAGGTAGTGACATTTTGGTGACGAGATAGTCGTCGTTGAGAAAGTAGTCATGTGCAACCACAGCAGAGAAGAATCCAGCAGTTACATAATAACAAGAGACGGGGTTCCGGAGGCCTACTGTCTCACTTCTCGGTGCGCGTGGAGAAGAGAGATGGGAAGAGGTAGGCAGTGTGAAGCTTCAGGACGATGTCGCACGCGCACAAGAGAAGTGGTGACCGCTTATAGGCGAGTTGCAACTGACCACTCAGAAGAGGAAGAGAAGCGGTGTGCCACTAGGGAGGGGGAGAGAAACAGTCCACAACAATTCAGTTTCATCTTCCACTAGCAAAAAAACGTTTTGATTTCTTTCTTGCGTGCCAAAAAGAAGGCATCGCACACACGTTGCATAGGTCCTAGCGTGGCTTAGCTTGATCACGAAACATGAGGCGGACGACGAAGGAAAAGTGCGTGTATATGACTTCTTCTCGAGCTCTTACTGTTGCATGGAACAACTCACCTTATATGTTTTTTTAGAATTGAAAAGCACTTTATTCAAACATAATGTTCGGCGGAATACAAATAACATCTGGCCTATTAGTGAGCCATAAGTGCCTACCAACATCTAAAGACAAAGCTGCCCTGGACAGACTGTGTGCCTCAAAATTCAGTGCCCGGTTATCATGTATGATTTGCACCGCCATAAAGCTCTAAATCTTTCTTTTGATTTCATCAATAATCACTCCCGAACGACCCATGTAACTTCCTTTGACATGGTTAACTGTCGCATCACAGTCCGTTGATAAAACTAGTCTCTGGCACGCCAAATCTGCAGCTAAAGACAGCCCCTCGTTGCACGCCATTGATTGCAGAATTTCAGGTTCAGTCATGTCTGGAATTCTCGTGGCGGAGGCTCCCAGGTATTCACCAGTGTCATCTCTACAGATAGCTGCAATAGCATCCCTATCTCATTCCTACCTACAACAGCATCAACGTGTATTTTGACAAATCCCGCTGCTAGAGCGCTCCATCTTGTTGCAGCCGATCTCAGTTGCGGTCTTGCCATTTGCTTAACAGGTAGTTGACCCAGATCATTCAAAAAATACCGAATAAAACAGAAAGTCGACAATGGTGGCTAAAAGATGCCTTCATGAATTGCCTTGCGTCTGTTGGAGAATGCAGTATTTTAAAAAAAAATCCTACGATCACGCAAGATCTATCTAGGAGATGCATAACAACGAGAGGGGAGAGTGTGTCCATGTACCCTCGTAGACCGAAAGCAGAAGCGTCTAGTAACGTGGTTGATGTAGTCAAACGTCTTCACGATTCAACCGATCCTAGCATCGAACGTACGGTACCTCCGTGTTCTGCACACATTCAGCTCGATGACGTCCCTCGAGCTCTTGATCCAGTTGAGGACGAGGGAGAGTTTCATCAGCACGACGGCGAGGCGATGGTGATGATGAAGCTACCGGCGCAGGGCTTCACCTAAGCACTACGACGATATGACCGAGGTGTGTAATTGTGGAGGGGAGCACTGCACACGTCTAAGAGAAGACTTGGTGTGTCTTTGGTGTGCCCCTCCCACGTATATAAAGGAGGGGGAAGAGGAGGTCGAC
>NC_041382.1:675138482-675164000 GCF_002162155.2 Triticum dicoccoides | reverse complement strand
GAGGAAGAGGAGAGAAGGAAGGAGGGGGCGCCACCCCCACCCCTTGTCCAATTCGGATTGGCAAGGGGGGCGCGCGTCACCTCCTGGCCGGCCCTCTCTCTTCTCCACTAAGGCCCATGGCGGTCATTAACCTCCCAGGGGGATCAGGTAACCCCCGGTACTCCCAAACTTATCCGAATCAACCCGAACCATTCCGGTGTCCGAATGTAACCTTCCAATATATGAATCTTTACCTCTCGACCATTTTGAGACTCCTCGTCATGTTTGTGATATCATCCGGGACTCCGAACAAACTTCGGTCATCAAATCACATAACTCATAATACAAATCGTCATCGAACATTAAGCGTGCGGACTCTACGGGTTCGAGAAATATGTAGACATGACCGAGACACATCTCCGATCAATAACCAATAGCGGAACCTGGATTCTCATATTGGCTCCTACATATTCTTCAAAGATCTTTTATCGGTCAAACCGCATAATAACATGCGTTGTTCCCTTTGTCATCGGTATGTTACTTGCCCGAGATTCGATCGTCGGTATCATCATACCTAGCTCAATCTCGTTGCCGGCAAGTATCTTTACTCATTCCGTAATACATCATCCCGTGACTAACTCATTAGTCACATTGCTTGCAAGGCTCGTAGTGATGTGTATTACCGAGAGGGCCCAGAGATACCTCTCCGATACACGGAGTGACAAATCCTAATCTCAGTCTATGCCAACTCAACAAACACCATCGGAGACACCTGTAGAGCAACTTTATAATCACCCAGTTACGTTGTGACATTTGATAGCACATAAGGTGTTCCTCGGTATTCGGGAGTTGCATAATCTCATAGTCAGAGGAGCATGTATAAGTCATGAAGAAAGCAATAGCAATAAAACTAAATGATCATTATGCTAAGATAAAGGATGGGTCTTGTCCATCTAATCATTATCTAATGATGTGATCCCGTTCATCAAATGACAACACATGTCTATGGTTAGGAAACTTAACCATCTTTGATTAACGAGCTAGTCTAGTAGAGGCATACTAGGGACACTCTGTTTGTCTATGTATTCACACATGTACTAAGTTTCTGGCTAATACAATTCTAGCATGAATAATAAACATTTATCATGATCTAAGGAAATATAAATAACAACTTTATTATTGCCTCTAGGGCATATTTTCTTCAGTCTCCCATTTGCACTAGAGTCAATAATCTAGATTACACAGTAATGATTCTAACACTCATGGAGTCTTGGTGCTGATCATGTTTTGCTCGTGGAAGAGTCTTAGTCAACGAGTCTGCAACATTCAGATCCGTATGTATTTTGCAAATCTCTATGTCTCCCTCCTTGACTTGATCACGGATGGAATTGAAACGTCTCTTGATGTGTTTGGTTCTCTTGTGAAATCTAGATTCCTTCACTAAGGCAATAGCTCCAGTATTGTCACAGAAGATTTTCATTGGACTCGATGCACTAGGTATTACACATAGATCGAATATGAACTCCTTCATCCAGTCTCCTTCATTTGCTGCTTCCGAAGCAGCTATGTACTCCGCTTCACACATAGATCCCGCCACGACGCTCTGCTTGGAACTGCACCAACTAACAGCTCCACCATTAAATATAAATATGTATCCGGTTTGTGACTTAGAGTCATCCAGATCGGTGTCAAAGCTTGCATCGACGTAACCATTTACGATGAGCTCTTTGTCACCTCCATAAACGAGAAACTATCCTTAGTCCTTTTCAGATATTTCAGGATGTTCTTGACCGCTGCCCAGTGATCCACTCCTGGATTACTTTGGTACCTCTCTGCTAAACTTATAGCAAGGCACACATCAGGTCTGGTACATAGCATTGCATACATGATAGAACCTATGACTGAGGCATAGGGAATGACTTTCATTTTCTCTCTATCTTCTGCAGTGGTCGGGCATTGAGTCTGACTCAACTTCACACCTTGTAACACAGGCAAGAACCCTTTATTTGTCAAGGTACGTGCTTTGTGAAAGTCCAATTAAGCATCTTGATCTATCTCTATAGATCTTGATGCCCAATATATAAGTAGCTTCACCGAGGTCTTTCATTGAAAAATTCTTATTCAAGTATCCTTGTATGCTATCCAGAAATTTTGTATTATTTGCAATCAACAATATGTCATCCACATATAATATTAGAAATGCTACAGAGCTCCCACTCACTTTCTTATAAATACAGGCTTCTCTAAAAGTCTGTATAAAACCATATGCTTTGATCACACTATCAAAGCGTATATTACAACTTTGAGAGGCTTGCACCAGTCCATAAATGGATCGCTGGAGCTTGCACACTTTGTTAGCTCCTTTAGGATCGACAAAACCTTTTGGTTGCATCATATACAGTTCTTCTTTAAGATATCCATTAAGGAATGCAGTTTTGACATCCATTTCCCAAATTTCATAATCATAAAATGCGGTAATTGCTAAAAATGACTCGGACAGACTTAAGCATCGCTACGGGTGAGAAGGTCTCATCATAGTCAACTCCTTGAACTTGTCGAAAACCTTTCGCAACAAGTCGAGCTTTATAGACAGCAACATTACTGTCATCGTCAGTCTTCTTCTTGAAGATCCACTTATTCTCTATGGCTTGCCGATCATTAGGCAAGTCAACCAAAGTCCACACTTTGTTCTTATACATGGATCCCATCTTAGATTTCATGGCCTCAAGCCATTTCGTGGAATCTGGGCTCATCATCGCTTCCTCATAGTTCGTAGGTTCATCATGGTCAAGTAACATGACTTCCAGAACAGGATTACCGTACCACTCTGGTGCGAATCTTACTCTGGTTAACCTACGAGGTTCAGTAGTAACTTGATCCGGAGTTTCATGATCATCATCATTAACTTCCTCACTAATCGGTGTAGGAATCACTGGAACTGATTTCTTAGATGAACTACTTTCCAATAAGGGAGCAGGTACAATTACCTTATCAAGTTCTACTTTCCTCCCACTCACTTCTTTCGAGAGAAACTCCTTCTCTAGAAAGGATCCATTCTTAGCAACGAATATTTTGCCTTCGGATTTGTGATAGAAGGTGTACCCAACTATCTCCTTTGGGTATCCTATGAAGACACATTTTTCCGATTTGGGTTTGAGCTTATCAGGTTGATGCTTTTTCACATAAGCATCGCAGCCCCAAACTTTAAGAAACGACAACTTGGGTTTCTTGCCAAACCACAATTCATATGGTGTTGTCTCAAGGGATTTGTATGGTGCCCTATTTAACGTGAATGCAGCCGTATCTAAAGCATAACCCCAAAACGATAGCGGTAAATCAGTAAGAGACATCATAGATCGCACTATATCTAATAAAGTGCGGCTACGACGTTCGGACACACCATTACGTTGTGGTGTCCCAGGTGGCATGAGTTGCGAAACTATTCCACACTGTTTCAAATGAAGACCAAACTCATAACTCAAATATTCACCTCCACGATCAGATCGTAGAAACTTTATTTTCTTGTTACGATGATTTTCCACTTCACTCTGAAATTCTTTGAACTTTTTAAATGTTTCAGACTTATGTTTCATCAAGTAGATATACCCATATCTGCTCAAATCATCTATGAAGGTCAGAAAATAACGATACCCGCTGCGAGCCTCAACACTCATCGGACCGCATACATCAGTATGTATTATTTCCAACAAGTCAGTTGCTCGCTCCATTGTTCCGGAGAACGGAGTCTTAGTCATCTTTCCCATGAGGCATGGTTCGCAAGCATCAAGTGATTCATAATAAAGTGATTCCAAAAGCCCATCAACATGGAGTTTCTTCATGCGCTCTACACCAATATGACCTAAACGGCAGTGCCACAAATAAGTTGCACTATCATTATTAAACTTGTATCTTTTGGCTTCAATATTATGAATATGTGTATCACTACTATCGATATTCAACAAAAATAGACCACTCATCAAGGGTGCATGACCATAAAAGATATTACTCATATAAATAGAGCAACCATTATTCTCTGAGTTAAATGAATAACCGTCTCGCAATTAACAAGATCCAGATATATTGTTCATGCTCAACGCTGGCACCAAATAACAATTATTCAGGTCTAATACTAATCCCGAAGGTAGATGTAGAGGTAGCGTGCCGATGGCGATCACATCGACTTTGGAACCAGTTCCCACGCACATCGTCACCTCGTCCTTACCCAATCTTCGTTTAATCTGTAGCCCCTGTTTCGAGTTGCAAATATGAGCAACAGAACCAGTATCAAATATCCAGGCGCTACTATGGGCATTAGTAAGGTACACATCAATAACATGTATATCAAATATACCTTTCACTTTGCCATCCTTCTTATCCGCCAAATACTTGGGGCAGTTCTGCTTCCAGTGACCAGTCCCTTTGCAGTAGAAGCACTCAGTCTCAGGCTTAGGTCCAGATTTGGGCTTCTTCACTTGAGCAGCAACTTGCTTGCCGTTCTTCTTGAATTTCCCCTTCTTCCCTTTGCCCTTTTTCTTGAAACTGGTGGTCTTGTTAACCATCAACACTTGATGCTCCTTCTTGATTTCTACCTCTGCAGCCTTTAGCATTGTGAAGAGCTCGGGAATTGTCTTATCCATCCCTTGCATATTATAGTTCATCATGAAGCTTTTGTAGCTTGGCGGCAGTGATTGAAGAACTCTGTCAATGACACTATCATCAGGAAGATTAACTCCTAGTTGAGTCAAGTGGTTGTGGTACCCAGACATTCTGAGTATATGTTCACTGACAGAACTATTCTCCTCCATCTTGCTGCTATAGAACTTATTGGAGACTTCATATCTCTCAATTCGGGCATTTGCTTGAAATATTAACTTCAACTCCTCGAACATCTCATATGCTCCATGACGTTCAAAACATCTTTGAAGTGCCGATTATAAGCCGTAAAGCATGGGACACCGAACTATCGAGTAGTCATCAGCTTTGCTCTGCTAGACGTTCATAATGTCCAGAGTTGCTCCTGCAACGTGTTTTGCACCTAGCGGTGAGTCCATGACGTAATTCTTCTATGCAGCAATGAGGATAATCCTCAAGTTATGGACCCAGTCCGTGTAGTGGCTACCATCATCTTTCAACTTAGCTTTCTCTAGAAACACATTAAAATTCAAGGGAACGGTAGCACGGACCATTGATCTACAACAACATAGACATGCAAAAACTATCAGGCACTAAGTTCATGATAAATTAAAGTTCATTTATTCATATTACTTAAGAACTCCCACTTAGATAGGCATACCTCTAGTCATCTAAATGATCACGTGATCCATATCAACTAAACTATGTCCGATCATCACGTGAGATGGAGTAGTTTTCAATGGTGAACATCTCTATGTTGATCATATCTACTATATGATTCACGTTCGACCTTTCGGTCTCAGTGTTCCGAGGCCATATCTGCATATGCTAGGCTCATCAAGTTTAACTCGAGTATTATGCACGTGCAAAAATGGCTTGCACCCGTTGTATGTGAACGTAGAGCTTATCACACCCGATCATCACGTGGTGTCTCGGCACGACGAACTGTAGCAACGATGCATACTCAGGGAGAGCACTTATACCTTGAAATTTAGTGAGGGATCATCTGATAATGCTACTGTCGTACTAAGAAAAATAAGAGGCATAAAGGATAAAAATCACATGCAATCAAAATATGTGACATGATATGGCTATCATCATCTTGTGCCTTTGATCTCCATCTCCAAAGCACCGTCATGATCTCCATCGTCACCGACTTGACACCTTGATCTCCATCGTAGCATCGTTGTCGTCTCGCCAACTATTGCTTCCACGACTATCGCTGCCGCATAGTGATAAAGTAAAGCAATAAAATGGCTATTGCATTTCATACAATAAAGTGACAACCATAAGACTCCTGCCAGTTGCTGATAACTTTTACAAAACATGATCATCTCATATAAAAATTTATATCTCATCACATCTTGACCATATCACATCACAACATGCCCTACAAAAACAAGTTAGACGTCCTCTACTTTGTTGTTGCAAATTTTACGTGGCTGCTACGGGCTTCTAGCAAGAACCATTCTTACCTACGCATCAAAACCACAACGATTTTTCATCAAGTGTGTTGTTTTAACCTTCAACAAGGACCGGCCGTAGTCAAACTCGATTCAACTAAAGTTGGAGAAACAGACACCCGCTAGCCACCTGTGTGCGAAGCACGTCGGTAGAACCAGTCTCATGAACGCGGTCATGTAATGTCAGTCCGGGCCGCTTCATCCAACAATACCACCGAATCAAGGTAAGACATTGGTGGTAAGCACTATGACTAAGGATGGCAATTTTACCCATGGACATGGATACCCATGGATATCCGACCCGAATGGATAGGGTTTGGATATGCTTTTGTGCCCATGGGAAGTGCCCAAACCCGACCCGATTGCTCGTGGATAGGGCATGTATCTAATCTTGTGCCCATGGGTATACCCAAACCCGACCCGATAGTATGATTTAATGGGCCAAAATCTGCTATCCCTACCCCACAGTCACATGTCCCACTGCAATTTTCCACTTTGTTATCTAAAACATGCAAACTAAATTGCATAATCCCCGCTGTAACTTCTATTAGTTGTCATTCAATCCCCGTTGTAACATACTACAGGGTACCTTCCCTTATTTTTATCTCCTCGTTAAATGACTCGTCATTCTCATCTTTTAGAAAAACACTAACTTATATTAGGTTGTCAGTGGACGCTGATTTGCCACAAGTTGATGTTTACCATAAGTGAGGCCTCACCTGCCACGAGGTGAAGAATGGAGGACCTCATGTTAACACTGTGTTATTTCTTATTTATATTTATTGAGAGGACCCAGTGGATATGCAGTGGGTATGGATATCCATCGGGTTTGGACATGGACATAATTTTTCACCCCGTGGATTTTTTCATGGGTGGGCAAAGACAGTCTTCATGGATATGGATATGGATTTGATATTGTTCAACCCGATCCAAACCCGACCCATTGCCATCCTTAACTATGACTATTATCGCCCACAACTCTTTCTGTTCTACTCGTGCATATCATCTACGCATAGACATGGCTCGGATACCACTATTGGGGAACACAATATTTCAGAAAAAAAACCTACGATCACGCAAGATCTATCTAGGAGATGCATAGAAACGAGAGGGCGGAGTGTGTCCACGTACCCTCATAGACTAAAATGTTGGGGAACGCAGTATTTCAAAAAAAATCCTACGATCACGCAAGATCTATCTAGGAGATGCGTAGCAACGAGAGGGGAGAGTGTGTCTATGTACACTCGTAAAACAAAAGCGGAAGCGTTTAGTAACGCGGTTGGTGTAGTCGAACGTCTTCACGATCCAACCGATCAAGTACCGAATGCACGACACCTCCGTGATCTGCACATGTTCAACTCGGTGATGTCCCTCGTACTCTTGATCCAGCTGAGGCCGAGGGCGAGTTCCGTCAGCACGACGGCGTGTTGACGATGATGATGAAGTTACCGATGCAGGGCTTTGCCTAAGCACTACGTCAAATATGACCGAGGTGGAAAACTGTGGAGGGGGGCACCGCACATGACTAAAGATCAACTTGTGTCTCTATGGGGTACCCCCTCCCCCGTATATAAAGGAGGGGAGGAGGAGGGCCGGCCTCAAGGGGTGCGCCCAAAGGGGGGATTCCTACTCCTAGTACGAGTAGGTTTCCCCCTTTCCTAGTCCAAGTAGGAGAAGAAGGAAGGAGAGGGAGAGGGAGAAGGAAAGAGGGGGGCGCCGCCCCCTCCTAGTCCAATTCATACCAGTCCATGGGGCGCGCTACCTCCCCTTGTGGCCCTTCTCTCCTTTCCACTAAATCCCAGTAAGGCCCAATACTTCCCCTGGTGAATTCCCGTAACTCTTCGGTTCTCCGAAAAATACCCGAATCACTCGGAACCTTTCCGATGTCCGAATATAGCCTTCCAATATATGAATCTTTACCTCTCGACCATTTCAAGACTCCTCGTCATGTCCGTGATCTCATCCGGGACTCTGACCAAACATCAGTAATCAAATCACATAACTCATAATACAAATTGTCATTGAATGTTAAGCGTGCAGACCCTATGGGTTCGAGAACTATGTAGACATGACCGATACACATCTCTGGTCAATAACCAACAGCGGAACCTGGATGCTCATATTGGCTCCTACATATTCTACGAAGATCTTTATCGGTCAAACCGCATAACAACATACGTTGTTCTCTTTGTCATCGGTATGTTACTTGCCCGAGATTCGATCGTCGGTATCATCATACCTAGTTCAATCTCGTCACTGGCAAGTCTTTTTACTCGTTCCGTAATGCATCATCCCCTGACTAACTCATTAGTCACATTGCTTGCAAGGCTCATAGTGATGTGCATTACCGAGAGGGCCTAGAGATACCTCTCCAATACACGGAGTGACAAATCCTAATCTTGATATTTGCCAACTGAACAAACACCATCGGAGACACCTATAGAGCATATTTATAATCACGTAGTTACATTGTGACGTTTGATAGCAGACTAAGTGTTCCTACGGTATTCGGGAGTTGCATAATCTCATAGTAATAGGAACATGTATAAGTCATGAAGAAAGCAATAGCAATAAATAAACGATCATAGTGCTAAGCTAACGGATGGGTCTTATCCATCACATCATTCTCTAATGATGTGATCCCGTTCATCAAATGACAACACATGTCTATGGTCAGGAAACATAACCATCTTTGATTAACGAGCTAGTCAAGTAGAGGCATACTAGGGACACTTTGTTTGTCTATGTATTCACACATGTACTAAGTTTCCGGTTAATACAATTCTAGCATGAATAATAAACATTTATCATGATATAAGGAAATATAAATAACAACTTTATTATTGCCTCTAGGGCATATTTCCTTCAGTCTCCCACTTGCACTAGAGTCAATAATCTAGTTCACATCATCATGTGATTTCACACCAATAGTTCACATCTTTATGTGATTAGTTCACATCTTCATGTGACTAATACCCAAAGGGTTTACTAGAGTCAATAATCTAGTTCACATCGCTATGTGATTAACACCCAAAGAGTGATCATGTTTTGCTTGTGAGAGAAGTTTAGTCTACGGGTCTGCAACATTCAGATCCATATGTATTTTGCAAATTTCTATGTCTACAATATTCTGCACGGAGCTACTCTAGCTAATTGCTCCCACTTTCAATATGTATCTAGATCGAGACTTAGAGTCATTTAGATCGGTGTAAAAAGCTTGCATCGATGTAACTCTTTATGACGAACTCTTTTATCACCTCCATAACCAAGAAATATTTCCTTAGTCCTCTAAGGATAATTTTGACCGCTGTCCAGTGATCTACTCCTAGATCACTATTGTACTCCCTTGCCAAAATCATGCTAAGGTATACAATAGGTCTGGTACACAGCATAGCATACTTTATAGAACCTATGACTGAGGCATAGGGAATGACTTTTCATTCTCTTTCTATTTTCTGTCATGGCCGGGTTTTGAGTCTTTACTCAATTTCACACCTTACAACTCAGGCAAGAACTCCTTCTTTGACTGATCCATTTTGAACTCCTTCAAAATCTTATCAAGCTATGTACTCATCGAAAGTCTTATCAAGCGTCTTCATCTATCTTTATAGATCTTGATGCCCAATATGTAAGTGGCTTTATAGGTAATTCTTTCTTTGAAAAACTACTTTCAAATTGTCCTTTATGCTTTCCAGAAAATTATATATCATTTCCGATCAACAATATGTCATTCACATGTACTTATCAGAAAGGCTGTAGTGCTCCCACTCACTTCCTTGTAAATACAGGCTTCACCACAGTCTATATAAAACTATATGATTTGATCAACTCATCACAGCGTATATTCCAACTGCGAGATGCTTGCACCAGTCCATAGATGGATCGATGAGCTTGCACACTTTGTTAACACGTTTAGGATTGACAAAACCCTCTGGTTGCATCATATAGAACTCTTTTTTAATAAATCCATTAAGGAATGTAATTTTGATATCCATTTGCCAAATTTCATAAAATGCGGCAACTGCTAACATGATTCGGACATACTTTTAAGCATCGATACGAGTGAGAAAATCTCATCGTAGTCAACACCTTGAACTTGTCGAAAACCTTTTTGCAATAATTCGAGCTTTGTAGATAGTAACACTACTATAAGTGTCCGTCTTCCTCTTGAAGATCCATTTATTCTGAATGGCTCACCGATCATCGGGCAAGTCAATCAAAGTCCATACTTTGTCCTCATACATGGATCCCATCTTAGATTTCATGGCCTTAAGCCATTTCGCGGAATCTGGGCTCATCATCACTTCCTCATAGTTCGTAGGTTCGTCATGTTCTAGTAACATGACTTCCAGAACAGGATTACCGTAACACTCTGGTGCAGAACGTACTCTGGTTGTCCTACGAGGTTCGATAGTAACTTGATATGAAGTTCCATGATCATCATCATTAACTTCCTCACTAATTGGTGTAGGCATCACTGGAACTAATTTCTGTGATGAACTACTTTCCAATTCAGGAGAAGGTACAATTACCTCATCAAGTTCTACTTTCCTCCCACTCACTTCTTTCGAGAGAAACTCCTGTTGGGTAACGTAGCAATAATTCAAAAAAAATCCTACGTGTCACCAAGATCAATCTACGAGATGCTAGCAACAAGAGAGAGGGATTGCATATTCATACCCTTGAAGACCACTAAGCGGAAGCATTGCAATAACGCGGTTGGTGGAGTCGTACACGCAGCGATTCAGATCGCAGTCGATTCCGATCTAAGCGCCGAACAACGGCGCCTCCGCGTTCAACACACGTACAACCTGGGGACGTCTCCTCCTTGATCCAACAAGGGGAGAGGAGAGGTTGAGGGAGAACTCCGACAACACGACGGCGTGGTGGTGATGGAGCTCATGGTTCTTCGGCAGAGCTTCGCCAAGCGCTACGGAGGAGGAGGAGGAGGTGTTGGAGAGGGGGAGGGCTGCGCCAGGGGAAGGGTGCGGCTGCCCTCCCACCCCCACTATATATAGGGGCAAGGGAGAGGGGGCCGGCCTGTTGGAAATATGCCCTAGAGGCAATAATAAAAGTATTATTATTATATTTCCTTGTTCATGATAATTGTCTTTTATTCATGCTATAACTGTATTATCCGGAAATCGTAATACACGTGTGAATACATAGACCACAATATGTCCCTAGTGAGCCTCTAGTTGACTAGCTCGTTGTGATCAACAGATAGTCATGGTTTCCTGGCTATGGACATTGGATGTCGTTGATAACGGGATCACATCATTAGGAGAATGATATGATGGACAAGACCCAATCCTAAGACTAGCACAAAAGATCGTGTAGTTCATTTGCTAGAGCTTTGCCAATGTCAAGTATCTCTTCCTTCGACCATGAGAGCGTGTAACTCCTGGATACCGTAGGAGTGCTTTGGGTGTATCAAACGTCACAACGTAACTGGGTGACTATAAAGGTGCACTACAGGTATCTCCGAAAGTATCTATTGTTTTATGCGGATCGAGACTGGGATTTGTCACTCCGTGTAAACGGAGAGGTATCTCTGGGCCCACTCGGTAGGACATCATCATATGCGCAATGTGACCAAGGAGTTGATCACGGGATGATGTGTTACGGAACGAGTAAAGTGACTTGCCGGTAACGAGATTGAACAAAGTATTGGATACCGACGATCGAATCTCGGGCAAGTAACATACCGATAGACAAAGGGAATTGAATACGGGATTGATTAAGTCCTTGACATCGTGGTTCATCCGATGAGATCATCGTGGAACATGTGGGAGCCATCATGGGTATCCAGATCCCGCTGTTGGTTATTGACCGGAGAACGTCTCGGTCATGTCTACATGTCTCCCGAACCCGTAGGGTCTACACACTTAAGGTTCGATGACGCTAGGGTTATAAAGGAAGTTTGTATGTGGTTACCGAATGTTGTTCGGAGTCCCGGATGAGATCCCGGACGTCACGAGGAGTTCCGGAATGGTCCGGAGGTAAAGATTTATATATGGGAAGTCCTATTTTGGCCACCGGAAAATGTTCGGGATTTTTCGGTATTGTACCGGGAAGGTTCTAGAAGGTTCCAGAGTGGGGCCCACCTGCATGGGGGGACCCACATGAACGTGGGTAGTGGGGGCAAGGCCCCACACCCCTGGTCAAGGCGCACCAAGATCCCCCCTTAGAAGGAATAAGATCATATCCCGAAGGGATAAGATCAAGATCCCTAAAAAGGGGGGATAACAATCGATGAGGAAGGAAATGATGGGATTTCTTTCCTGCCACCTTGGCCAACGCCCCAATGGACTTGGAGGGCAAGAAACCAGCCCCTCCACCCCTATATATAGTGGGGAGACGCATGGGAGCTGAACACGAAGTTCTGGCGCAGCCCTCCCCCTCTCCCAAGTACTCCTCTTCTCCCGTGGTGCTTGGCGAAGCCCTGCAGGATTGCCACGCTCCTCCACCACCACCACACCGTTGTGCTGCTGCTGGATGGAGTCTTCCTCAACCTCTCCCTCTCTCCTTGCTGGATCAAGGCGTGGGATACGTCACCGGGCTGTACGTGTGTTGAACGCGGAGGTGCCGTGCGTTCGGCACTTGATCATCGGTGATTTGAATCACGACGAGTACGACTTCATCAACCCCGTTCACTTGAACGCTTCCGCTTAGCGATCTACAAGGGTATGTAGATGCACTCTCTTTCTACTCGTTGCTGGTCTCTCCATAGATAGATCTTGGTGACACGTAGGAAAATTTTGAATTTCTGCTACGTTCCCCAACAGTGGTATCAGAGCCAAGTTTATTGCGTAGATTCTTTGCACGAGTAGAACACAAAGTAGTTGTGGGCATTGATGTTGTTCAATATGCTTACCGTTACTAGTCCAATCTTGTTTCGACGGTATTGTGGGATGAAGCGGCCCGGACCGACCTTACACGTACTCTTACGTGAGACAGGTTCCACCGATTGACATGCACTTCGTGCATAAGGTGGCTAGCGGGTGCCGGTCTCTCCCACTTTAGTCGGAACGGATTCGATGAAAAGGGTCCTTATGAAGGGTAAATAGCAATTGGCATATCACGTTGTGGTCTTGCGTAGGTAAGAAATGTTCTTACTAGAAACCCATAGCAGCCACATAAAACATGCAACAACAATTAGAGGACGTCTAACTTGTTTTTGCAGGGTATGCTTTGTGATGTGATATGGCCAACAAGAATGTGGTGAATAATATGTGATGTATGAGATTGATCATGTTCTTATAATAGGATTCACGACTTGCATGTCGATGAGTATGACAACCGGCAGGAGCCATAGGAGTTGTCTTTATTTATTGTATGACCTGCGTGTCATTGAAGAACGCCATGTAAACTACTTTACTTTATTGCTAAACGCGTTAGTCATAGAAGTAGAAGTAGTCGTTGGCGTGACAACTTCATGAAGACACGATGATGGAGATCATGATGATGGAGATCATGGTGTCATGCCGGTGACAAGATGATCATGGAGCCCCGAAGATGAAGATCAAAGGAGCTATATGATATTGGCCATATCATGTCACTACACTATTTGATTGCATGTGATGTTTATCATGTTTATGCATCTTGTTTACTTAGGACGACGGTAGTAAATAAGATGATCCCTTACAAAATTTCAAGAAGTGTTCTCCCCTAACTGTGCACCGTTGCTACAGTTCGTCGCTTCTAAGCACCATGTGATGATCGGGTGTGATGGATTCTTACGTTCACATACAACGGGTGTAAGACAGTTTTACACAGCGAAAACACTTAGGGTTAACTTGACGAGCCTAGCATGTGCAGACATGGCCTCGGAACACGGAGACCGAAAGGTCGAGCATGAGTCGTATAGTAGATACGATCAACATGAAGATGTTCACCGACGTTAACTAGTCCGTCTCACGTGATGATCGGACACGGGCTAGTTGACTCGGATCATGTGATCACTTAGATGACCAGAGGGATGTCTATCTGAGTGGGAGTTCATAAGATGAACTTAATTATCCTGAACATAGTCAAAAGACCTTTTGCAAATTATGTCGTAGTTCACGCTATAGTTCTACTGTTTTAGTTATGTTCCTAGAGAAAATATAGTTGAAAGTTGACAGTAGCAATTATGCGGACAGTAGAAAGCTTATGTCCTTAATGCACCGCTCAGTGTGCTGAACCCCAAACGTCGTTTGTGGATGTTGCGTACATCAGACATACACGTTTTGATAACTACGTGATAGTTCAGTTAAACGGTTTAGAGTTGAGGCACCAAAGACGTTTTTCGAAACGTCGCGGAACATATGAGATGTTTCGAGGGCTGAAATTGGGATTTCAGGCTCGTGCCCACGTCAAGAGGTATGAGACCTCCGACGATTTTCTTAGCCTGCAAACTAAGGGAGAAAAGCTCAATCGTTGAGCTTGTGCTCAGATTGTCTGAGTGCAACAATCACTTGAATCGAGTGGGAGTTGATCTTCCAGATAAGATGGTGATGTTTCTCCAAAGTCATTGCCACCAAGCTGCTAGAGCTTCGTGATGAACTATAACATATCAGGGATAGACATGATGATCCTTGAGGTATTCACGATGTTTGACACCGCGAAAGTAGAAATCAAGAAGGAGCATCAATTGTTGATGGTTGGTGAAACCACTAGTTTCAAGAAGGGCAAGGGCAAGAAGGGATACTTCATGAAACGGCAAATCAGCTGCTGCACCAGTGAAGAAACCCGAGGTTGAACCCAAACCCGAGACTAAGTGCTTCTGTGATAAGGGGAATAGCCGCTAGAGCAGAATTACCCTAGATACTTGGTAGATAAGAAGGCTGGCAAGGTCGATAGAAGTATATTGGATATACATTATGTTAATGTGTACTTTACTAGTACTCCTAGTAGCACCAGGGTATAAGATACCGGTTTGGTTGCTAAGTGTTAGTAACTCGAAATAAAGAGCTACGGAATAAACGGAGACTAGCTAAAGGTGAGATGACGATATGTGTTGGAAGTGTTTCCAAGTTTGATGTGATCAAACATCGCACGCTTCCTCTACCATCAAGATTAGTATTAAACCTGAATAATTGTCATTTGGTGCTTGCGTTGAGCATAGACATGATTGGATTATGTCTATCGCAATACGGTTATTCATTTAAGGAGAATAATGATTACTCTATTTATTTGAATAAAACCTTCAATGGTCTTGCACCTAAAGGAATGGTTTATTGAATCTCGATCGTAATGATACACATTTTCATGCCAAAAGATATAAGATAGTAATGATAGTACCACTTACTTGTGGCACTGCCATGTAAGTCATAATGGTATAAAACGCATGAAGAAGCTCCATGTTGATGGATCTTTGGACTCACTCGTTTTAGAAAAGTTTGAGACATACAAACCATGTCTATTGGTGTATACGCATGAAGAAACTCCATGCAGATGGATCGTTTGGACTCACTTGATTTTGAATCACTTGAGATATGCAAATCATACCACATGGGCAAGATGACTGAAAAGCCTCGTTTTCAGTAAGATGGAACAAGATAGCAACTTGTTGGAAGTAACACATTTTGATGTATCCAATCCAATGAGTGCTGAGGCATGCAGTGAATATCGTTATGATCTTACTTCACAGATGATTCGAGTAGATGTTGAGAATATTTACTTGATGAAATACAAGTCTGAATTATTGAATGGTTCAAGTAATTTCAGAGTGAAGTAGAAGATCATTGTGACAAGAGGATAAAATGTCTATGATGTGAATATCTAAGTTACGAGTTTTGGCACACAATTAAGACATTGTGGAAATTGTTTCGCAATTAATACCGCCTGGAACACCATAGTGTGATGGTGTGTCCGAACATCATAGTTGCACCCTATTGGATATGGTGCGTACCATGATGTCTCTTATCGAATTACCACTATTGTCCATGGGTTAGGCATTAGAGACAACCACATTCACTTTAAATAGGGCACCACGTAATTCCGTTGAGATGACACCGTATGAATTATGGTTTAGAGAAACCTAAGTTGTCGTTTCTTAAAGGTTTGGGGCTGCAACGCTTATGTGAAAAAGTTTCAGGATTGATAAGCTCGAACCCAAAGCGGATAAAATGCATCTTCATAGGACACCCAAAATAGTTGGGTATACCTCCTGTCTCAGATCCGAAAGCAATAAGGGATTGTTTCTAGAATTAGGTACTTTCTCGAGGAAAAGTTTCTCTCGAAAGAATTGAGTGGGAGGATGGTGGAGACTTGATGAGGTTATTGAACCGTCTCTTCAACTAGTGTGTGGCAGGGCACATGAAGTTGTTCCTGTGGCACCTACACCAATTGAAGTGGAAGCTTATGATATTGATCATGAAACTTCGGATCAAGTCACTACCAAACCTCGTGGGATGACAAGGATGCGTACTACTTCAGAGTGGTACGTAATCCTGTCTTGAAGGTCATGTTGCTAGACAACAATGAACCTACGAGCTATGGAGAAGCGATGGTGGGCCCGAATTCCGACAAATGGTTAGAAGCCATGAAATCCGAGATAGTATCCATATATCAGAACAAAGCATGGACTTTGATGGACTTGCCCGATGATCGGCAATCCATTGAGATAAATGGATCTTTTAAGAAGAAGACGGACGTGGATGGTAATGTCACCATCTATGAAGCTCGACTTGTGGCGAAGTGTTTTCCGACAAGTTCAAGGAGTTCACTACGATGAGATTTTCTCACTCGTAGCGATGCTTAAAGTCCGTCGGAATCATGTTAGCATTAGCTGCATTTATGAAATCTGGCAGATGGATGTCAAGACAAGTTTCCTTACCAGTTTTCGTAAGGAAAGGTTGTATGCAATACAATCCGAAAAGTTTTGTCGATCCTAAGGATGCTAAAAGGTATGCTAGCTCCAGCGATCCTTCTAAGGACTGGAGTAAGCATCTCGGAGTTGGAATGTACGCTTTGATGAGATGATCAAAGATTTTGGGTTTGTACAAAGTTTATGAGAAACTTGTATTTCCAAAGAAGTGAGTGGGAGCACTATAGAATTTCTGATGAGTATATGTTGTTGACATATTGTTGATCAGAAATGACGTAGAATTTCTGGAAAGCATATAGGGTTATTTTGAAAGTGTTTTTCAATGGAAAGCCTGGATTAAGCTACTTGAACATTGAGCATCAAGATCTATAAGGATAGATCAAAATGCTTAATAATACTTTCAAATGAGCACATACCTTGACATGATCTTGAAGGTGTTCAAGATGGACCAGTCAAAGAAGGAGTTCTTGCCTGAGTTGTAAGGTACGAAGTTAAGACTTAAAGCTCGACCACGGCAGAATAGAGAGAAAGGACGAAGTTCGTCCCCTATGCTTAAGACGTAGGCTCTTCAGTATGCTATACTGTGTACCGCACCTGAAGTGTGCCTTGCCATGAGTCAGTCAAGGGGTACAAGAGTGATCCAAGAATGGCTCACAGGACAGCGGTCAAAGTTATCCTTAGTAACTAGTGGACTAAGGAATTTTCTCGATTATGGAGGTGGTAAAAGAGTTCGTCGTAAAGGTTACGACGATGCAAGCTTGACACCTATCCGGATAGCTCTGAGTAGAGAGACCGGATACATATAATGGAGCAATAATTTAGAATAGCTCCAAGTAGAACAGTTGTTTGGAATAGCTCCAAATAGAGCGTGGTAGCTGCATCTAGGAGATGACATAGAGATTTGTAAAGCACACACGGATCTGAAAGGTTCAGACCCGTTGACTAAAACCTCTCTCACAAGCAACATGATCAAACATAAAACTCATTGAGTGTTAATCACATAGTGATGTGAACTAGACTACTGGCTCTAGTAAACTCTTGGGTATTAGTCACATGGCGATGTGACCTGTGAGTGTTAATCACATGGCGATGTGAACTAGATTATTGACTCTAGTGCAAGTGGGAGACTGTTGGAAATATGCCCTAGAGGCAATAATAAAAGTATTATTATTATATTTCCTTGTTTATGATAATTGTCTTTTATTCATGCTATAACTGTATTATCCGGAAATCGTAATACACGTGTGAATACATAGACCACAATATGTCCCTAGTGAGCCTCTAGTTGACTAGCTCGTTGTGATCAACAGATAGTCATGGTTTCCTGGCTATGGATATTGGATGTCGTTGATAATGGGATCACATCATTAGGAGAATGATGTGATGGACAAGACCCAATCCTAAGACTAGCACAAAAGATCGTGTAGTTCATTTGCTAGAGCTTTGCCAATGTCAAGTATCTCTTCCTTCGACCATGAGAGCGTGTAACTCCTGGATACCGTAGGAGTGCTTTGGGTGTATCAAACGTCACAACGTAACTGGGTGACTATAAAGGTGCACTACAGGTATCTCCGAAAGTATCTATTGTTTTATGCGGATCGAGACTGGGATTTGTCACTCCGTGTAAACGGAGAGGTATCTCTGGGCCCACTCGGTAGGACATCATCATATGCGCAATGTGACCAAGGAGTTGATCACGGGATGATGTGTTACGGAACGAGTAAAGTGACTTGCCGGTAACGAGATTGAACAAGGTATTGGATACCGACGATCGAATCTCGGGCAAGTAACATACCGATAGACAAAGGGAATTGAATACGGGATTGCTTAAGTCCTTGACATCGTGGTTCATCCGATGAGATCATCGTGGAACATGTGGGAGCCATCATGGGTATCCAGATCCCGCTGTTGGTTATTGACCGGAGAACGTCTCGGTCATGTCTACATGTCTCCCGAACTCGTAGGGTCTACACACTTAAGGTTCGATGATGCTAGGGTTATAAAGGAAGTTTGTATGTGGTTACCGAATGTTGTTCGGAGTCCCGGATGAGATCCCGGACGTCACGAGGAGTTCCGGAATGGTCCGGAGGTAAAGATTTATATATGGGAAGTCCTATTTTGGCCACCGGAAAATGTTCGGGATTTTTCGGTATTGTACCGGGAAGGTTCTAGAAGGTTCCGGAGTGGGGCCCACCTGCATGGGGGGACCCACATGAACGTGGGTAGTGGGGGCAAGGCCCCACACCCCTGGTCAAGGCGCACCAAGATCCCCCCTTAGAAGGAATAAGATCATATCCCGAAGGGATAAGATCAAGATCCCTAAAAAGGGGGGATAACAATCGATGAGGAAGGAAATGATGGGATTTCTTTCCTCCCACCTTGGCCAACGCCCCAATGGACTTGGAGGGCAAGAAACCAGCCCCTCCACCCCTATATATAGTGGGGAGATGCATGGGAGCTGAACACGAAGTTCTGGCGCAGCCCTCCCCCTCTCCCAAGTACTCCTCTTCTCCCGTGGTGCTTGGCGAAGCCCTGCAGGATTGCCACGCTCCTCCACCACCACCACACCGTTGTGCTGCTGCTGGATGGAGTCTTCCTCAACCTCTCCCTCTCTCCTTGCTGGATCAAGGCGTGAGATACGTCACCGGGCTGTACGTGTGTTGAACGCGGAGGTGCCGTGCGTTCGGCACTTGATCATCGGTGATTTCAATCACGACGAGTACGACTTCATCAACCCCGTTCACTTGAACGCTTCCGCTTAGCGATCTACAAGGGTATGTAGATTCACTCTCTTTCTACTCGTTGCTGGTCTCTCCATAGATAGATCTTGGTGACACGTAGGAAAATTTTGAATTTCTGCTACGTTCCCCAACACGGCCCCCCCAGATCCCATCTACAAGGGGGGCGGCCAAGGGGGAGGCTTGCCCCCCAAGCCAGGTGGGGGCACCCCCTCTAGGGTTTCCCCCAACCCTAGGCGCATGGGCCCTAGGGGGAGTTGGCGCCCAACCCACCTAGGGGCTGGTTCCCCTCTATATTCATCCCATAGGGACCTCCGGGGCAGGTGGACCCTCTCGGTGGACCCCCAGAACCCCTTCGGTGGTCCCGGTACAATACTAGTAACCCCCCAACACTTCCGGCGACCGAATAAGGACTTCCCATATATAAATCTTCATCTCGGACCATTCCAAAACTCCTCGTTACGTCCGGGATCTCATCCGGGACTCTGAACAACCTTCGGTAACCACATACTATTTCCCATAACAACTCTAGCGTCACCAAACCTTAAGTGTGTAGACCCTACGGGTTCGGGAACCATGCAGACATGACCGAGACATCTCTCCGGGCAATAACCAACAGCGGGATCTGGCTACCCATGTTGGCTCCCACATGTTCCACGATGATCTCATCAGATGAACCATGATGTCGGGGATTCAATCAATCCCGTATACAATTCCCTTTGTCAATCGGTATGTTACTTGCCCGAGATTCGATCATCGGTATCCCCATACCTCGTTCAATCTTGTTATCGACAAGTCTCTTTACTCGTTCCATAACGCATGATCCCGTGGCTAACTCCTTAGTCACATTGGACTCGTTATGATGATGCATTACCGAGTGGGCCCAGAGATACCTCTCCGTCATACGGAGTGATAAATCCCAGTCTCGATTCGTGCCAACCCAACAGATACTTTTGGAGATACATGTAGTGCACCTTTATAGCCACCCAGTTACGTTGTGATGTTTGGTACACTCAAAGCATTCCTATGGTATCCGGGAGTTGCACAATCTCATGGTCTAAGGAAATGATACTTGACATTATAAAAGCTTTAGCAAACGAACTACACGATCTTGTGCTACACTTAGGATTGGGTCTTGTCCATCACATCATTCTCCTAATGATGTGATCCCATTACCAATGACATCCAATGTCCATGGTCAGGAAACCATGACCATCTATTGATCAACGAGCTAGTCAACTAGAGGCTTACTAGGGACATATTACGATCTATGTATTCACACATGTATTACGGTTTCTGGTTAATACAATTATAGCATGAACAATAGACAACTATCATGAACACGGAAATATAATAATAACCGCTTTATTATTGCCTCCAGGGCATATTTCCAACAGTTTCCACTTGCACTAGAGTCAATAATCTAGTTACATTGTGATGAATCGAACACCCATAGAGTTCTGGTGTTGATCATGTTTTTCTCGCGAAAGAGGTTTAGTCAACGGATCTGTGACATTCAGATCCGTATGCACTTTACAAATATCTATGTCTCCATCCTGAATATATTCACGAATGGAGTTGAAGTGACGCTTGATATGCCTGGTCTTCTTGTGAAACCTGGGCTCCTTGGCAAGGGCAATAGCTCCAGTGTTGTCACAGAAGAGAGTCATTGGGCCCGAAGCATTGGGAATAACTCCTAGGTCGGTGATGAACTCCTTCATCCAGACTGCTTCCTGTGCTGCCTCCAAGGCTGCTATTGTCGGTGGGAACGACACCTATGGGATCCCAAGAATCCCTACTGTGGTTAGCGGGGCGCGGGGTCGTGAGAAGAGCGGATCAAACAGATAGCACACGGTTCGTTTATCCAGGTTCGGGCCGCGAGGATGCGTAAAACCCTACTCCTACTTTGGTGGATTGTATATCTGTGTTCTTGAGCTAGCTATGGGGCGTGTGGAGCTCCAAAAAGCCGAATCCTTCTCCTCGTCGCCTCGGGCCTCCTTTTATAGAAAAAGGGGTTGCCACAGTGGCACACATGAGGTGGAAAGGGTACAGTGATGCGAGGTTATCCCTCACATTACATGACAAGGCGCATTTAATGCGTCTTGCTTAGGTGTCCTTACTTTATCGGGGACGGGGGAGAGATCTGTCTCGTCCGTCGCCGCTCCTTCTTGTGTCGACACGCGCCCTGGACAGCGACGACTGTGATGCCATGTAGGTAGGCAGGCAGCTGAGGTGGCGCAGTGGTGGGTCTTCACTAAGATCTGCATGCCGCCACGCAGGTGCCTGCCCAGCTGGTTGGGTCAGCAGCTGCATGCGAATGATGGTGGAGGTTTAGTCGGCATGGGCCTGGTGGTGGTCCTACAGATGTCCATGGCAAGGGCCTTGCCGGGCCCCCGGCAAGGGTTTTGCCGAGGCGCCTGCTGTCATCCCCGGCAAGGTGCTTGCCGGGGGCCTTGTGGTTTTCCTTGGTTGGGATCCCGCCAAGGGTCGTCATCTTCTATAGTGTGTATCTGATCTTGAATGTCTTCACAAAGATCTGCATGCCACCACGGGGATATTTCCCGAATCCTTGCCCCATGGGGGCAGTGGACTCAAGGGTGATTTGCTCCGTAGGTGTGGGGCGAGTTGCCGCGGCAAGGGTCTTGCAGGGGTTGCTAAAACTGTCTCCCGGCAAGGATCTTGCCGGGGGAGTCCGTTTTTTCCCCTTTGCTCTTTGTGGTCTTGGCCTTGACGTCGTTCTAGTTCTCTTGAGCTTCGGTCTTACCCTGGCTCACCTCCCTTGCCTTGCTTGGTGTGGTGGTGCCCGTGGCTCAGACTGCCCGTGCACAGTTATAGGGGTACAAAAAGTGCACCCCTTTGTTTGTACACCGACAGGAGCCCCCGGGCCTGGGCCACACATAAGCTCAACGTGTTGTTGGGCTAGGCCCAAAAACGGTGCACGGGCAGGCAAGGCGGTTTTTACCGTGGTAAGATTCTTCGCGCGCCGCGCTTCCCACGATTCCCGCGCGTGGCGCGGCGTGGGGAGGTGCGTGTGACGTGGGCAACATGCGCGGGGTTGGTTCCCACGGGCATGCGTCACACCACAGTTAATGTGAAAGGAGGCGACCCGTGTTTTCCTCGATAAAAAAGGAATAACCGCGGGCGCGCTGCTCACTTTCTCCTCTTTCCTCGTGCCTTTTCCAATCTCAGAGCTGCCGTTTCCTCTCTTCCTTCCTTCCTAAGCTTCCGCCGTCGCCCGCCGTCGTTGCTTCGCCATCCCCCTTCCCCAGCCCTCTAAACTTCTTGGCCGCCATGGCGCCCAAATCCGTCAAGGGCAAGGGGGTGGCTAAGGGTGCCGGGACTGTGGAGCCACCGGAGAGCGCGCTGTCGGGGGACTGGACGAAGTCCGCCTTTTTCTTCCCCTCGACGGTTGATGTTCATGAGCTCCGGGCCTCCTTCAGGCCCCTATGGGGAGCGAAGACGGGGGAGAGAATTCGGGACACCCGGCGACGCGTGTCATTCCTGCTGCTTGTGCCGATCCTGCTCCAAATCGGTATCCCTTTTTCGTCGATTATCTTTCTTGCGGGTTATGCCCCCCTTTCTCCGATTTCTTCTGCGACATTATGCACACCTTCGGCTTTCGCCTCTTGGATTTTACTCAGAATGCGGTGGCGTGCATGGCTTTCTTCGCGCATCTTTGTGAAGGCTTTGCTGGGGTGCAGCCCAACACGACGCTCTTCCGCCATTATTTCTTCCCTCGGATCCAGCCGGGAGGTGCCGCCTCTGGTTGCATCACCTGGATCCCAAGATCCAAGGGGGCGTACCCGGACGGTGCCGTGAAGGAGAGGTGGGAGGAATGGCGTGGCCGGTGGTGCTGGATTGAGGATGAAGACCCACCGGAATTCTACAAGGTCCGCCGAGTGCCGCCGGTCCGTGGAAGCGATTGGAGCGATGTCGACGCCGCCGATAAGAGGCTCACTGTTTCCACTATTAGGATTCTCCGGCTCACCCGGGATGGACTCACCCTTGAGATGATCGGGGCGGACTTCATTCGCCGCCGGATCGCCCCGTTGCACAACAAGGGGAGGCCAGCTTGGCTCTTTACGAATCCGGCTGACATTATGCGACTCCGCCCCGGCCTCGATCACAACTTCACAGTGATGGCGCATGCCCACTTCTGCCAGCGGCTTTTCCAGCTTGATGTGGGTCGCGATGGTGAGGTCAAACGGACCGGCAAGGCCGCGAGGGCTGCCGCAAAGGTTGGCAAGGCCCTCAAGGGGTTGTTTTTCAAGCTGCCAGCGAGGGTGGTCCCGTTGTGCAACAATTCACGTCGGTCCGAGATCATCGCCATGATGTCGGACTGTAATGCGCACGGCCCTGTCCCGAGCTGGAAGGAGCCGAAGGACACGGATGTGCAGCAATTCTTTGACACCCTGATTGAGGTACATGTCAATGCTGACGCCGAGCGGTGGCTTGTCATGGACACCACCCAGGTAGAGCTGGACTACATCGCCACTAGGGCGAGGGAGGCGCAGCTCGCCATGGAGGCCGACAGTGCCCGGGGCGTGGAGGACAAGGCCGCAACGGCTGCGGAGGAAGAGCAGCTCACCCGATGGGCGGCGGCCACCGAGGAGGTCAGCAGCACCGACACTGGAGCTCCGCTTGTCGAAGACGCGGCCGACGAGTCGTCGTCGGAGGAGGATGTGGCGGCGGGCTCGACGCCAACCAGGGAAGAGGGCGAGTCCTGCGGCGGGCTGGCTCCGGCGAGCCAGTCCGGCCTGGCAGGGCTACGCGGCCTCAATTGACCCTGGAGGGGTCTGGGCGTCACACGAGGGCCACAACAGCCAAGAGGCTGACGAAGGCCGCTGAGAAGAAGAAGACAACAACCCCTTCCTCATCTAGGCGTGCACAAACCCCGCCGGCTTCGCCTCCTCTAGCAGATGTCGACTCGGATGTTGATGCAGAGGTCGCTTTTGATCTCGGGCCTCTCAGCCCGAAGAGGAAAAGGAAAGTGGTGAAGGAAGAGGAGATGGGTGACGAGTAAGTACTCCATCCCTTACCGCCATTTCCATTCCCCTGAATTAAGTCACTTATCTTGATCCGTTTTTGCTTTTGCAGGGATGTAGTGTCACATCCCTAGCTGCTGGTAGTGCTCTAGGCTAGCTCATGTGTGTATCATGGTTAAATTCAAATGAAATTTGAATTGAGGAAATTTTCAAAAGCCTCAGGAAACCTCTAAAAATAACCAACATTTAAATTCTCTCAAATGAGTCCAAGAAAATGTTCCTGTTATTCTATAGAAATATTGGTAAGAGGTAAAAATTCAACCAATATTTCTTGGAGTCACAGAAATATTTATTTTGCCCATTTGAATTAATTTAATAACTATTTGCATTGGATATATATATTATATATAATTAATATATATCCAATAATTCTGGAACATTTTATGTGGCTTGGTATATCTTAGTTCTAGCCACATAATTATTTTCAGGATTTTATAAAATGGTTTAGTATTTTACTAAACCAAAACAAAACAGAACAAAATAGAAAACAGAAATAAAAGACAGAGAACAGAAACTTACCTGGTCTCACCCGTGCAGCCCAACAGGACCGGCCCAGCTAGGCCCAGCCCACCTCCTTCCCCCCTTTGTCCTCTTCTTCCTCTGCCAGTAGGCAGAGGCGAGGCGTGGCGCGCGCCCGAAGAGCGCCGGCCACCTCCTGCTTCGCCGTGGCAGCCTCCCCGACTCCCTCGCGACGCCACGGAGACGCCCTCGCCCCCTGCACCTCCCCTCTCTCCCCCTGGACCCCATTCCCTCCTCTGTTTCCCTCTCGCGCACACCACCGAGCGGAGCTCGCCGCCATCGTCGCCGTACCCATGGCCACCGGCCACCCCTAGCCTCACCGACGCCCC
>NC_041382.1:674881572-675138428 GCF_002162155.2 Triticum dicoccoides | reverse complement strand
CCCTCTCGCGCACACCACCGAGCGGAGCTCGCCGCCATCGTCGCCGTACCCATGGCCACCGGCCACCCCTAACCTCACCGACGCCCCAGGAAGCTCCGCCGGTCCTCCCTCGACCTCCTCGTCGTGTCACGCGACCAGAAGAGCCCCGGAACGCCACCCCCGACGTTTTCCCCTCGCCGGCCGCCGCGGATCTTCTCCGTCGATTCGGCCACTCCGGCGCGCCCCCGAGCCGGCTAACCATCCCTACGGCACCACTGTGAGCTCCTACGCCTCCCCTCCCTCTTTCCCCCTTCGATTGCGCCCTGTAGCCGCCGCCCCACGAGCACCGAAGCCGCCGTCCGCCATGGCCGGTGAGCTCCGTGCTCCCGAGCTTCTCCGCCTGCGCTCGTTGCCTCCGGGTGTTCCTGGTGACCCCAGCATCCCGTAGAGCCCATCGGCCGCGCCCGCCATGCCGTGTAACGCCGAAACCGAGCACGCCTGAGCTCCGGCCGCCGCTGCCGAGCTCGAGGCCATCGTCTCCAGCTGCCCTAGCTGCTGCTGCTTGCTGAAATGGGCGCGGGTGAGCTCCAGCTCCCCGTAGCCGCTCTCCTCCGTCCATTTGGACGCCGGAGGAACGAGCCCGCGCCCTTCGCCGCGCCTGTTGCCACCGGCGACGAGCCGCCGGCGGGTTAGGCCCTGCTGACCAGGGGTTTGACCCCCCTGGGTCGATGACAGGTGGGGCCAGCCCCCCTGTTAATTAGTTAGTTTATTTTAATTCAATTACCCCCCCTGCTGACACTGACATGTGGGCTCTAGTGCCCTAATCCTTAATTAAACTAAAATAAACCCCCCCTGTTTAACCTGTGACGCTGACATATGGGTCCCACAGGTCAGTTTGACCTGGACGGCGCCCGTTGACCTGCTGACGTCACTATGAGGTCATGCTGACGCAATATTCCTTTTCTGGAATTTAGTTTATTTTATAAATAATCAGGAAATTCCAGAAATATCTAAAACTTCAATAAATCATAGAAAATTAACCGTAACTCCAAATGTAACAATTTATATATGAAAAATTATCAGAAAAATTCAAGGAATCCATCTGTACCATTTTCATGCATGTTAGAACAACTTATAGCTGCTGTTTAGCACAAATCAAATAAGGGGCATTTAAATATCCACATATGGAGTTTGAATTTGAATCCTGGATTCAAACCAACTTCGTTTAATCTGGTTTTAGTTGCATTAGCTCAAAACACATTCATTTTGCCATGTCATGATCATGCATCATATGTGCATTGCATTGATTGTGTTCCCTTCTGTGTTGCCGGTATTTGTCCCCTCTCGATAGACGTGATACCGATGATGTGATCGTTGACACTGATGAAGACTCAATGTTATCTTCAGAAGTGCCAGGCAAGCAAAACCCCCTTGTTCATTCCGATAAGATCCCACTCTCTCGCTCCTGCTCTCTTTTACTGCATTAGGACAACAACGACATATTTGATACTTGCTGCGGTAGCTGAACCCTTTATCCTTTGCATGACCTGTCATTGCCACAGTAAATAGATGAAACCCACTAGCATGAGTAGGAGTTGTTTGAGCCCTGATGTGCCTACTCATTCATGCTTGTTTGTCATGCCTGCTACTGCTTAGAGTTGAGTCAGGTCTGATTCATCGGGGATGAATCAGAGGCGTGTGAACATGTCCTACTATGTGTGAGCTAAGTGTGTGAACACGATTTGGTAAAGGTAGCGGTGAGAGGCCATGTAGGAGTACATGGTGGGTTGTCTCATTGCAGCCGTCCTCAGGAACTGAGTTCTGTGTTTGTGATCCATGATTCAGCTACTACCATACATTGGGCCCTGAAATATGACCCCGCTCGACTTCTTATTCACCCTTGTCCTCTGTCCAGGAGTTGCAAGTAGTTTCTGGTGTTTGTAGTATGCTGGAGGCCGTGGACAGCGCTGACCGTAGGGGTGGGCTGTGATGCGGTAGGCACGTGGCCGGGTATACCGGGCGCCCGTTTGGTGTCACGGAACCCTGTTCACATCGTTTGGGGCTGTGAGCGAAACTCCGGCCGGATCTCCTCATGGATGGAACCCGAATAGGCGATAAACCTGGACTAGAGACTTGAGTGTTTAGGTAGGTCGAGCACATGTCGTGTGCAGACGCTAAGTGGTGGAAACATGTATGAAGAAGTACACCCCTGCAGGGTTAACATCATCTATTCGAATAGCCGTGTCCGCGGAAAAGGACTTCTGGGTTGCTTATATCAGTTCATAGACAAGTGAAAGTGGATACTTTAAAATGCGCAAGATAAGCGTGAGTGCTATGGATGGCGTTCTCGTAGGGAGACGGGAGCGGATCCATAGTGGTGTATTGATATGGTGAATATGTGGACTCGTGTGCGCCACCTCAAAAGAGTCGCTTGCAGTCGTAGTTTAGGATAGCCACCGAGTCAAAGCTGGCTTGCTGCAGTTAAACCCCACCATCCCTTTGTTGAAAATGATGCATATGTAGTTAGTTCTGATGTAAGTCTTGCTGGGTACATTTGTACTCATGTTTGCCTACTTTATGTTTTTGCAGAGAGACTTCAGTCTCACTAGTAGTTCCACGTGGACTTCGACGTTTAGCTTGTTACCTCAGCTACGATCTTGTGCCCTCGGCAGGATCTGATAGATAGTCAGGCTTCTCGGCCTTTTTCATTTATAGATGTCTGTACCCAGACATGATAGCTTCCGCTTGTGCTTTGACTTGTATGCTCTGATTGTTGGGTCGTGAGACCCATGTTTGTAATATCTCGCTCCTCGGAGCCTATTGATTAAAATACTTGAGTTGTAGAGTCATGTTGTGATGCCATGTTGTATTTGCACATATCGAGCATATTGTGTGTATGTTATTGAAATGCTTGGTATGTGTGGGATCTGACAACCTAGTTGTTTATCCTTGGTAGCCTCTCTTACCGGGAAATGTCTCCTAGTGTTTCCACCGAGCCATGGTAGCTTGCTACTACTCCGGGACACTTAGGCTGGCCGGCATGTGTCCTTCTTCGTTCCTGTGTCTGTCCCTTCGGGGAAATGTCACGCGATGAATACCGGAGTCCTGTTAGCCCGCTACAGCCCGGTTCACCGGAGTCCTGCTAGCCCAGTGCTACAGCCTGGATTCACTCGCTGATGACCGACACGTTCGATGCTGGGTCATGGATGCCTGTCCCTGTAAGTCTGTGCCACTTTGGGTTTACGACTAGCCATGTCAGCCCGGGCTCCTTATCATATGGATGCTAGCGACACTGTCATATACGTGTGCCAAAAGGCGCAAACGGTCCCGGGCTAAGGTAAGGCGACACCCGTGGGAATACCGTGCGTGAGGCCGCAAAGTGATATGAGGTGTTACATGCTAGATCGATGTGGCATTGAGTCGGGGTCCTGACAGCGTTGGTATCAGAGCTTGACTGCCTGTAGGATTACCAAGCCATACTGGTCGAAGTTGAGTCTAGAAATTCTTTAGTTATATAAGGGAATTGATTGTGGGATGGAACGTAAGGCTCTTTTTACTCCTTATACCTCATGCCTTTCTGATCTGAGTCATCTTATCTTTCCTACGGGGATTGAGAACTAGGCTATCTCTTCTTTCTATCAGGATCACGTGTTACTAATCCGTAGACTTATAAGATTGTTGGATTAAGTCTCAGTTCAGTTCCTACTACTTCCGTATGTTAATTGTTGATCTCGGAACCTTGATATTGTGCTTCTGAGTGGTTATGTCACCATTTTTGTGAATGTCTCAAATCTTTTCTGAGCATTTACAGCCGTTATGCTGTCCGAGTCATCCCAGGTTTCTAAATAGTTTGAAGCAATTTGCAAAATCCTTTTCCTCTGGTTTCGATGCTCCTTTATGCCAGCTCAATCACACTAATTGTTGAGTTGAGGTATTCTATTGCCTTGACATTATGTTGGAGTTACTATTATGGCCCTAGGTGTTTAGGGAGTCACCTAGTAATCTAGCAATGTTTTGTGATCCCAGTGTGATGATCCTGGCTTTTGTTCTCGAAAGCATCCCGTGATGCTACTTAGTAATAGGTATTCTGTTCCTGGGTTCTTGAACCCGAGATTCACTCTACTTACTTCATGTTGATAGTGTTTGCTAGTTCCTTCAGGATATTAGTAACTTTGCGATAGTCCTCGAGGTTCGTGGTACATCCTTCTTCCAATTACCATGAACCATTCTTGGCAGGAGTTCTTCTGAACCAAAAGATGACAACAACAGTGCTCTTGATGAGTTCTCCATTATATATTGTGACTCTGCCTGTTCTACCTTCCTGCGTGGGTTATCCGGAAGAAATATGTCGAATTCGGTCGACATGCTAATCCATGCATCCACAACTCAGAAAATTGTATGTTTCTTTGAGTTGTTCTCTTTAGTTGCATTCTGACCCTCGTCTATCAATTGATAGTCAAGAGTATGCGTGCGTTCGTTCATCGATGCCTATGACTCTTGTGGTCTGTCAAACCATTCTATCCCGGAATGACTTGGAGAAACAAACTCCAGTACCTCATCCATATCTAGGATTGGGTCAAAGTAGTTGTATTCCGCAGATCAAATGCCAATCCAGCTTTTGGTTCTGTTCTACCTTGGAGTATTACCCCCCTTTATGTCAGGATTTTCATGAGGATTGCACCGGCTCTTGAGAATTCTTGATGTAGTGATACTTCTCGCCATCATTATTCATCCCTCGGTTCCGTGTTGTCGCCACCGGAATGTCGACAAGTGAATCGTGATGTGTGAAATCAATACTGCTAGCAACTCTAATGCTTGGTAGTTAAATGGACGATAACCTCGTTCTTAGCGTGTTGATTGTTGAATCATCATTCTAAGATTGATCGTGCTACCTAGTCCATTCTCCTGGTTCACTCCTCGATCGATGAGTTAGGATTATTTCAAATCCTTGCTCTATTGATCATATCGTCTTGCCCTGAAAAGCAAGATTGTTCTCGAGCTTAGTAACATACCGGTGGTTCGTGATTTCCGAAGATCTTCTCGGAAGTATTACCAGGTTATCACCTGACCGCTATGTTGAGCTCGTGATCAAGTTGGTTTCTTGAGAACCACCTTCTCTCCAAGAATCGGTGTTAGATATCCCTGAGCTAGTTGGTTAAGCTAAACGACAACTTGGAGGGTTGGAAGATAAAAGCTTGCCTGACTTAGTTCGTTCCAAAGGGATATCCTTGTGTAGTGTGTGTTGAAGAAGGATGATGTCTTCATCGATTGGTCCCTACGATCAGTTGCTGGAACTATTGTCTTATCAAAACTTTGATTTGAGTATGGGCTATCCTCAAATCAAGTCAGTACCAATGATGCTCGTAATGTTGTCTTATTCGTGGTTGATCCCTCGGGCATACCCCATTACATCTTTGGTCTGACCAATGCTATCACCGTGTTCACTTAACTATGGAATTCCTTTTAGAAGGAAACCTAGATGAATTGTTGTTGAGCCCATTGACAACATCCTTATCTCCTCCATGATTTTGCTGAACATTAAGCTAGTGTTGGAAAATTTTGAAAGCATTTGTTCATGCTAGCTCATGAAGCATACGTTCGGATGTAAGAAGTGACTTCCTCCAATTCATGTGCATTTGATGCAAGTTGCCGCCGTGGATTCGAGAAAGTCAATGTTGTTTCCTTTGGAATCATCCCAAATCAGTCATGCATACGTGCGAAGTACTCTGTGGTCTGGAGACTTGCAACCTCCATTCTATATGGGTCCCTAGCACACCAAGCCACTGATTGATTTGTTCAAGATTAATAAGTTCTAAGTGCTAGTCCCGGAGGTACCAGACGGATTTGTACAAAACTTCGATATCCTCGCTGATGGTTCCCCCTCCTGAACTCGGTAGTGTTTTTATTATAAGACTACTTTGTGGTCATGCTTGTCTTGGACATCGTGTTCACATGTTGTAGCAGAACCAGCTCATGTTTTGGAGCTTACTATCGTAGTTCATTTCCCGAGAATCTCGCAACGTCATCTCGTCGATTTGTGTTGCAAACTTTCATTTTTCTTTCTAGACTTGATGAGTCTGGGATATCCTGACACCAACCAGATCTGAATCTCAGGCAGATATGATGGTTGGAACATTTCCCCAAGAACTATAATATTGGTCTCTCGATAACCGGTAAGGTGGATGCCGTGGCCAACACACCCATCCGGTAGACCTATTATTATAGTATCTTGTTTGAGGAAGTTGGCCACCTCCCCATAAGGATTTCGTAGGATTTACCTCCCTAATTGTTCCTTATGGATTCTTGTGCTCCCGAAGTCCGACCTTTACTTGATGTTCTAGATACCAGACCGTTTCTATGAATGGGTTACACTAGCACATCAAGGAGAACATTAGAAGCGGGGTGCTAAATGTCTCTCGGTCGATCATCCAGATTTTGTTCCTTGGCTTCGCTAAGATGAAATCTGAGAAGTGTTATCTTCCTTTGCATCTGCATCCTCCATCATCATTCATCATGGTAGCAAGTTGTGTTGCTAGGATCCTTGACACGGATGTTGGTAAAACCTTGATGATTATGGAATTGCTCAAGTTCTTGAGAGCACGCACAAGCGCTACATGTTATCATCGACGCTAACTGGGTTTGCTCTCAGTTTCCTCGGAAATGCTATGACCTTTTCAAACAGTGAATTCACTCCCTAATGTTGGGTTCTTCCCCAGTTACCAGAATCATTCCCCGCATTTGCATTTTGTTCCCAGCTTGCACCGCCAATGTGCCATTCTACCATGGGTCTCTTCCATCTTCGGTGATAAGGAAATTCATCCATTACGTTGTCTTCAACAAGGTAATCCACATCATCCAAGTCCGAGTATGCCATTCTACCGACCCCCTCCAAACGATCGTTGTGAATTGCCTTAGGCTGGTATGAAGGGTTTCAATGATCTTTGAATCAAAAGTAATTCTTTTTGCCACTTAAGGTAATAATCTACGAATCACCCTCCTCCAGGATGTTTCGTCGTGGTATCATGGCAACTTAACTCCTCGCTACGTGACAATCGATTACCACCTTCTTAAGTGTGGAATTGTTGTCCACCTAGTGAACCTTCGTCATCCGTTTCTTTCCACCCCTCTTGATGTGTATCTCGTGTCTCAACCCGAGAGATGGTCCTATGTCTCATTCCGTGAGTTGTTCGATCTTCGAGAAGATCGACCCTTCTAGAGTCTCCTTCTTTCCTCCATGTCATGTTGACAGGATTTCTCAGAGCAAGACTTCAAGACAATGATGGTGATCGAATCAACGTTCCTATGAAGTGCAACCTGGATCGTGAAGATTGTACTAGTTGCATTCCCCCTTCACCTTACCCTACGCTTGAATCTCGAGACGAGATTCTTGTTTAGTGGGGGTGAGTTGTCACATCCCTAGCTGCTGGTAGTGCTCTAGGCTAGCTCATGTGTGTATCATGGTTAAATTCAAATGAAATTTGAATTGAGGAAATTTTCCAAAGCCTCAGGAAACCTCTAAAAATAACAAACATTTAAATTCTCTCAAATGAGTCCAAGAAAATGTTCCTGTTATTCTATAGAAATATTGGTAAGAGGTAAAAATTCAACCAATATTTCTTGGAGTCACAGAAATATTTATTTTGCCCATTTGAATTAATTTAATAACTATTTGCATTGGATATATATATTATATATAATTAATATATATCCAATAATTCTGGAACATTTTATGTGGCTTGGTATATCTTAGTTCTAGCCACATAATTATTTTCAGGATTTTATAAAATGGTTTAGTATTTTACTAAACCAAAACAAAACAGAACAAAATAGAAAACAGAAATAAAAGACAGAGAACAGAAACTTACCTGGTCTCACCCGTGCAGCCCAACAGGACCGGCCCAGCTAGGCCCAGCCCACCTCCTTCCCCCCCTTTGTCCTCTTCTTCCTCTGCCAGTAGGCAGAGGCGAGGCGTGGCGCGCGCCCGAAGAGCGCCGGCCACCTCCTGCTTCGCCGTGGCAGCCTCCCCGACTCCCTCGCGACGCCACGGAGACGCCCTCGCCCCCTGCACCTCCCCTCTCTCCCCCTGGACCCCATTCCCTCCTCTGTTTCCCTCTCGCGCACACCACCGAGCGGAGCTCGCCGCCATCGTCGCCGTACCCATGGCCACCGGCCACCCCTAGCCTCACCGACGCCCCTGGAAGCTCCGCCGGTCCTCCCTCGACCTCCTCGTCGTGTCACGCGACCAGAAGAGCCCCGGAACGCCACCCCCGATGTTTTCCCCTCGCCGGCCGCCGAGGATCTTCTCCGTCGATTCGGCCACTCCGGCGCGCCCCCGAGCCGGCTAACCATCCCTACGGCACCGCTGTGAGCTCCTACGCCTCCCCTCCCTCTTTCCCCCTTCGATTGCGCCCTGTAGCCGCCGCCCCACAAGCACCCGAAGCCGCCGTCCGCCATGGCCGGTGAGCTCCGTGCTCCTGAGCTTCTCCGCCTGCGCTCGTTGCCTCCGGGTGTTCCTGGTGACCCCAGCATCCCGTAGAGCCCATCGGCCGCGCCCGCCGTGTCGTGTAACGCCGAAACCGAGCACGCCCGAGCTCCGGCCGCCGCTGCCGAGCTCGAGGCCATCGTCTCCGGCCGCCCTAGCTACTGCTGCTTGCTGAAATGGGCGCGGGTGAGCTCCAGCTCCCCGTAGCCGCTCTCCTCCGTCCATTTGGACGCCGGAGGAACGAGCCCGCGCCCTCCGCTGCGCCTGTTGCCACCGGCGACGAGCCGCCGGCGGGTTAGGCCCTGCTGACCAGGGGTTTGACCCCCCCTGGGTCGATGACAGGTGGGGCCAGCCCCCCTGTTAATTAGTTAGTTTATTTTAATTTAATTACCCCCCCTGCTGACACTGACATGTGGGCCCTAGTGCCCTAATCCTTAATTAAACTAAAATAAACCCCCCCTGTTTAACCTGTGACGCTGACATATGGGTCCCACAGGTCAGTTTGACCTGGACGGTGCCCGTTGACCTGCTGACGTCACTATGAGGTCATGCTGACGCAATATTCCTTTTCTGGAATTTAGTTTATTTTATAAATAATCAGGAAATTCCAGAAATATCTAAAACTTCAATAAATCATAGAAAATTAACCGTAACTCCAAATGCAACAATTTATATATGAAAAATTATCAGAAAAATTCAAGGAATCCATCTGTACCATTTTCATGCATGTTAGAACAACTTATAGCTGCTGTTTAGCACAAATCAAATAAGGGGCATTTAAATATCCACATATGGAGTTTGAATTTGAATCCTGGATTCAAACCAACTTCGTTTAATCTGGTTTTAGTTGCATTAGCTCAAAACACATTCATTTTGCCATGTCATGATCATGCATCATATTGTGCATTGCATTGATTGTGTTCCCTTCTGTGTTGCCGGTATTTGTCCCCTCTCGATAGACGTGATACCGATGATGTGATCGTTGACACTGATGAAGACTCAATGTTATCTTCAGAAGTGCCAGGCAAGCAAAACCCCCTTGTTCATTCCGATAAGATCCCACTCTCTCGCTCCTGCTCTCTTTTACTGCATTAGGACAACAACGACATATTTGATACTTGCTGCGGTAGCTGAACCCTTTATCCTTTGCATGACCTGTCATTGCCACAGTAAATAGATGAAACCCACTAGCATGAGTAGGAGTTGTTTGAGCCCTGATGTGCCTACTCATTCATGCTTGTTTGTCATGCCTGCTACTGCTTAGAGTTGAGTCAGGTCTGATTCATCAGGGATGAATCAGAGGCGTGTGAACATGTCCTACTGTGTGTGAGCTAAGTGTGTGAACACGATTTGGTAAAGGTAGCGGTGAGAGGCCATGTAGGAGTACATGGTGGGTTGTCTCATTGCAGCCGTCCTCAGGAACTGAGTTCTGTGTTTGTGATCCATGAACAGCTACTACCACACATTGGGTTCCGGTAACTCGACCCCTCTCGACTTATTAATCAACATGATCTCTGTCCAGGAGTTGCAACTAGTTTCTGGTGTTTGTAGGTAGTGTTAGTAGTCTACCAAGTGGCACCCGGTACAGGTGGGCTTGGGACAGACTAGGCACAGTGGCACGGTGTACCAAGTGGCACCCGGTTGGTGGGCTTGGGAACCCTGCACACATCGTTTGGGGCCGTGAGCGACACCCCGGCCGGATCTCCTTGCGGATGGAACCCGAATAGGCGATAAACCTGGACTAGAGACTTGTTCGGTTAGTCAGGTCGTGGCCGACTCCCTCGCCCGGCTTCCGCTTGAAGGTTGCCGAGGTACATGACGTGTACAGGGCGGTAAGTGGCGAGAGCGTGTGTGAAGAAGTACACCCCTGCAGGGTTATCATTATCTATTCGAATAGCCGGATTCCTCGGATATGGAAACGTGGACCCCTTGTACAGTTCATAGACAAGTGAAAGTGGATACTCTAAAATACGCAAGATAAGCGTGAGTGCTATGGATGGCGTTCTCGTAGGGAGACGGGAGCGGATCCATAGTGGTGTATTGATATGGTGAATATGTGGACTCGCGTGCGCCACCTCAAAAGAGTTACTTGCAGTCGTAGTTCAGGATAGCCACCGAGTCAAAGCTGGCTTGCTGCAGTCAAACCCCTCCACCCCCTTGTTGATAATGATGCATATGTAGATAGATCTGATGTAAGTCTTGCTGGGTACATTTGTACTCACGTTTGCCTATTTTATGTTTTGCAGAGAGACTTCAGTCTCACTAGTAGTTCCGCGTGGACTTCGACGTTTAGCTTGTTACCTCAGCTACGATCTTGTGCCCTCGGCAGGATCTGGTAGATAGTCAGGCTTCTCAGCCTTTTTCATTTATAGATGTCTGTACTCAGACATGATAGCTTCCGCTTGTGCTTTGACTTGTATGCTCTGGGTGTTGGGTCATGAGACCCATGATTGTAATATCTCGCTCCTCGGAGCCTATTGAATAAACTACTGAGTCGTAGAGTCATTTGTGATGCCATGTTGTATTGCACATATCGAGCATATTGTGTGTATGTTATTGAAATGCTTGGTATGTGTGGGATCTGACTATCTAGTTGTTTATCCTTAGTAGCCTCTCTTACCGGGAAATGTCTCCTAGTGTTTCCACTGAGCCATGGTAGCTTGCTACTGCTCCGGAACACTTAGGCTGGCCGGCATGTGTCCTTCTTCGTTCCTGTGTCTGTCCCTTTGGGGAAATGTCACGCGATGAATACCGGAGTCCTGTTAGCCCGCTACAGCCCGGTTCACCGGAGTCCTGCTAGCCCAGTGCTACAGCCTGGATTCACTCGCTGATGACCGACACGTTCGATGCTGGGTCATGGGTGCCTGTCCCTGTAAGTCTGTGCCACTTTGGGTTTACGACTAGCCATGTCAGCCCGGGCTCCTTATCATATGGATGCTAGCGACACTGTCATATACGTGTGCCAAAAGGCGCAAACGGTCCCGGGCTAAGGTAAGGCGACACCCGTGGGAATACCGTGCGTGAGGCCGCAAAGTGATATGAGGTGTTACATGCTAGATCGATGTGGCATTGAGTCGGGGTCCTGACATGTAGAGACATTGGCCCAGAGGGTGAAGAGGGCCAAGGCCTTGGCAGGCGGCCAGCCCCCGGCCAGTGCTTCAAAGTCGCCACTGGTGGTGCTGAGCAGCCCGGACAGCAGCCCCCAGCACATCCCCCAGTGTAAGTTCGTCACCCTCCTCTTATCGACACGTGGTAGGCGTTTGATGCTATGGTGTTGACCTTGTCGGGTTTGCAGGAGGGGAGCGGCAGCAGGAGGAGCCGCAGAGGGCTACCCCCAACACACCACCCCCATCGACTACGGCGCCGCGAGGGGCGTCCCCGGCAAGGGCATCAAGCACGGAGCCCACACCCATGGAGGAAGAGGGGAACTTGGGCGCTGGTGACTCTGCCACGGCGCCGAATGCTGGCGGGGAGGGGACTTCTGCTTCACAGCCTGGCACTGGTGAGTCGCCTGTCCTCCGTCTCTGTTTTTCCCTTATTCTTTTTCTTGGCTTCAATGCTCCCATTACTACCCAGGCCCTCCTTCAATAGGTATGGAGGACGTGGATACTGTTGTTGGTAATATTGCTGAGGAGGCCGCGACGGAGGCCGACAGGATTGCCGCCGAGGAGGCCGCCAGGGATGCTGACAAGGTCGCCGCTGATGAGGCCACCAAGGATGCTGCTGAGGATACCGCTGCGAGGGCCGCCAAGGCGACCGGCGAGGCTTCTGCCGAGGGCGCCAACAGTGGGCCTGCCGGGGAAGCCGGCAAGGCCACTGCCGAGGAAGAGGTGGTTGATGATCAGCCTCCCTCCTCCTCAACCTCGGGCCCCGGCAGATATCTAAAGGTGGGCGACGATCTTTTCGTCCATCTCCCAGGGGCATCAAGTTCCCGAGCGCCCGCCGAAGGGGAAGTCTTTGACGGCGAGGTGCTTGCCGCCACCGGGCTTGAGGTTGTCGATGAGCCCGGCGTTGGCGGTGATGGTTCTCCAGAAGAGCAGCTTTTCCGCGCTATGGGGGCCAACTTCCAAAAACTCCAGGCGCTCTACCGTGTCCGTCTGGACAAGGTTAAGTCCAGGACGGCAACGGTGGACCAGGCGGAGGTGGATTTCAAGGCGCGCGTTGCTGAGACGCAGACCTGGTTCCACCAGACTCGCAAGGAGTAGAGGGCCTTTCAGGAGGAATTGGCCAAGCACAATGTCGAGCTCACCATGAAGATGGCTGGCATCGAGAAGGCCCAGAAAAAGGCGGCGAACTTGGCTGCCGCGGCCGAGGCCGTCCGGAACTAGCATCAAGCCGCACTGGATTCCCAGGAAGAGGACCTCACCGTGCGTGAGGCGAAGCTTGCCCCAGCGCTCCGTGGCAAGGATGAGGAGCTCGAGGCCCTTGTCGCGCGACGGACTCGCAAGTTGGAGCAGAGGCACAAGGAGGCACTCGATGCCCAGGCTCTGGCCCATGCTGGCAAAGTAAGGGAGTTGGAGGTGGAGCGGGACGAGCCAAAGGAGCAGGCCCTCAAGCTGTCCAACAAGAAGAGCACGCTCAACAGCGCCTTGGTGGAGGCGCAAGGAGCGGTAATCAGTGGGACCGGGGAGCTCTCCGAAGCGCAAAACTCCGTCAGAGATCTCAAGCTGAAGCTGGAGGATCTAGAGAAGATGTTGTCGGAGAGCAGGGCTCGGGAGGAGACCTTGACCAGGAGTCTGGAGGAGGAGAAGTAGCTGCGGGCGAACGAGGCCGCATCCCACCAGGAATATGTGGCGGGCCAGAACAGATGGATCAACCGTCTGGAGGACGTCGCCGGCAGGGTCACCTCGCAGTTGGCCACCTGTCAGGACCCCGACTCGATGTCACATCGATCTAGCCGGTAACACCTCATATCACTTTGCGGCCTCACGCACGGTATCCCCACGGGTGTCGCCTTACCTTTGCCCGGGACCGTTTGCGCCTTTTGGCTCATGTATATGATAGTGTCGCTAGCATCCATATGATAAAGAGCCCGGGCTGACATGACTAGTCGTAAACCCAAAGTGGCACAGACTTACAGGGACAGGCATCCATGACCCAGCTTCGAACGTGTCGGTCATCAGCAAGTGGGTCCGGGCTGTAGCACTGGGCTAGCAGGACTCCGGTAAACCGGGCTGTAGCGGGCTAACAGGACTCCGGTACTCAAAGCGTGACATTTCCCCGAAGGGACAGACACAGGAACGAAGAAGGACACATGCCGGCCAGCCTAAGTGTTCCGGAGCAGTAGCAAGCTACCATGGCTCAGTGGAAAACACTAGGAGACATTTCCCGGTAAGAGAGGCTACTAAAGATAAACAACTAGATGGTCAGATCCCACACATACCAAGCATTTCAATAACATACACACAATATGCTCGATATGTGCAAATACAACATGGCATCACAACATGACTCTACGAATCAAGTAATTTATTCATTAGGCTCCGAGGAGCGAGATATTACAAACAGGGGTCTCATGACCCAACATTCAGAGCATACAAATCAAAGCACAAGCGGAAGCTATCATGTCTGGGTACAGACATCTATAAATGAAAAAGGCTGAGAAGCCTGACTATCTATCAGATCCTGCCGAGGGCACAAGATCGTAGCTGAGGTAACAAGCTAAACGTCGAAGTCCACGTGGAACTACTAGTGAGACTGAAGTCTCTCTGCAAAAACATAAAATAGGCAAACGTGAGTACAAATGTACCCAGCAAGACTTACATCAGAACTAACTACATATGCATCATTTTCAACAAAGGGATGGTGGGGTTTAACTGCAGCAAGCCAGCTTTGACTCGGTGCCTATCCTAAACTACGACTGCAAGCGACTCTTTTGAGGTGGCGCACACGAGTCCACATATTCACCATATCAATACACCATTATGGATCCGCTCCCGTCTCCCTACGAGAACGCCATCCATAGCACTCACGCTTATCTTGCGCATTTTAAAGTATCCACTTTCACTTGTCTATGAACTGATATAAGCAATCCAGAAGTCCTTTTCCGCGGACACGGCTATTCGAATAGATGATGTTAACCCTGCAGGGGAGTACTTCTTCATACATGTTTCCACCACTTAGCGTCTGCACACGACATGTGCTCGGCAGACTTCAAGCGAAAGCCGACATGGGTGTAGACCACGACCTACCTAAACAGTCAAGTCTCTAGTCCAGGTTTATCGCCTATTCGGGTTCCATCCATGAGGAGATCCGGCCGGAGTTTCGCTCACAGCCCCAAACGATGTGAACAGGGTTCCCGAGATACCAAACGGGCATCCGGTACACCGTGCCACGTACCTACCGCATCACAGCCCACCCCTACGGTCAGCGCTGTCCACAGCCTCCAGTAAGCTACAAACACCAGAAACTACTTGCAACTCCTGGACAGAGGACTAGGGTGAATAAGAAGTCGAGCGGGGTCATATTTCAGGGCCCAATGCATGGTAGTAGCTGAATCATGGATCACAAACACAGAACTCAGTTCCTAAGGACGGCTTCAATGAGACAACCCACCATGTACTCCTACATGGCCTCTCACCGCTACCTTTACCAAATCGTGTTCACACGCTTAGCTCACACACAGTAGGACATGTTCACACGCCTCTGATTCATCCCCGATGAATCAGACCTGACTCAACTCTAAGCAGTAGCAGGCATGACAAACAAGCATGAATGAGTAGGCACATCAGGGCTCAAACAACTCCTACTCATGCTAGTGGGTTTCATCTATTTACTGTGGCAATGACAGGTCATGCAAATGATAAAGGGGTTCAGCTACCGCAGCAAGTAACAGATGAATCGGTGTTGTCCTAATGCAGTAAAAGAGAGCAGGAGCGAGAGAGTAGGATTGTATCGGAATGAACAAGGGGGTTTTGCTTGCCTGGCACTTCTGAAGATAGCATTGAGTCTTCATCAGTGTCAACGATCACATCATCGGTATCACGTCTATCGAGAGGGGACAGATACCGGCAACACAGAAGGGAACACAATCAATGCAATGCACAATATGATGCATGATTATGACATGGAAAAATGAATGTGTTTTGGGCTAATGCAACTAAAACCAGATTAAATGGAGTTGGTTTGAATCCAAGATTCAAATTCAAACTCCATATGTGATTATTCAAATGCCATTTAATTGATTTGTGCTAAACAGCACCTATAAGTTGTTCTAACATGCATGAAAATGGTACAGATGGATTCGTTGAATTTTTCTGATAATTTTTCATATATAAATTATTTAATTTGGAGTTACGGTTAATTTTCTATGATTTATAGAAGTTTTAGCTATTTTCTGAAATTATTAAATCATTTAAGATTATTTAAATTCCAGAAAATACTTATTGCGTCAGCCTGACATCATCATGACGTCAGCAGGTCAACAGGGCGCCTCCAGGTCAAACCTGACCTGTGGGACCCATATGTCAGCGTCACAGGTTAAACAGGGGGGTTTATTTTAGTTTAATTAAGGATTAGGGCACTAGGGCCCACATGTCAGTGTCAGCAGGGGGGTAATTAAATTAAAATAAACTAACTAATTAACAGGGGGGGCTGGCCCCACCTGTCATCGACCCAGGGGGGTCAAACCCCTGGTCAGCAGGGCCTAACCCGCCGGCGGCTCGTCGCCGGTGGCAACAGGCGCGGCGGAGGGCGCGGGCTCGCTCCTCCGGCGTCCAAATGGACGGAGGAGAGCGGCTACGGGGAGCTGGAGCTCACCCGCGCCCATTTCAGCAAGCAGCAGCAGCTAGGGCGGCCGGAGACGATGGCCTCGAGCTCGGCAGCGGCGGCCGGAGCTCGGGCGCGCTCGGTTTCGGCGTTACACGGCACGGCGGGCGCGACCGATGGGCTCTACGGGATGCTGGGGTCACCAGGAACACCCGGAGGCAACGAGCGCAGGCGGAGAAGCTCGGGAGCACGGAGCTCACCGGCCATGGCGGACGGCGGCTTCGGGTGCTCGTGGGGCGGCGGCTACAGGGCGCAATCGAAGGGGGAAAGAGGGAGGGGAGGCGTAGGAGCTCACAGCGGTGCCGTAGGGATGGTTAGCCGGCTCGGGGGCGCGCCGGAGTGGCCGAATCGACGGAGAAGATCCTCGGCGGCCGGCGAGGGGAAAACGTCGGGGGTGGCGTTCCGGGGCTCTTCTGGTCGCGTGACACGACGAGGAGGTCGAGGGAGGACCGGCGGAGCTTCCTGGGGCGTCGGTGAGGCTATGGGTGGCCGGTGGCCATGGGTACGACGACGATGGCGGCGAGCTCCGCTCGGTGGTGTGCGTGAGAGGGAAACAGAGGAGGGAATGGGGTCCAGGGGGACAGAGGGGAGGTGCAGGGGGCGAGGGCGTCTCCGTGGCGTCGCGAGGGAGTCGGGGAGGCTGCCACGGCGAAGCAGGAGGTGGCCGGGGCTCTCGGGCGCGCGCCACGCCTCGCCTGTGCCTACTGGCAGAGGAAGACGACGAGCGGCGAGGTAGATGGGCTGGGCTGGGCCGCGGGAGAAGCTGGGCCAGGCAGGTAAGCAGGTAAGTGGCCCAGGTGGCCTCTCTCCCCTTTTTTTCTATTTTGTTTCTCTATTTTCTGTAGTTTGTTTTGATTTAGTTTTAGACACTAAACCATTTTATAAAATCCTGGAAATAGTTATGTGGCTAGGACTAAAATATACCAAACCACATAAAATGTTCCAGTAATTATTGGACATATATTATTTATATATCAAATATATATCCAATGCAAATAGCTATTTATTTAATTCAAAGGCCCAAAATAATTAACTCTGAGATACCAAAAATATTGTTTTGAGTTTTACCTCTTTGCAATATTTTCAGAGACTAAGAGGAACATTTTCTTGGACTTCTTTGAGGAGATTTTAATGTTGATCATTTTTAGAAGGTTTCTGAGGCTTTGAAAATTCCTCAATTCAAATTTCATTTGAATTAAAACATGATACTCACATGAGGTCTAGCCTAGTGCATACCAGAAGCTAGGGATGTGACACCACCATGGGGATGCCAAACGTGAGGTACGCCCCTGAGCGCAGCGGGACCGTCAACACCAAGCTGACCCAGTTCTTCGAGGGCGTCCTTGGAGCCTTGGCTTATCTTCACTCCAACCGAGCGGCCACGTTGGCCGGGGAGGCCCAGCGACTTTGCCGGGGGGTCATGACCAAGGTCCTCACCAAGATGGCGTACTAGAACCCCGACCTCGACTTCGATGCTGCGATGGATAGCTTGCCGGATGGTACTGACCTCACGGTGCTCAAGGAGCGCATCAAGCCCGTCATCAGCAGCATCGACGAAATCAAGAGGGTGGAAGGCCAGCACCAGGATTAGGCATCCCGTTCTTCACCACCGCTGCAGGTTCACGACCAAGACAAATTTCATCTTTAGTTAGAACCACAGCAATGATGTGATGTAATATAACTTTGCAGTACTTTTGGGATTATGCATGCTATTTTCCTGTTTGTTGCCTCTTTGTACGTCCACCATACGCCAGCTGAGTAAGCTTGCCGGCGCGGAAACCCAAGGCGGCGTCTTGGGGACGGGTCCCCATTGGCCCGCCGGGTGAGCGTGCTGCCGGCTAAGCCACCTTACCACCTTTGACGCAGCCGCTCGAACTGTCGAGTTTGACTCGAGTCAGAGTCGAGAGCCTTGCCAATTGCGGAAGGCTACCCTACTGTTTTCAACGCAGCCATTTGAACTGTTGAGCGGACTCGAAATAGAACAAAGGCATTGCCGATCGGGGAAGGCCCCATTTGCGTACATGTTTCTTTTTGTGCAAAGAACGACAGCTCCAAGGATAATAACTTTATATAATAGAATGGAAATATCTGGGGTCCAATGTAACTTAGCTTCTGTTTGTAGTCGCTCGAGCGCTGATCTTCCGGCCTCCTTCCCTCTCCAAGAGCCACGAAGACGAAGGAGTGCTGGGCTGATTGCTAGAGCCGATTCTCACAACTGCGCCTCCCCTACCTGGCGCGCCAAAGATGTCGGTGGGAACAACACCTATGGGATCACAAGAATCCCTACTGTGGTTAGTGGGGCGCGGGGTCGTGATAAGAGCGGATCAAACAGATAGCACACGGTTCGTTTATCCAGGTTCGGGCTGCGAGGATGCGTAAAACCCTACTCCTGCTTTGGTGGATTGTATATCTGTGTTCTTGAGCTACCTATGGGGCGTGAGGAGCTCCAAAAGCCGAATCCTTCTCCTGGTCGCCTCGGGCCTCCTTTTATAGAAAAAGGGGTTGCCACAGTGGCACACATGAGGTGGAAAGGGTACAGTGATGCGAGGTTATCCCTCGCATTACATGACAAGGCACATTTAATGCGTCTTGCTTAGGTGTCCTTGCTTTATCGGGGACGGGGGAGAGATCTGTCTCGTCCGTCGCCGCTCCTTCTTGTGTTAACACGCGCCCTGGCCAGCGACGCCTGCGATGCCATGTAGGTAGGCAGGCAGTCGAGGTGGCGCAGTGGTGGGTCTTCACGAAGATCTGCATGCCGCCACGCAGGTGCCTGCCTAGCTGGTTGGGTCAGCAGCTGCATGCGAACGGCAGTGGAGGTTTAGTCGGCGTGGGCCTGGTGGTGGTCCTGCGGATTTCCTTGGCAAGGGCCTTGCCGGGGCCCCGGCAAGGGTTTTGCCGAGGCGCCTGCTGTCATCCCCGGCAAGGTGCTTGCCGGGGGCCTTGTGGTTTTCCTCGGTTGGGATCCCGCCAAGGGTCGTCATCTTCTATAGCGTGTATCTGATCTTGAATGTCTTCACAAAGATCTACATGCCACCACGGGGATGTTTCCTGAATCCTTGCCCCATGGGGGCAGTGGACTCAAGGGTGATTTGCTCCATAGGTGTGGGGCGAGTTGCCGCGGCAAGGGTCTTGCCGGGGTTGCTAAAACTGTCTCCCGGCAAGGATCTTGCCGGGGGAGTCCATTTCGTCCCCTTTGCTCTTTGTGGTCTTGGCCTTGGCGTCGTTCTAGTTCTCTTGAGGTTCGGTCTTACCCTGGCTCACCTCCCTTTCCTTGCTTGGTGTGGTGGTGCCCGTGGCTCAGACTGCCCGTGCACAGTTATAGGGGTACAAAAAGTGTGCCCCTCTTTTTGTACACCGACAGCTATGTACTCCGCTTCACATGTAGATCCCGCCATGACGCTTTGTTTGCAACTGCACTAGCTGACTGCCCCACCATTCAAAATGTACACGTATCCGGTTTGTGACTTGGAGTCATCTAGATCTGTGTTGAAGCTAGCATCGACGTAACCCTTTACGATGAGCTCTTCTTCACCTCCATAAACGAGAAACATATCCTTAGTCCTTTTCAGGTACTTTAGGATATTCTTGACCGCTATCCAGTGTTCCATGCCAGGATTACTTTGGTACCTCCCTACCAAACTTACGGCAAGGTTCACATCAGGTCTGGTACACAGCATGGCATGCATAATAGACCCTATGGCTGAGGCATAGGGGATGACACTCATCTTTTCTCTATCTTCTACCGAGGTTGGGTATTGAGCCGTGCTCAATTTCACACCTTGCAATACAGGCAATAATCCCTTCTTGGACTGATCCATATTGAACTTCTTCAATATCTTGTCAAGGTATGTGCCTTGTGAAAGACCAATGAGGCGTCTCGATCTACCTCTATAGATCTTGATGCCTAATATGTAAGCAGCTTCTCCAAGGTCCTTCATTGAAAAACACTTATTCAAGTAGGCCTTTATGCTTTCCAAAAATTCTAAATAATTTCCCATCAATAGTATGTCATCCACATATAATATGAGAAATGCTACAGAGCTCCCACTCACTTTCTTGTAAACACAGGCTTCTCCATAAGTCCGCGTAAACCCAAACGCTTTGATCATTGATATGTCTCCAACGTATCTATAATTTTTGATTGCTCCATGCTATATTATCTACTGTTTTGGACTATATTGGGCTTTATTTTCCACTTTTATATTATTTTTGGGACTAACCTATTAACCGCAGGCCCAACCCAGAATTGCTGTTTTTTTGCCTATTCAAGTATTTCGGAGAAACATAATATCAAACGGAATCCAAACGGAATAAAACCTTCGAGAATGTGATTTTCTCACCAAACGTGATCCAGGAGACTTGGACCCTACTCCAAGGAGTCAAAGATGCAAAGGGTGGGGGGCGCGCCCCCTGTCTCGTGGGCCCCTCGGTGCTCCACCGATGTACTCCTTCCTCCTATATATACCTACGTACCCCCAAACAATTAGAATAGGAGCCAAAAACCTAATTCCACCGCCGCAACTTTATGTATCCACGAGATCCCATCTTGGGGCCTGTTCCAGAGCTCCGCTGGAGAGGGCCGTCATCACGGAGGGCTTCTACATCATCATAGCCCGTCCGATGAAGTGTGAGTAGTTTACCTCAGACCTTCGGGTCCATAGTTAGTAGCTAGATGGCTTCTTCTCTCTTTTTGGATCTCAATACAAAGTTCTCCCCCTCTCTCGTGGAGATCTATTCGATGTAATCTTCTTTTTGCGGTGTGTTTGTTGAGACCGATGAATTGTGGGTTTATGATCAAGTCTATCTATGAATAATATTTGAATCTTCTCTGAATTCTTTTATGTATGATTGGTTATCTTTGCAAGTCTCTTCGAATTATCCGTTTGGTTTGGTCAACTAGATTGGTAGTTCTTTCCATGGGAGAAGTGCTTAGCTTTGGGTTCGATCTTGTGGTGTTCTTTCCCAGTGACAGAAGGGGCAGCAAGGCGCGTATTGCATTGTTGCCATCGAGGATAACAAGATGGGGTTTATTTCATATTGCATGAATTTATCTCTCTACATCATGTCATCTTGCTTAAAGCATTACTCTTTTTTTAACTTAATACTCTAGATGCATGCTGGATAGCGGTCGATGAGTGGAGTAATAGTAGTAGATGCAGAATCGTTTTGGTCTACTTGTCACGGACGTGATGCCTATATACATGATCATGCCTAGATATTCTCATAACTATGCTCAATTCTGTCAATTGCTCAACAATAATTTGTTCACCCACCGTAGAATACTTATGCTCTTGAGAGAAGCCACTAGTGAAACCTATGGCCCCCGGGTCTATTCTCATCATATCAATATCCATCACTTTAATCTTGCTTTGCTTTTTTACTTTGCCTTTTACTTTTCACTTTGCATCTCTATACCAAAAATACCAAAAAATATTATATCTATCAGATCTCACTCTCGTAAGTGACCGTGAAGGGATTGCCAACCCCTAATCGCGTTGGTTGCGAGTAGCTATCGTTTTGTGCAGGTACGAGGGACTTGAGCGTGGCCTCCTACTGGATTGATACCTTGGTTCTCAAAAACTGAGGGAAATACTTACGCTACTCTACTGCATCATCCCTTCCTCTTCGGGGAAATCCAACGCAAGCTCGAGAGGTAGCAAGAAGAATTTCTGGCGCCGTTGCCGGGGAGTCTACGCTAAAAGTCAACATACCAAGTACCCATCACAGTCCCTATCTCTCGCATTACATTATTTGCCATTGGCCTCTTGTTTTCCTCTCCCCCACTTCACCCTTGCCGTTTTATTCGCCCTCTCTTTCCCAATCTCCTTCTCCTTCTCCACCTCTCTTTTCTGTTTTCCTTTTTCTCGCTTGCCTGCTCATGTGTGTTGGATTGCTTGTTTGTCGCGATGGCTCAACCGAGATTTGGTGATCTTCACCTTAAAAGGTTAGAGGAGATCAAAAACAACGTTAGGAAGTTTATGGTTTTGCAATTTGAGCATAATAATTTCTTTAGAAACGAGCTTAAGGAACAAAAAAGTTCTATGAGTTATATGAATAAAGAGCTTGATGATATGTCTAAAGAATTTGATGGTATGAGATCCCAAATTGCTCGTCTAGAAAAGATGACTGCTGAAATTTTGGATATGCAAGCCACCTTAGTCAATAAGATGGCCGCTAAACCGAATTCCTATGAAAATCAAGATGAAGATCTAAAAGTTATTGATGTGTCTCCTATTAAATCTTTATTTTGCAATATGAATCTTGATGAAACTGAATATGATCTTCCTTTACCTAGAAGGCGTTCTAAAAATTCGGAGTATTTAGATCTTTATGATGAAATTGATGAAAGTGGGATTGAAAGAAATAAAAATCTAGATGTTGCTAAACCCACTATATTGGATTTAAGGAATTTAATTATGAAAGTTGATCTTTAATTGATTGTATTTCCTTGTTGCAATCCGTGCTGAATTCTCCACATGCTTATAGTCAAAAGAAAGCCTTCACCGAACATATTGTTGATGCCTTGATGCAATCTTATGAAGAAAAACTTGAGTTGAAAGTTTCTATCCCTAGAAAACTCTATGATGAGTGGGAACCAACTCTTAAAATTAAAATTAAAGATCATGAGTTTTATGCTTTATGTGATTTGGGTGCTAGTGTCTCCACTATCCCCAAAACTCCGTGTGATTTGCTAGATTTTCGCAATTTTGACGATTGCTCTCTAAACTTGCATCTTGCGGATTCTACTATTAAGAAACCTATGGGAAGGATTAATGATGTTCTTATTGTTTCAAATAGAAATTATGTGCCCATAGATTTCATTGTTCTTGATATAGGTTGCAATCCTTCTTGCCCTATTATTCTTGGTTGACCTTTCCTTAGAACGGTTGGTGCGATTATTGATATGAAGGAAGGGAATATTAGATTTCAATTTCCATTAAAAAAGGGCATGGAAAACTTTCCAAGAAAGAAAATAAAATTGCCATATGAAACTATCATGAGAGCCACTTATGGATTGCCTACCAAAGATGGCAATACCTAGATCTATCCTCACTTTTATGCCTAGCTAGGGGCGTTAAACGATAGCGCTTGTTGGGAGGCAACCCAATTTTATTTTTTCTTTGCCTTTTGCTCCTGTTTAGTAATAAATAAATTATTTAGCCTCTGTTTTGGTTGTGTTTTTTGTGTTTAATTAGTGTTTGTGAAAAGTAGAACCGTTGGGAAGACTTGGGGAAAGTCTTGTTGAACTTGCTGCAAAAAACAGAAACTTTAGCGCTCACGAGAACTGCCATCATTTTTATTTGGAAAGTGCTATTTAGTTAATTCTTTTTTCAGATAATTAATAGGTAAATTCCTCACTTCCAGCAATTTATTTTAGAATTTTTGGGGTTCCATATATTGCACTAGCTACATATTACTACAGACTGTTCTGTTTTTGACAGATTCTGTTTTTCGTGTGTTGTTTGCTTATTTTGATGAATCTATGGTTAGTAAAATAGTTTATAATCCATAGAGAAGTTGGAAAGCAGTAAGTTTTGACATCAATATAAATAAAGAATGAGTTCATTACAGTACCTTGAAGTGGTTTTTTGTTTTATTTCGCTAACGGAGCTCACGAGTTTTCTACTTTAAGTTTTGTGTTGTGAAGTTTTCAAGTTTTGGGTGAATTCTTGTGATGGATTATGGAACAAGGAGTGGCAAGAGCCTAAGATTGGGGATGCCCATGGCACCCCCAAGATAATTTAAGGACACCAAAAAGTCAAAGCTTGGGGATGCCCCGGAAGGCATCCCCTCTTTCGTCCACTTCCATCGGTAATTTACTTGGAGCTATATTTTTATTCATCAACATGATATGTGTTTTGCTTGGAGCGTCTTGTATTATTTGTGTATTTGTGTGTTAGTGTGACACAATCATCCTTGCTGTACACACCTTTTGAGAGAACAATACATGAATTAGAATTTGATAGAATACTCTATATGCTTCACTTATATCTTTTGAGCTATATAGTTTTGCTCTTTGTGCTTCACTTATATCTTTTGAGCGTTATAATTTTGCTCTATGTGCTTCACTTAGATTTTTTTAGAGCACGGTGGTGGATTTGTTTTAAAGAAACTATTGATCTCTCATGCTTCACTTAAATTATTTTGAGAGTCTTAACAGCATGGTTATTTGCTTAATAGTAACATGCTTGGTATTCAAGATTTGTGGAACTTTCTTTTGAGTGTGTTGAATACTAAGAAAAGTTGGATGCTTGATAATTGTTTTGAGATATGGAGGTAGTAATATCAAAGTCATGCTAGTAGAGTAATTGTGAATTTGAGAAGTGCTTGAGTTAAAGTTTGCAAGTCCCGTAGCATGCACGTATGGTAAACGTTATGCAACAAATTTGAAACATGAGGTGTTATTTGATTGTCCTCCTTATGAGTGGCGGTCGGGGACGAGCGATGGTCTTTTCCTACCAATCTATCCCCCTAGGAGCATGCGCATAATACTTTGGTTTTTGATGGCTTGTAGATTTTTGCAATAAGTATATGAGTTCTTTATAACTAATGTTGAGTCCATGGATTATACGCACTCTCACCCTTCCATCATTGCTAGCCTCTATGGTACCGTGCATTGCCCTTTCTCACATCGAGAGTTGGTGCAAACTTCGCCGGTGCATCCAAACCCCGTGATATGATACGCTCTTTCACACATAAACCTCCTTATATATTCCTCAAAACAGCCACCATACCTACCTATTATGGCATTTCCATAGCCATTCCGAGATATATTGACATGCAACTTTCCACCATCCTGTTTACCATGACACATTCATCATTGTCATATTGCTTAGCATGATCATGTAGTTGACATAGTATTTGTGGCAAAGCCACCGTTCATAATTTTTTCATACTTGTCACTCTTGATTCATTGCATATCCCCGTACACCACCGGAGGCATCCATATAGAGTCATACTTTGTTCTAGTATCGAGTTGTAATCATTGAGTTGTAAATAAATAAAAGTGTGATGATCATCATTCAATAGAGCATTGTCCCAAAAAAAGAGAAAGGCCAAAAAAAGAGAAGGCCCAAAAAAAAGAAAAAGAAAAAAGAAAATAAATAAAAAGGGGCAATGCTACTATTCCTTTTTTCCACACTTGTGCTTCAAAGTAGCACTATGTTCTTCATATAGAGAGTCTCTTGAGTTATCACTTTCATATACTAGTGGGAATTTTCATTATAGAACTTGGCTTGTATATTCCAACAATGGGCCTCCTCAAGTGCCCTAGGTCTTCGTGAGCAAGCAAGTTGGATGCACACCCACTTAGTTTCTTTTGTTGAGCTTTCATACATTTATAGCTCTAGTGCATCCGTTGCATGGCAATCCCTACTCCTTGCATTAACATCAATCGATGGGCATCTCCATAGCCCATAGATTAGCCTCGTTGTTGTGAGACTTTCTCCTTTTTGTCTTCTCCACATAACCCCCATCATTATATTCTATTCCACCCATAGTGCTATATCCATGGCTCACGCTCATGTATTGCGTGAAAGTTTATGAGTTTGAAATTATTAAGGTATGAAACAATTGCTTGGCTTGTCATCGGGGTTGTGCATGATGAGAGCATTCTTGTGTGACGAAAATGGAGCATGACTAAACTATATGATTTTGTAGGGATGAACTTTCTTTGGCCATGTTACTTTAAGAAAACATAATTGCTTTGTTGGTTTGCTTGAAGTATTATTATTCTCTATGTCAATATGAACTTTTGTCTCGAATCTTCCTAATCTGAATATTCATACCACAATTAAGAAGATTTGCATTGAAATTATGCCAAGTAGCACTCCGCATCAAAAATTCTCTTTTTATCATTTACCTACTCGAGGACGAGCAGGAATTAAGCTTGGGGATGCCTGATACATCTCCAACGTATCTATAATTTTTGATTGCTCCATGCTATATTATCTACTGTTTTGGACTATATTGGGCTTTATTTTCCACTTTTATATTATTTTTGGGACTAACCTATTAACCGGAGGCCCAACCCAAAATTGTTGTTTTTGCCTATTTCAGTATTTCAGAGAAACAGAATATCAAACGGAGTCCAAACAGAATAAAACCTTCGGGAACGTGATTTTCTCACCGAACGTGATCCAGGAGACTTGGACCCTACTCCAAGGAGTCAAAGAGGAGGTCATGAGGGTGGGGGCGCGCCCCCTGTCTCGTGGGCCCCTCGGTGCTCCACCGACGTACTCCTTCCTCCTATATATACCTACGTACCCCCAAACGATCAGAACAGGAGCCAAAAACCTAATTACACCGCCGCAACTTTCTACACCACGAGATCCCATCTTGGGGCCTGTTCCGGAGCTCCGCCGGAGAGGGCCGTCATCACGGAGGGCTTCTACATCATCATAGCCCCTCCGATGAAGTGTGAGTAGTTTACCTCATACCTTCGGGTCCATAGTTAGTAGCTAGATGGCTTCTTCTCTCTTTTTGGATGTCAATACAAAGTTCTCCCCTCTCTCGTGGAGATCTATTCGATGTTTCTTTTTGCGGTGTGTTTGTTGAGACCGATGAATAGTGGGTTTATGATCAAGTCTATCTATGAATAATATTTGAATCTTCTCTGAATTCTTTTATGTATGATTGATTATCTTTGCAAGTCTCTTCGAATTATCCGTTTGGTTTGGCCAACTAGATTGGTAGTTCTTGCCATGGGAGAAGTGCTTAGCTTTGGGTTCGATCTGGCGGTGTCCTTTCCTAGTGACAGAAGGGGCAGCAAGGCACGTATTGCATTGTTTCCATCGAGGATAACAAGATGGGGTTTATTTCATATTGCATGAATGTATCTCTCTACATCATGTCATCTTGCTTAAAGCGTCACTCTGTTTTTAACTTAATACTCTGGATGCATGCTGGATAGCGGTCGATGAGTGGAGTAAGAGTAGTAGATGCAGAATCGTTTTGGTCTACTTGTCACGGACGTGATGCCCATATACATGATCATGCCTAGATATTCTCATAACTATGCTCAATTCTGTCAATTTCTCAACAGTAATTTGTTCACCCACCGTAGAATACTTATGCTCTTGAGAGATGCCACTAGTGAAACCTATGGCCCCCGGGTCTATTCTCATCATATCAATCTCCATCACTTTAATCTTGCTTTGCTTTTTTACTTTGCCTTTTACTTTTCACTTTGCATCTCTATACCAAAAATACCAAAAAATATTATATCTATCAGATCTCACTCTCGTAAGTGATCGTGAAGGGATTGACAACCCCTAATCGCGTTGGTTGCGAGTAGCTATCGTTTTGTGCAGGTACGAGGGACTTGAGCATGGCCTCCTACTGGATTGATACCTTGGTTCTCAAAAACTGAGGGAAATACTTACGCTACTCTGCTACATCATCCCTTCCTCTTCGAGGAAATCTAACGCAAGCTCAAGAGGTAGCAATCATCTCATCAAAGCGAAAGTTCAAACTCCGAGATGCTTGCACCAGCCCATAGATTGAGCGTTGGAGCTTGCATACCTTGTCAGCATTCTTAGGATCGACAAAACCTTCCGGCCGCATCATATACAATTCTTCCTTAAGGAAACCATTAAGGAATGCCGTTTTGACGTCCTTTTGCCATATCTCATAATCATAGAATGCGGCAATTGCTAACATGATTCGGACAGACTTCAGCTTTGCTACGGTCAAAAGGTCTCATTGTAGTCAACCCCTTGAACTTGTCGATAACCTTTAGTGACAAGCCGAGCCTTATAGATGGTCACGTTACCATCCGCGTCAGTCTTCTTCTTAAAGATCCATTTATTCTCTATGGATTGCTGATCATCGGGCAAGTCTGTCAAAGTCCATAATTTGTTTTCATACATGGATCCTATCTCGAATTTCATGGCTTCAAGCCATTTGTTGGAGTCTAGGCCCGCTATCGCTTCTTCATAGTTCAAAGGTTCACCGTTGTCTAACAACATGATTTCCAGGACAGGGTTGCCGTACCACTCTGGTGCGGAATGTGTCCTCGTGGACCTATGAAGTTCAGTAGCAACTTGATCCGAAGTTTCATGATCATCATCATTAACTTCCTCTCTAGTCGGTGCAGGCACCACAGAAACATCTTCCTAAGCTGCGCTACTTTCCGGTTCAAGAGGCAGTACCTCATCAAGTTCTACTTTCCTCCCACTTACTTCTTTCGAGAGAAACTCTTTCTCTAGAAAGGATCCATTCTTGGCAACAAAGATCTTGCCTTCAGATCTGAGGTAGAAGGTATACCCGATAGTTTCCTTAGGGTATCCTATGAAGACGCATTTTTCTGACTTGGGTTCGAGATTTTCAGGTTGAAGTTTCTTGACATAAGCATCACATCCCCATACTTTCAAAAACGACAGCTTAGGTTTCTTTCCAAACCATAACTCATACGGTGTCGTCTCAACAAATTTCGACGGAGCCCTATTTAAAGTGAATGCGACAGTCTCTAAAGCATAACCCCAAAATGGTAGCGGTAGATCGGTAAGAGACATCATAGATCGCGCCATATCCAATAGAGTGCGATTACGATGTTCGGACACACCATTTTGCTGAGGTGTTCCAGGCGGCGTGAGTTGTGAAACAATTCCACATTTCCTTAAGTGCGTGCCAAACTCGTGACTCAAGTATTCTCCTCCACGATCTGATCATAAGAACTTTATTTTCCTGTCACGTTGATTCTCTACCTCACTCTGAAACTCCTTGAACTTTTCAAAGTTCTCAGACTTGTGTTTCATTAAGTAGACATACCCATATCTACCTAAGTCATCAGTGAGGGTGAGAACATAACGATAGCCACCATGAGCCTCAATGCTCATTGGACCGCACACATCAGTATGTATGATTTCCAATAAGTTGGTTGCTCGCTCCATTGTTCCGGAGAACGGAGTCTTGGTCATTTTGCCCATGAGGAATGGTTCGGACGTGTCAAATGATTCATAATCAAGAGACTCCAAAAGTCCATCTGCATGGAGTTTCTTCATGCGTTTGACACCAATGTGACCAAGGCGATAGTGCCACAAGTATGTGGGACTATCATTATCAACCTTACATCTTTTGGCATTCACACTATGAATATGTGTAACGTCACGTTCGAGATTAAACAAAAATAAACCATTGACCAGTGGGGCATAACCATAAAACATATCTCTCACATAAATGGAACAACCATTATTCTCGGATTTAAATGAGTAGCCATCTTGCATTAAACGAGATCCAGATACAATGTTCATGCTCAAAGATGGTACTAAATAACAATTATTGAGGTTTAAAACTAATCCCGTAGGTAGATGTAGAGGTAGCGTGCCGACGGTGATCACATCGACCTTGGAACCATTCCCAACGCACATCGTCACCTCGTCCTTTGCCAGTCTCCGCTTATTCCGCAGCTCCTGTTTTGAGTTACAAATATGAGCAACCACACCGGCATCAAATACCCAGGAGCTACTACGAGCACTGGTAAGGTACACATCAATAACATGTATATCACATATACCTTTGGCGTTGCCGGCCTTCTTATCCGCTAAGTACTTGGGGCAGTTCCGCTTCCAGTGACCATTTCCCTTACAATAAAAGCATCGAGTCTCGGGCTTGGGTCCATTCTTTGGCTTCTTCCCGGTAACTGATTTACCGGGCGCGACAACTCCCTCGCCGTCCTTCTTGAAGTTCTTCTTACCCTTGCCTTTCTTGAAACTAGTGGTTTTATTCACCATCAACACTTGAGGTTCCTTTTTGATTTCCACCTCCGCTGATTTCAGCATTGAATATAACTCAGGAATGGACTTCTCCATCCCTTGCATATTGTAGTTCATCAAAAAGCTCTTGTAGCTAGGTGGAAGCGACTGGAGGATCCTGTCAATGACCAAGTCATCTGAAAGATTAACTCCTAGCTGAGAAATGCGGTTGTGCAACCCAGACATTTTGAGTATATGCTCGCTGACAGAACTATTTTCCTCCATCTTACAACTGTAGAACTTGTCGGAGACTTCATATCTCTCGACCCGGGCATGATCTTGGAAAACCATTTTTAGCTCTTGGAACATCTCATATGCTCCGTGCTGCTCAAAACGCTTTTGGAGCCCCGGTTCTAAGCTGTAAAGATGCCACACTGAACTAGGGAGTAATCATCACTACGTGACTATCAGGCTTTCATAACGTCTTGAGTTGCTGGGAAAATGGGTGCGTCACCTAGCGGTGCTTGAAGGACATATGCTTTCTTGGCAGCTATGGGGACGATCCTCAAGTTACGGACCCAATCCGTATAGTTGCTACCATCTTCTTTCAGCTTGGTTTTCTCTAGGAACACGTTGAAGTTGAGGGCAACATTAGCGTGGGACATTTGATCTACAAGACATTTTGTAAAGACATTTTAGACTAAGTTCATGATAATTAAGTTCATCTAATCAAATTATTTAATGAACTCACACTCAGATAGACACCCCTCTAGTCATCCAAGTGATACATGATCCAAATCGACTAGGCCATGTCCGATCATCACGTGAGACAGACTAGTCATCAATGGTGAACATCTCCATGTTGATCGTATCTACTATACGACTCATGTTCTACCTTTCGGTCTCTCGTGTTCCGAGGCCATGTATGTACATGCTAGGCTCGTCAAGTCAACCTAAGTGTTTTGCATGTGTAAATCTGGCTTACACCATTGTATGTGAACGTTAGAATCTATCACACCCGATATCACGTGGTGCTTCGAAACAACGAACCTTCGCAACAGTACACAGTTAGGGGGGACACTTTTCTTGAAATTTTAGTGAGGGATCATCTTATTTATGCTACCGTCATTCTAAGCAAATAAGATGTAAACATGACAAACATCACATGCAAATCATGAAGTGACATGATATGGCCAATATCATCTTGCGCCTTTGATCTCCATCTTTGAGGCGTGGCATGAACACCATCGTCACCGGCATGACACCATGATCTCCATCATCGTGTCTTCGTAAAGTTGTCTCGCCAACTATTACTTCTACTACTATGACTAATGGTTAGCAATAAAGTAAAGTAATTACATGGCGTTTTCATTTACGCGCAGGTCATACAATAAATTGAGACAACTCCTATGGCTCCTGCCGGTTGTCATACTCATCGACATGCAAGTCGTGATTCCTATTACAAGAAAATGATCATTCTCATACATCACATATATCATTCATCACATCCTTTTGGCCATACCACATCACATAGCATACCCTGCAAAAACAAGTTAGACGTCCTCTAATTGTTGTTGCATGATTTACGTGGCCGCTATGGGTTTCTAGCAAGAACGTTTCTTACCTACGCAAAAACCACAACGGTGATATGCAAATTGCTATTTACCCTTCATAAGGACCCTTTTCATCGAATCCGATCCGAGTAAAGTGCGAGAGACAGACACCCGCTAGCCACCTTATGCATCAAGTGCATGTCAGTCGGTGGAACCAGTCTCACGTAAGTGTACGTGTAAGGTCGGTCCGGGCCGTTTCATCCCACAATGCCGCCGAATCAAGATAAGACTAGTAACGGTAAGCAAATTGAACAAATAATCGCCCACAACTACTTTGTGTTCTACTCGTGCATAGAATCTACGCATAGACCTAGGTCATGATGCCACTGTTGGGTAACATAGCAATAATTCAAAAAAATCCTATGTGTCACCAAGATCAATCTAGGAGATGATAGCAACGAGAGAGAGGGAGTGCATCTTCATACCCTTGAAGATTGCTAAGCGGAAGCGTTGCAAGAACGCGGCTGGTGGAGTCGTACACGCAGCGATTCAGATCGCAGTCAATTCCGATCTAAGCGCCGAACAACGGCGCCTCTGCGTTCAACACACGTACAGCCCGGGGACGTCTCCTCCTTCTTGATCCAACAAGGGGAGAGGAGAAGTTGAGGGAGAACTCCGACAGCACGACGGCGTGGTGGTGATGGAGCTCGTGGTTCTCCGGCAGAGCTTCGCCAAGCGCTACGGAGGAGGAGGAGATCGCAGTCGATTCCGATCTAAGCGCCGAACAACGGCGCCTCTACGTTCAACACACGTACAGCCCGGGGACGTCTCCTCCTTCTTGATCCAACAAGGGGAGAGGAGAAGTTGAGGGAGAACTCCAACAACATGACGGCGTGGTGGTGATGGAGCTCGTGGTTCTCCGGCAGAGCTTCGCCAAGCGCTACGGAGGAGGAGGAGGTGTTGGAGAGGGGGAGGGCTGCTCCAGGGGAAGGGTACGGCTGCTGATACGTCTCCAACGTATCTATAATTTATGAAGTATTCATACTATTATATTATCAACCTTGGATGTTTTATATGCATTTATATGCTATTTTATATGGTTTTGGGGACTAACCTATTAACCTAGAGCCCAGTGTCAGTTTCTGTTTTTTCCTTGTTTTAGAGTATCGCAAAAAAGGAAAACCAAACGGAGTCCAATTGACCTGAAACTTGACAAAGCTTATTTTTGGAACTATTATTGTTGACATTATCCTTGAGGTAAAAGGTTGGGAGGCGAATCTATAAGCCCCTATCTTTCTCTGTGTCTGATTAAAGCTTTGAACCCATAAATATCACGTGAGTGTTAGCAATTATGAAAGATTAAATGATAGTTGAGTATGTGGAGTTTGCTAAATCAAAGCTCTGACATAGACCCTTCCTGAAAATAAGATGAATTGCAATTGTTTGATGACTGAGAATATAGTTTGTTAGTTTCAAGAAAGTTTATGATCTATACTTTAACATGTGAATAGGTTGTTACTTGATCATGAAAAGTTTTATGAAAATGAGCTACTATTATGATATATAATGATGCTGGAAAAAGTGACTGGAACTATCATTGATGAAACTTATGCACTTGCTAGCATTCACACTTCATAAATTTTTTCTTTTATCATTTACCTACTCAAGGACGAGCAGGAATTAAGCTTGGGGGTGCTGATACGTCTCCAACCTATCTATAATTTATGAAGTATTCAGGCTATTATATTATCAACCTTGGATGTTTTACATGCATTTATATGCTATTTTATATGGTTTTTGGGACTAACCTATTAACCTAGAGCCCAGTGCCAGTTTTTCCTTGTTTTAGAGTATTGCAGAAAAGGAAAACCAAACGGAGTCCAATTGACCTGAAACTTGATGGAGCTTATTTTTGGACCAGAAGAAGGCCATGGAGTAAAAGAGTTGGGCCATAAGAGTCCCGGGCTGCCCACGAGGGTGGGAGGCGCGCCCCCCCTGGGCGCGCCCCCTACCTCATGGATAGCCCGGAGACACCCCTGACTTGTTCTCGACGCCAAAACCTCTTATATATACAGAAACCTCCAGAAATTAACCTAGGTCGGAAGTTCCGCCGCCGCAAGCCTCTGTAGCCACGAGAAATCAATCTAGGCCCTCTCTGACACCCTGCCGGAGGGGGCCATCATCACCGGAGGCTATGGAGGAGGATCCCGGAGGGACCATCATCACCGGAGGCTATGGAGGAGGATCCCGGAGGGGCCATCATCACCATGAAGGCCAAGGACCAGAGGGAGAACCTCTCCCCATCCATGGGGAGGCCACGTAGGAGGAAGCACAAGGGGGAGAACCTCTCCTTCCCTCTCTCAGTGGCACCGGAGTGCCATCGGGAGGGGAATCATCGCCGCGGTGATCGTCTTCATCAACATCACCATCATCATCACCATCCTCATCTCTTTTACGCGGTCCACTCTCCCGCACCCCGCTGTAATCCCTACTTGAACATGGTGCTTTATGCCACATATTGTGATCCAATGATGTGTTGCCATCCTATGATGTTTTGAGTAGATATCCTTTGTCTTTGGGTTGATTGATGATCTAGATTGGTACGAGTTGTATGTTTTATTTTGGTGCTGTCCTATTGTGCCCTCAGCGTTGCGCAAGCGTGAGGGATTCCCGTTGTAGGGTGTTGCAATACGTTCATGATTCGCTTATAGTGGGTTGCTTGAGTGACAGAAGCATAAACCCGAGTAAGAGGGTTGTTGCGCATGGGATAAAGGGAACTTGATGCTTTAATGCTATGGTTGGGTTACCTTAATGATCTTTAGTAGTTGCGGATGCTTGCTAGAGTTCCAATCATAAGTGCACATGATCCAAGAAGAGAAAGTATGTTAGCTTATGCCTCTCCCTCATATGAAATTGCAATGATGACTATCGGTCTTGTTAACAATTGCCTAGGACAATTCCGCACATCGATCCATCATTATTCCACACTCGCTATTTATAATATTAAGTAATATATTCTAACTTTATGATAACAGCACCTACTTTTATGTTTTAGCTCTCTGATATCATGCAAAGTTATCCTCTTCATACCCACAACATAGTTTTATTTATCGTTTCTAGTTGGAAGCAAACGTTCAGTGTACGTAGAGTCGTATCAGTGGCAGATAGGGCTTGAGAGAATATTGATCTTACCTTTAGCTCCTTGTGGGTTCGACAGTCCATACTTGTCACTTCCACCTTTGGAAATTGCTATGATGATTCCCTACACTTGGGGATTATCAGTTACCCTCCCACCCCCCACTATATATAGGGGCAAGGGAGAGGGCCCCCCCCCAGATCCCATCTACAAGGCGGGGCGGCCAAGGGGGAGGCTTGCCCCCCAAGCCAGGTGGGGGCGCCCCCTTTAGGGTTTCCCCCAACCCTAGGCGCATGGGCCCTAGGGGGGAGTTGGCGCACAACCCACCTAGGGGCTGGTTCCCCTCTATATTCAGCCCATAGGGCCCTCCGGGGCAGGTGGACCCTCCCGGTGGACCCCCGGAACCCCTTCGGTGGTCCCGGTACAATATCGGTAACCCCCGAACACTTCCGGCGACCAAGGACTTCCCATATATAAATCTTCATCTCCGGACCATTCGAAAACTCCTCGTTACATCCGAGATCTCATACGGGACTCCGAACAACCTTCGGTAACCACATACTATTTCCCATAACAACTCTAGCGTCACCGAACCTTAAGTGTGTAGACCCTACGTGTTCGGGAACCATGCAGACATGACCGAGACATCTCTCTGGCCAATAACCAACAGCAGGATCTGGATACCCATGTTGGTTCCCACATGTTCCACAATGATCTCATCGGATGAACCACGATGTCGGGGATTCAATCAATCCCGTATACAGTTCCCTTTGTCAATCGGTATGTTACTTGCCCGAGATTCAATCGTAGGTATCCCCATACCTCGTTCAATCTTGTTACCGGCAAGTCTCTTTACTCGTTCCATAACTGATAACCCACAAGTATAGGGGGTCGCAACAGTTTTCGAGGGTAGAGTATTCAACCCAAATTTATTGATTCGACACAAGGGGAGCCAAAGAATATTCTCAAGTATTAGTAGCTGAGTTATCAATTCAACCACACCTGGAAACTTAATATCTGCAGCAAAGTACTTAATAGCAAAGTAATATGACAGCAGTGGTAACGGTAGCAAAAGCATTTTTTTTGGTTTTATAGTAGTTGTAACAGTAGCAACAAAAAAGTAAATAAGCGAAGAACAATATATGAAAAGCTCGTAGGCAATGGATCGGTGATGGATAATTATGTCAGATGCGATTCCTCATGCAATAGTTATAACCTAGGGTGACACAGAACTACACTACAAGAAATACACTTTCGTGATGATACGTGTTTGTCATAGTAGGTCGTGTTTTTTGTCATGCATGTACATCCATGACAAATTTATGACAGAATCAAGATAGTCATACTTCTGCTTCGTAGAAGTGTTCCATTACATTACCAAAATTATCATCACGGAAGTGTCCACTTCCATGATGATAAATCGCGCGTCACAGAAGTGCTTTCGTCAAGGGTGACCGACACGTGGCATCCATCGTAACGGAACACCGTTAAGCTATCGGGTTGGGTTTTGGATCCGATAACCCGTTAACAGCCCCGACCAATGGGGATTTTCCACGTGTAAAATCATCATTGGCTGGAGGAAACACATGTCGGCTCACCGTTGGGACAGATGTCATCCGCTCATTGGACCGAAGGCGCCTATGATATGGCGACACGTGTCACAGCCCAATAGAGGCCCATTCCTGTGAAAAGGCTGGCCCGTTTGACTTGGTCAAAAGGTGGCGGGCCGGCCCACAGAAAGCCTGTTAACGGCCTGTTTGCATATAGCCCATTTATAGCCCGCTAATCTAGGGCCCGCTACGCCCTTTCTGAATTAGGCCCAGTAGCGTCATTTGGGCCATCCAATATGATTCAGCCCATTTTAACTTCTGGCCCATGTGTGGCCCATGACTTCTTGCGGCCCATATGAGGACCTTTGTAACTCTTAGCCCGTTAATGGCCCGTGGTGAAACTGGCTCGTAATGAACAGTGTACCACTTTATACCCATTAACGGCCCGTTATTCCATTGGGCCATTTCCAGCCCAAGTTATCTTTCGGCCTTCTCAGGGCCCTTTGATTCTTGGGCTCATTTGCAGCATTCGGTTACATACGGCCCGTTACTGTCATTTTCTGGTTGTGGGCCAAATTCAGCCCGTCGTTACAGTCGGCCCGTTTGTGGACCGTTAATACGTTGGGCCGTTTTCATGTAAAAAAACCCGTTGGGCTGTTTTTATAGAGTTATCAAATACCGCCTATTAACGGCCCGTTATGGTCTACGAATAGTACGACCCATGATTGGTGAAATGATGATACGCCCCGTAGAAGGCCCATGGATCCTACGACCCGTATGAGTCCCATGGATAGTATGGCCCGTAGAAGGCCCATGGATCGTACGGCCCGTAGAAGGCCCATGGACCCTACGGCCCGTAGAAGGCCCATGGACCCTAAGGCTCATATAGAAGGCCGATGGATCCTACGGCCGGACGAAGGCCCATGGATCATACGGCCCGTAGAAGGCCCATGATTATTTTGGCCTAGTTACCAAAAATAGGCTATTGTGGCCACTCGAAAAAAACAGAAAAAGAACTGCAGTGACTACAAGCAAACAACTAAGCAAGACAATAAGGAAATAAATAAGCAAGCAATTAACGCTAGCCTATTACCGCTATTACACATATTACATCCACTGGGCATCAAAGTTCGCCACCGGTGCAAATATAGGGAACAAAGTAGCACATTACATACACTGGCCGTCAAAATTAGCCACCAGTGCAAATAAATGCGGCAGCAAAACAAGAGCATAACTGAAACAACTTCAGAAGAGCTCAAGAAACGTTATCCTGGGTATCCACCATGTTGGCAATAAGCTTAGCAAGCTGATTAGCTTTGTCCTGTTTGGCGCTTGAGGGAGTCCTAGATTAGGGGGTGTTCGGATAGCCGAACTATACCTTCAGCCGAACTCCTGGACTATGAAGATACAAGATTGAAGACTTCGTCCCATGTCCGGAAGGGACTTTCCTTGGTGTGGAAGGCAAGCTTGGTGATACAGATATGTAGATCTCCTACCATTGTAACCGACTTTGTGTAACCCTAACCCTCTCCGGTGTCTATATAAACCGAAGGGTTTTAGTCTGTAGGACAACATAGACAACAACAATCATATCATAGGCTAGCTTCTAGGGTTTAGCCTCTCCGATCTTGTGGTAGATCTACTCTTGTACTACCCATATCATCAATATTAATCAAGCAGGACGTAGGGTTTTACCTCCATCGAGAGGGCCCGAACCTGGGTAAAACTTCGTGTCCCTTGCCTCCTGTTACCATCCGGGCTAGACGCACAGTTCGGGACCCCCTACCCGAGATCCGCCGGTTTTGACACCGACATTGGTGCTTTCATTGAGAGTTCCTCTGTGTTGTCACCATCAGGAAGGATGCCTCGCCCCGTCTTTAAAGACGGCACCATTGCTAAGGGAGCTTTGGCTGTCGGCAAACCCTTCGGCTAGGTGGTTTTCTTATGACCGCCCATTCGGCTTCTGCGCCGATGATGACCTCTCGGGCCATCGAAAACAATCTTCATGTCAGCTCAGAACTCGCCGAGCAGTTAGATCCAATTGAGCTCTCCTCCATAAACGAGCTCTTGGATCGCTTCGCCGCCCTGGGAGTCACTACGGATTACGACCAGATTGGGCCTAAACCCGATCTGAGAGAGATTAACTCTCCCCAAGTCACCCATCACGTTGCTGTGGTAGAGGGACAGTGCTGCGACCCTTCATCTATCTTAAGGACTCATTACGTCCGGATTCCCGATCCCTCCAAGCCGGATACCCGCGGAGGGGAGGATATCACTCAAGACCTGAACTTAGAGTCAGGCGACGGACTGGATTCATTGGACAACATCCAGAAATCCAAATTTTCAAATTCGTAAATTCCTCGGCCTCTGAGCCTCAGATGGGGTGAGGCTTCGGATTTAATTCCACCCACCCACCCGAACATTAGCGATCTATCCAAAATTAGGCAAGAGCCCGAAGAAACAGTACATCATTACTGGGCCAGACTCCTCCTGGTTATGAACAGGATAAAGGACTGCCACGAGGAAGACGCGATTTCATTCTTCTGCAATAATTGCACGGACAAGGGAATCCTCAATGCCATAAGTCACCGTGATATTACACGCTTCGCTGACTTGGCGTTCGTAGTACGAAAGTACTGTGTGATGGAAAGCGCCCGGAAAACTGAAATAAAATTTTGGGACAATCCGGCCCTGAATGCAAACCCAGTCCAAAATAAAAGGGTGCATCATCGCCAAACACCCGGGTTAAAAACCAAAAAGCAAAAAACCCTCTACAGGGTATGGAACCGTATTGGAAGGATGGCTTAATGGACCCTGTAAAATTCATAGTACAGAGGACGCCACTCCAACTCACAGCCTTAGAGCATTTTGGATACTCCGGCAGGTGGCCAAAATTGGCGAAAATCTCCTAATTACGGAGGCCGCAGAAAGCCACCCCAGAGACACCAATACGGTATTAACAGTCTTCGAGACCTTCACATCAAATAATATGCGAAAAAGGACACTCCACAGCCTCGTTGGAGTCTACCAAGTAGCAACAATAAACCCATGGAGTGACACGGCTATTACCTATAACGCCAGTGATGAACCTAAATCCCGAATAGCCCGAGCACCAGCCGCATTGGTCCTCAGTCCAATAGTGGACGACTTTCGTCTTACCAAGGTACTCATGGAAGGCGACAGCGGATTGAACTTCATTTATGAGGAAACTCTTCAAAAAATGGAAATAGACTGGAACCGCATCGAGCGAAGCAGCACAACCTTTAGAGGAATAATCCCTAGTCGGGAGGCGCGCTGTACAGGAAAAATCACACTAGATGTGGTGTTCGACACGCTGGATAATTACAGGTCCGAAGAGGTCACGTTCCATGTGGCCCCGTTCAGCAGCGGTTACCATGCTCTGCTAGGGCGGGAAGCGTTTACAATCTTCCAAGCAATACCCCATTATGGGTACATGAAGCTCAAGATGCCCGGGCCCAACGGGATCATCACTCTCGCTAGTGATCCAGACATAGCACTCCGTGACGAAAACAAGACAGCCGCACTGGCCCTCGAGGCACTATCCGAAGCCCTAGCGGCTGAGGAACTGACTACGCTGCGCTCTACGGTGAATAGGGACGACGTGGTACTCGACAAAAGATCCAAGTCCACCTCCTTTAAACCAGCGGACGAAATAGTGAAATTCCAAGTCCATCCAATGGACCCCAATAAAAAATCTTCCATCGGGGCACAGTTAAACCCTGACGTAGACGCCGCACTGCGAGAGTTCCTACGAGAGAACTGGGACATTTTCGCCTGGCACCCTTCTGACATGCCAGGAATCCCATGCAGGCTGGCCGAGCATAGCTTAAATATCCGAACAGAATTCAAACCTGTCAAACAGGCTCTTCGGCGTTTTTCCGAACCTAAGAGACAGGCCATGGGAGAGGAGCTAGCAAAGCTATTGGAGGCCGGATTCATCAGAGATATAAAACATCCGGACTGGCTAGCAAACCTGGTGATGGTACCAAAGAAGGACAAATCCTGGCGCCTGTGCGTTGATTTCAAAGACCTTAACAAGGCTTGCCCAAAGGATCCCTTCCCCCTCCCCCGCATCGATCAAATTATCGACGCTACCGCAGGACACGAGCATTCATTACACCATACGGCCCTTTTTGCTTCAACACAATGCCCTTCGGGCTTAAAAACGCCGGCGCAACATATCAGCGCATGATTCAGACATGTCTGGCAAACCAGATCGGCAAAACAGTGGTGGCATATGTAGATGATGTGGTCGTCAAAACAAGACATGTCAAATCTCTAGTAGACGACTTGAGGCTCACATTCGATAACCTCCGAACATACGACATCAAGCTCAACCCGGAAAAATGCGTTTTCGGCATTCCAGCCGGAAAGCTCTTGGGCTTCATTGTATCCGGTAGAGGAATTGAAGCAAACCCAGCCAAGATCCGAGCTCTGTCACAACTGGATATCCCAAAGGACCTCAAACAAATACAAAAGTTAACCGGATGCATGGCGGCTCTAAGCCGCTTTATCTCCCGCTTGGGATAAAAGGCCCTACCCCTTTACCGCCTCCTTCGGCGCACCGAACACTTCGAATGGACGGATGCAGCCACGGCCGGACTCGACGAAATAAAAGCCATATTGGCAACAAACCCAGTCCTGGCCGCGCCAAACGCTGGCGAACCAATGCTATTGTACATTGCAGCAACACATCAGGTTGTAAGCGCAGTACTCATTGTCGAACGAGAAACGGACGGACACAAATCCCCCTTCAAAAGCCGGTCTATTATGTGTCCACTATCCTCACTCCCTGCAAATCACGGTACCCACATTATCAAAAGATCGCGTACGCGGTATTCATGGCATCCCGGAAGCTACGACACTACTTTCAAGAGTGTTCAATAACAGTAGCCTCGGAAGTACCACTTAACGATATTATAAACAACCGTGATGCAGCGGGCCGGATTGCAAAATGGGCCATTGAGCTCCTCCCGTTCGACATAACTTATAAGCCACGATGAGCCATCAAGTCGCTAGTCTTGGCCGACTTCGTCGCAGAATGGACGGAGGCCGAACTCCCTAAAGAGTACGATATTCAAATTGGATCATGCATTTCGACGGCTCCAAGATGTTGGCCGGGCTGGGGGCTGGCGTCGTTTTGATGTCCCCCATAGGAGACATAGTTCAATACGTACTCCAGATTATGTACACGGACTCCAACAATGCAGCCGAATATGAGGCCCTTTTACATGGTCTCCAGATGGCAGTATCCATGGGCATTCAACGCCTAGAGGTGCGCGGGGACTCGAACCTCGCAATATCCCAAATAAATGGAGACTTCGATGCCAAGGATCCAAAGATGGCGGCTTACCGCAACGCCATCCTAAAAATGTCAGCTCGGTTCGAAGGGCTTGAATTTCACCACATAGCCCGGGAAAATAATCAGGCGGCAGATGTCCTGGCACGCATCGGCGCAAAACGCGATGCAGTCCCCCCAACATCTTCTTGGAAAGGCTGTTCAAGCCATCCGTAGTATGGGAAGGGGAATTGCACAATAACAGCCCGGACCCAACCGTACCGCCCGACACCGAACATTCTGACACAATCGGCGGCTCTGCCAATGAAATAACACCTTCAGCCCACGCAATAATGGCTGTCATCGCCCCGTGGACAGAACCGTTCCTCGCCTACCTTATTAGGCAGGAGCTCCCCGAGGACCAAAACAAGGCACGCTGCATAGTGCGGCGATCCAAAGCCTACAAAGTCCATGAGGGAGAGCTTTATAAGAAAAGCACTACCGGAGTCCTTCAAAGGTGTATCTCCGAAGAGGAAGGGCGGAACCTCCTGGCTGAAATTCATGCCGGACTCAGCGGTCATCACGCTGCAGCTCGGTCCCTTGTGAGCAAGGCCTTCCGCACAGGCTTTTACTGGCCGACGGCCCGGGCAGACGCCCAGGACTTAGTCCAACAATGCACCGGTTGCCAGCTCTTCGCAAACCAAAGGCATATGCCACCCACCGCCCTCCAAACTATCCCCATCACTTGGCCCTTTGCGGTCTGGGGGCTCGATATGGTTGGACCCCTTAAAGGCGGAACCCACAAGCACAAATACTTACTGGTCATGGTGGATAAGTTCACCAAATTGATAGAAGCCAAGCCTGTTAAGACGGCCGAATCCGGACCTGTGATAGACTTTATATCCGGGGTTGTACACCGTTACGGCGTCCCCACAGCATCATCACTGATAATGGCACGAACTTTACGGCCGACGAGGTAAAACTCTGGTGCAAAAACATGGGCATCAAGCTCTATTATGCTTCCGTCTATCACCCACAAACTAACGGCCAGGTGGAACGTGCAAATGGTCTTATCATGAGCGGCATTAAACCCAGATTAGTGCGGTCCCTCAAGGAATCTAACACACACTGGGTAGAAGAGCTCAACTCCGTACTCTGGGGGCTGCGGACCACGCCGAATCACACCACCGGATACACACCATTCTTTATGGTGTACGGCGCAGAGGCAGTTTTGCCTTGCGACATAATTCATGACTCACCTCGAGTGCGCATGTACGAAGACAGAGAAGCCGAGCTCGATCGGCAGGACAGTTTGGATGCATTAGAGGAGGAGCGTGACATGGCAAAAGCCCATTCCGCATTTTATCAACAGCAGGCTCGAAGATAGCAAAGCAGAGAAGTACGGGCCAAAAATTACAACGTTGGCGAATTAGTTCTACGCCTGCCGGACAAGAAAAAGGACAAACTCAAGCCCAAGTGGGAAGGTCCCTTCATAATTGAGCAAGTCCTGACTGGTGGAGCGTACCGCCTGCGAAATGCATCTGATAACCGACTCGAGCCGAACCCACGGAACGCAGCCCGTCTCCGAAGATTCTATGCCTAGCGCCGGATCCTGTGTTCGTCTCCTTACTCTGTCCATTTTTATATACTTTCCGTCTTACATTTCTCTCCTTCTCTCTCTCTCTCTCTCTCCCTTATAGCCTTTAAAGGCTCATAAAGTGACGCGCTATCCGCGCTCAGTAAACCTGGGGGCTTCTTTAAACAGAAGCTTATTCATACGGGCTTCATGCCCAACACATGTGTCAAACTTCCGCATGTACCTTTTATTCACCATTATATGCATCAATATGACTTAAGTTTTGGCCAAGCTGGGTTGCCTGGCTCCTGTGCTTACCCCTACATTCCCGATTGTTCGGCTAGGCGGTAAAGGGAGCACCTCTGCGATTGTTACTGCCGGGTCAGCCGGACGTGTACCTCAGACTAGGTGAAGCCGAAAGCTAGCGTTCTTAAGGGAATATTCGGTCGGTGAACTAAAGATGATCTTTTTCTTATTTATCTACATGCCCCCAGATGTTTTTCCTGCGTTTCTTTTTTTCAGCATGGACATGCACTTTAGGGCATACCTCCCAGGGAAAGGAACCCCTAACGGAACTATTCTCCCTGGAAGATGTTTCTTACTAACCATGTAATATAACATAACTAGTCGGGCACTTGTCTGTTCACGCACTAATGACCCCTACGCCTGGTCTCCATGCATTCCCCGGTTCTTATATAACCACACGGGAATTTGGACACACTCCGGACCGTCAGGTCCCGAGGCTGAAGTGAAAAGGTCGGCCATGACAAATGATCTACAATCCAGCTAGAAGGCATTATAAATGTCAATTAAATTACATAGTCATTTTGACTGATTGTATTCCTCTTCAATACCATCTAACAGGCTGTCTAATTTACAGTCTTGCTGGGAATACTTTGCGGCCAACTCTACTTGGCCATATACTAAGCTTACAGGGATCTCCTTCCCATCGGGCCCTAGAGGACCGACCTCGGCCATGTGGTTGGGGTCAGCCTTTGCGTACCGCGTCTTCACCATAGCCCAGGCCTCTCTAGCGCCTTGACGGCAGGCTGATATCTTCCACAATCGGAAGCGCCGCCGTGCTCCCTTTAGCTTCTCTGCAAGTTCTCCAAGACCTTCGGGCATGGAGGCGGATGGCCACAGGGCCTGGGCGACGCCTTGCATCGCCTGCCGAACTCGATCGAGCAGTTGCGAGAGCTCGGGAAGAAGGTCACCCGTAGAACCGGGCATCTCCTCTACAGGACGACCTGCCAGCACACCTACAGACATTGCTCTGTTAGTCAACTTCCCCGCCGAACTTTCTTTCAAAGGTTCGTTCAAGAACTTACTAAATATGCCGCACCGAAGCCGCTGATTCTCCTTCATGGAGTCTGACAGCTGAGCACGGACATCTTTTAGCTCGACGCCCAGCTTGGTGTTGGCATCTTGGAGATCGTTCTTCTCCCGCCTCACCTTTGTCAGCACCTTCTCACCAGCCTTTAGCTGGCGTAGGAGGTGTTGCCTTTCCAGATTCAATCCGGCGCCATCTGCAATTTCATTTGTCAGATTCTCACCAATGTCGTGCTTCGCAACATACTTATCTTTCGAAGTGTATATTACCAGAGGGGGTCTCCTTGGGCTCCCCTGCCGCGGCTAGTGCGGCCTCAAGTTGGGCTTTGCACTCTGCCATCTCCTTGGACAGTAGGGAATTCTTTTCTGTAAGAACCTGCATAACAAATGATCCTTAAATCAGTTATTCTAACTGTTTCAAGTCTCGGGGGCTACTGGTCTATATATATAATTACCAAAAATTTCTTACCCGTATGTCTTTCACATATTGCTCCGTGGCTCTGGCTAGACCATTTTGAGCGGCACGGAGGTACGCATCTCCCGAATTGAAGGCATCTAACGCCCCTTGGGAGAAACAAGCGTCACGAAGAATTGTCCGGCGGCGCCTGTGGTTCATGGCACTCTCCACCTCAGAGTTGGTGGCCGACAACCCGTCCACATCCTCCGTCGGAGGAGCGTCTGGCACGCGCCTTGCGTTCGCCTCCACCTCCGGACCGGGCTTTGGAGCCTGGCTGGTGGAGGCGCGATTGGCAGCCTCTCCGGATATAGTCCGGCGAGGTCTCTTTGTCCTAAAGAAAGCACAAGTGTCAAATGTGCCTCGAAGGTATAACACCTAGGATAGGAGGGCGCGCCATACCTTTGCGCTGATGCCTCGGTCCGGACTGCACTTCTTTTCTGCCCACGGGACCCTGCGGCCCCTCGTTGGCTTGTCGCCGCAGGTTCGACCTTCTGCCTCAGAAACCTCCCCTGCAAAGTTCGGTTGTAATCAGGAAACTAAAAACAAGAGAGGGCGGACACCTATTCGGGGTACTGGGACTTCGATCTCAGTTACCTGGGAGGCCGGAATTAGCCCCGGGTAATCAGGCGTTGTCCATACTCAATTGATGGAAAACTCCATCAATTAGCTCCACAGATATGTCCGGATCCTCTTGAGAGGCCGGGTCGAGGGACCGTCTTGGGTCCTCGGGTTGTGGAGGAGGGCTGCTTATTTCCTTAACAGCCGGGCGCAGTTCCTACGTTGAAGTCGTCAGACTGAATATTTAACAATGGGAATACGAAACGGATGAGCAAGTAAATGCGACCACTTACCCAGCTTGAGGGATTGTGCATGGAGAATCCAACCTGTGGTTTGACGCGGAGAAATTCCTCCTCTTCTCCCTTGTACAAAGTGGACAAGATCTTTAGTAGAGCGGCAGCCAAATCCGGCCCCTTACGGCCGCAGCGGGTGGCGTCGTCCTCCCCGTTGAAGTCCCACATAGGGTGGCTTCTATACTGAAGCGGCTGTGCCCCCCGCATGATGCCTTCGGCCATAACCCCGATCATGGTTAGTCTGGAATGGGCCAACAGTCTTATTCGGCCCATCAGGTAAATGATGTCCCTGTCACTTTCCCTCTGAGGGCTCCGCGGACGCCAGCTTAGGCGCTTCTTTAAGGGAGCGCCGTCAAATTCAAGGAGGCCGACCTGGACAGGATCCGGCAGTGGGACGTCTTCTATATAGAATCATTCCGAGGGCCAGTCTTCAGACGCCTTCTTTGGGGTTCCAGACATATATCCGGTCCCGGCGATGCGCCATACTTCGGCTCCACCCACTTGATACATTGACCCCTCCTTAGAGCGGGGCACAAGGCAGAATAACCTTTTCCATAGCCCGAAATGAGCCTCGACGCCCAAAAACAGCTCGCAGAGGGCTACGTAGCCCGCGATATGCAATACGGAGGCTGGCGTGAGATTGTGTAGCTGGAGGCCGTAGAACTCCAGCAGCCCCCGGAGAAATGGATGGATTGGAAACCCGAGCCCCCTTATTAAATAAGGGACAAGGCATACCCGCTCTCTTTGGAGGGATTGGGGGCACTCTCCGCTTGCTTTCCACCGTTATAGATGGCAAGACTGGCTCGAACTGGGACCATGTAGGCCGGGGGGAGAAATCCCTTGGTCTGGAGCTTCACCAGCTTGCTATGCGGGACGGAGCATCTCTCCCAGTATCCGAGCTGAGGGCTGGAAGGGCAAGGGGAGGAGTTGTGGTGACTGGCCATGGTGGAATGGACCTTCGTCGGATGCGCTCTGATGAACACTCGTGAAGGGGGGAAGATGTGGTTTGGATCTAAATCCCCATCCCCTTAAATAGGGCAGCTCATTTATGCGGCTAGGGGTGTGAATGTAAAAGCACTCAGACTTTTCAAATTCATTTGACACGTGGGAAGCGGCCATTATTGGGCGTAGAAGCCAAGGAGCGCAACATCTACAAGAAACCGGACTTTATTCAACAGGTACATGGAATTTGGTGGAGAACCCGCCTTGCAATGCCGAAGACAATCCGCGCGCCGGACTCATCGTCATTGAAGCCTGGTTCGGGGGCTACTGTGGGAGTCCTGGATTAGGGGGTGTTCGGATAGCCGAACTATACCTTCAGCCGAACTCCTGGACTATGAAGATACAAGATTGAAGACTTCGTCCCATGTCCAGAAGGGACTTTCCTTGGCATGGAAGGCAAGCTTGGCGATACGGATATGTAGATATCCTACCATTGTAACCGACTTTGTGTAACCCTAACCCTCTTCGGTGTCTATATAAACCGGAGGGTTTTAGTCCGTAGGACAACATAGACAACAACAATCATACCATAGGCTAGCTTCTAGGGTTTAGCCTCTCCGATCTCGTGGTAGATCTACTCTTGTACTACCCATATCATCAATATTAATCAAGCAGGATGTAGGATTTTACCTCCATCGAGAGGGCCCGAACCTGGGTAAAACTTCGTGTCCCTTGCCTCCTGTTACCATCCGGCCTAGACGCACAGTTCAGGACCCCCTACTCGAGATCCGCCGGTTTTGACGTCGACAGCGCTAAAATCCTCCAACGCTTGCTGTTGCACCAGAAAGTATGCATCTCAATGCTCCAGGGACTTCCGCAGTCCTTCCGCTTCTTGTCGCAGCACAACTGATCGATGTCTTTCAGCTTGTAGTTGAGACTCAAGAAACCAAACTGATTCAGACAGTGAGTTTGAATAGCTTGTGCAAGCGGCAGTGGCCAGTAACTCGAGCACTAAACCAAGACAGGACTTTGGGGTTGTCTCGCTGTCTTCAAGATAGTCTTCCTTAGCTGTTTTATCAGCTTTGTTGGAGACCAACAAGGATGTGTCACTATCCTGAACCTTATCTGCATTACTTCCTTTACCATTGCTTAGTAAGGCACTCTTCCCCAATATTCTGTCAGCATTCTAAAAGAAGAAACAAGCAGACACATAACAAGTTTAGCATGTACTAGTATATGAAACTCATTTCGATGAACCAGTTCATTAGTAAGGTGGACAGGATTAAACTACCAAGTCTTCTATTGCCAAGTACTAGTACATAATAAAAGCATCAAACAAACATATATCTATGTCCTATGGTCACTGCATTGTCTTGCCAAATCAAAATAGAGACACGGTTCAAATCATATCAGTTCAAGACAAAGCAGCAGTGAAAGAATACAAAGCGTGGGAAACTACACAACACAACAAGATTTCAGATGGGTACCACGGGTCTACATGTACAACAACACTATTGGCTCTATTGTGATGCTAGTAATGTGCATGATATGAAAGTCAACTGTATACACAATTGAAATTGAAATCAACAGAGCTATTGATAAGAGCAAACCTATTAAAGAAACATGTGTGAACATACCTGTTGTGCCATTGGAGTTTCGATTGGATCCTTCAATTTAAAAATAAGTTTGTATGAGTAAATACAGTGATACAAGAGCAAAGCAATCATAGTGAAAAAAGGCGCGCCTAAGCAAGCGCTTAAGCGCGCCTAGGCTCTAGGCGTTGGCAAAACGCATTGCGCATAACTACGCATAATCTGTGCATAACTGCGCATAAGCATGCGCTTTGGTCAGTAAAGCGCAAGGTGGTGGCAAAATGCACAATTAACGCCTAGCGCTTTTTTGAACTATGATAACAATGGAATCTTAAATTAGAATAGTTGTTCTTCAGGTTTAGGCACTTGTTCTACATGAACAGAGTATAGTAAGACGCAAGAATATAATACTTAAAAATAGAAAATGAGCTCATAGACCTTACCACATTCTTGGTTCGGGACCAGTACAGAACAAGGTGTTCCCCGTCATCGTCTAGTAAATGTGTATCAGGAGAACGTAAGGGAATTTGATGAGTTTCTTTGCCGGTGAAGTACATTTTCTTCAGGTAATTCTGATACTGCCATCAAGCATTCTTGAAGATAGTAGAGGTATTAGCACAGGTTACCTCATCCTGAGTTTCCAAATCGGTCCTTCTCTATAGAGAAAAATGGGAAAATTTGCTGTATTATAACCATCATGGAGGTAGGATGCATGGGACGAAGCAAAGTAATTGCCATGAATAACATTACTTACACATAACTCCTGAACAAACACCTGCAACTGGCATTTTCCTTCATCTTCAGTATAATATTTCCAAGATGTGAAGATACACACATACGATTTAACAACATCAAATGTGATAGATGCTAAACTACGACTAGCTGGTTGTGCTTCCTCCACAGGAATAGGCATACTAACTGGTGGAGTTGGGGTTCGCCGTGATAGTACTGGCCCTTTGGGCACTGGAGCTGCCTTACTAACTGCTCTTGTTTGGAGCTCTATGGTGGAGATGGTGCTGTGTCAACAGGAACTGGATTACTGTCGGCTGGGGTTGGGGTTAGATTGGGTGAAGCTGGTTCTCTGTCCATCACAGTAGGGGTACAATCTGCGAGAGTTTGGGTTATGTGTGGTAGGGCTAGTCTTGTGCATGTACAACCGGGGTGCTATCTCCACCAAGAGGTAGCACCGTTTTATTTGAAGACCGTGTTTTTAGTCTGCTAGATACTCGCATCACCCGCTCCAATTCAAATGGCTGATAAACAGGAAACATAGTTGAATGTATAGACATTGTATGAGAGACAGATGCAATAGATAGTGTGGAAAAAAGAGGGCATGAAATAGTTGACATGTATATTGTTTAATTAAAACGGATAGCATGACATAATTTCACATATATGATGTCTATCTAAACTGGATAGCATAGCATAACATAATTCAAAGATATGATGAATAACTAAATAGGATCGCATGGCATAATTCACCTACATGTTATCTAAGTAATCAGGATCGCATCATTTAATTCACATATGTGATTTATATGCTAAATAGAGGGCATTCGATATGATGTCTGAACTAAGAACATGGTGCTGAATATTGTGTATATGATGTCTAAACTATGCAATGCAAGACACCACATGCATGATATGAGCAGTATAACTGTGCCAAGTTAGTGCATACACCTCAGTGGGGGAATAGGACTGGTCCTCTGTCTCTGAATCCATCTCTGAGGAGCTATCGGGACCCAACAAGAGATTTGCTTCGACAGGTAGCACTGTCTACTCTGAAGGCCTTGTTTTCACTCCAGATTTTTCCATCTCCCACCCAAATGGCTGATTCACAGGAAGAGTAGTTTAATGTACAAACATTGTCAACAAATGGAAATGTAATGAAGAAAAGGATGGGCAATATATCATTCAAATATATGATGCCTGGTTAAACAGGATGGCATTGCACATTTCACATATATTATGGCTGGCTAGAAGACATGAGACTGCATAATTCCCATATATGATATAGAAACTAAACATGTGGCATTACAGAACATGTCTAAACTAAGCAGATGACATATATGATGTCAAAAGTAAGCACTGCAAGGCAACATATGCATGATATGACTAACATCATCATGCTAAGGTAGAGCAAACAATTTGGGGGGTAAATAGGAGTAGTCAGCGGCGTCTGAACCCGCCTCAGAACAGATATCTTCCTCTGGATTACAATCTGGAGAGGGGTGGGGAGGGTTTGCCATTGAACCCACCATGGAGCGATGTCTGCATGACATTGTATTGCCGCAAAAAACTCTTCTCTTTTTCTCTACATGTTTAGCATGACTGTGTACAATATTTGACATGCATACGAAAAAAATATGGTGAGATTATGTAAGGAGAGCATGCAGAAATTTAGAGTGATGGTAACAACCAGTGGATCAACGTTTTTCCGTTGAACCAAAATAGCCCTAATGGATCGACGTGAATGTATAGTAATAAGTGATGCAATAAGTGTACAACCTCTTTGCCGTAGCCGTGTCGACCTCAGCATCATTGGGTTGGTCGCTGAAGCAGTTGAGGCAGAGGTGGCTGTCGGAGGTGTGGAGGAAGATCTGAGGAATCTGTAGACGGCGTCCAGGGCACTGCTCTGTTGTGATGGATCGTTCTGTCGTTGGAGCAGCTCCGGTGAGCCATAAGACGTCAAGGCTGAAGCAGCACAAGACAGACATTGTCAATCTCAAGTGGGATTCTAATGGCATCTCCAATAATGATGTAAAATTAACATCACCAAAAACCATCTGACTACAACAGATGAGGTAAAAACTGTTGACTCTGAACTTAACTATTGAAACTGAAATTTACTGTGGAATCTGAATGCTACTGTCGAAACTGAACGCAATGGTAGCAGAGAGGCACTTGACATGTAGTTTAGGGAGGGCCTGCAGTTCATCTTCAACCTGCACCCCCCCCTGAGCCGCCAGCCACCACCAGTCGAACCGCCGGCCCCAGCGCCACCTCACCGCCCCGAAACAACTCGCCACCATCGCCCCGGCCAGCCCTCTAGGCCCCCCGCCCCCACCCTGAACCCTAAGATAGATAGTGGGGTACCTCTCCGGTGAGCCCCCGTCCCTGCTGCGGGTGGTTCTTCCTTAACTCCGGCGAGCCCCCCAACCCCTGAAAATCGACTGACCCAAAAGTCGATTCAGTCGACTGAAGTGTGGCTTAATCGGAGCAGAGCAGCAGCATGAGCGAGGGGGAGAGCACCAGTAGCAGCTGGGCGAGTGAGCGATCGAGCGAGAGCCGGAGTAGCAGCAGCAGCGCGAGCGAGCGATAGCCGGAGCAACAGAAGCAGATCCGGTTGGTATTGCCGTCGCCACTGAAGGGGCCTCTCACTAGGGGAGAGCCGCCATGGAGATGTCGCCTGTGGCGCCGGCTTCAAGATAGCCGCTCCATGGGGGTGCGGGATGGAGCACCGTCGGCGCCGGGAGGTCGAGTTAAGGAGAAGGTGCGATATGATGAGTGTACAACCTCTTTGGTGGCGCCGAGTAGGCCTCGGCTTCGTCCGAGGAGTCGGTGAGGATGTTGCGGTTCCGGTGGAGCAGGTTAAGGCGGCGCTGTGGGGATGGAGCAGCCGCAATAGACGAGGCAATCGTCGGAGCAGCTCCTTGGAGGTGGAGGATGGGGCGGCTGAACCTGCGGGACGACGAGATGGACGACGGATCCTCATCCGGGGAGGTGGACGAGGGACGTCGAGCTGTTGCGGTGGACGACGTCGTCGGGGAAGAGGCTCCGGCTGGGCAGCGGTGACGTGGCGGATGGAGGAGGGTGGGGTTTCTCGGCTGGAGCGGAGAGGTTATGGCGGCCTGGGATTTCGAATGGCGAAAAGGGGGCGATGGGAGGGGGTGAAGCATGACTTAGGGACGTGCTTGTCCAAAATGTAGGGTGTGTAACAAAAGTACCCCCCACCGATTTGAACTAGCGGCCCTTTCAGCTCAGGGTTAGAAGGGGGATTTCGCGTGTCGGGATTTGGCAGCTGGAGGGAGTTTTCACGCGCGTTGTAATTTCGGGATAGCAAGGCACGGGTTGTGAAGGCGCCAGTTTTGGGAGTACGATATCTGAATTTTCGGGATATAACAAGACGCGGGTTGAATTTTAGGGACAAGCCTAACGTGTAGTAATATTGTACTTGTACGTACCAAATCAATTCGCACTTCCCTCAACCAAAAATAAAATGAAAAAAATAAAACTATTCACACCACACAAAGAGAGAGTCTTGCCCCATTTTACTATACAAATGCTATTCAAAGCTACTCCCTCCTTCCATCTATATAGGGCCGAAAGCGTTTTTCGATGCTAACTTTGACCAAATATTAGAGCAATGATATATGACATGCAACTTACAAAAGCACACTGTTAAATTCGTCTGTGAAAGCGTTCTTTCAATAATGTCATGTACTATTAATCTTGTCAATAGTCAAAGGCGGTCCTAAAAATCTCATTACGCCCTATATAGATGGAAGGAGGGAGTATGAATCCATGTTATGTCCGGTTAAATTTTTTCTCTTGCTGTATAATGCATGTAACCTACTCATACCAACATTTTAGTGCATTCCAAATGTCTATACTACCGCTGCAATTCGAACTAAATTTGAATTCGTTTCTCTATTTCAATAAGAATCTACAATCATGATTGTTGCCAACTTCAACCATCATAGTTTCCTTGCTATCCGCCAGATATAAATTAGACGGTATATAATGCAGGATGGCAGGCACACCATCATCAACAACTCCGTTTTTATAAGAGTAGAGATAAAATATATTAAATGTAGTATAACATGTTCATAACCACACCATGTGTATCACCGTTATATATATTCACACATGCGTCGATTTGAAACACTATGATAAATTCTTCAAATATCCGAACTCGCTTTTTATAATGAAGTATATATGATCTCTATTCGTCTTTTACACCCACACAACCCTCTTATCTTTGTAGCTAGCGCTAACTTTTCTTGTGCATGCACACACCCACATCCCTCTCACCCTCCCTCAGCATTCTCTAGCCCCATCGCGCAAATTCGTCTTTTTACTTTAGGTCATTCACCCACAGTGTGTGTAGGCCCCCCACCTCCTTCTTTACGGCACACATCGATCGATATGCCTCTCTAGCCAGGTGTGCCTAGCACAAACACAAGCTTCCCCTCTTCTCTTGTCACCGTCCATGCCTCACTCCCACCACTCTTTTCATCGTTCTCGTACTCGCACCCTCCTCCCCCTCGATATAGTATGCCTCTCGTACCACCTCCTACATGCATCCCTCTCTCTCTATCCTTCTCCTCGTGCCTCATTTGCTTCTAACATACACATGCATGTATACTGATCGATCTGCCAACATATACCTAGATCGACTTTAACTACCCCCCCATCGATCGACGTACCTCACAAGTTATGTCTCTCCTTTCTCTGACAAAGGGCGATTGATCTTCCTATGTAGTTACGTCTGCTTACCACAGCCACATCGTCCCCCCTCATCATTTGTGCATGCCCCCTGACCTGTCTCTCACACGCACATGCACAAACAACAAGCAACCATCTCCTCTCTTATTGATATTATGGGCGTGCCCTCCGTTTGTCTAGCAAGCCTATCCCACCATTTGTTAGAAGCAACTCCACTACCACCCCCTCCAACACTCTAGCTCTGTCTCTCTCCCAAACTTATTCCTCTCCTGCACATATGCATGGATGCCGATCAATCTCCCTTAATACATGAGGCAGATCGATCTCCTTAATACATGAGGTAGGCATCTCTCCTCCTCCACACATATACCAGCCATTGTACCTCTATAGTTAATTGGGCCTCCCTCTTCCCCCACCACACACCGATAGTCGAGCGCAGCAGGTAGGTATCCATGCCACAAAGACAAACTGCACATGTCCCATCTCACGTTCCAGTAGGCCAGCCACTCTATATCTTTGACGTGGGCACACACAAATTCGATGACACTCTTTATCGATCGCGCGCGTGCGCGCACACACACACACACACACACATCATCCATCTCTTTGATTCTATGCAGTGGCGGAGCTTAGTGGAGATCAAGCCGGGCCATCGCCCCCCTACCTAGGAGATTTGTTCATATTATCATAAGTAATTGCCCATAGATTCATAGAAATCTAGCCTAAACCTGATGTTAGTTGCCCCCCAGCACATTTGCCCCTCCTAAGATGTGTCCCAAGCTCCGCCACTGATTCTATGGACACCTCAAACCGACGATACCTCCACTCTCTTCTTGTCGATCGCCCCCTCTATATATATGTTATATCCAGGACTCTATTTCACACACATTGCATATGTTATGTTTTTTGATTGACCCCCCCCAAAAAAACTCTCAAGAACCCACACACTATATCTCTCTAGGTTTGTATCTCTCTCACACAACCCCACGTAGGTGGTGTACGTATACAAGAAGAGAATAGGTGCACCGTGCACATACTCACGTTTCGTGCCCAGCCACACCCGCGCGGGTACATGGTGGAGCTCATTTCTTTACGAAATGGCAGCTCACGTGCTAATTTGAACGCTTTTAGCGGTTGTTTAGCTAGGGAGGTCGTGTACCACGCGTGCATGAAACAAAGTTTGACTTGACGCGTTGCCGCATTATTTTTAAATAAAGTTATATCACTCAATGGCACATACACAGAATATAAAATGATTTTTATGCAGAAAAAGGTAGTCCGCTCACTATATACAATGGGGCCTGCCTTCCTAGTTTGTCGCTCTTCAGAGTATCTCACACAAGGCTGCAGTGGCCTCTCTCTCTCTCTCTCTCACCATTGGTCACTGATCAAGCCGCATCCCGTCCGCCGGGGGAAAGGGAGTGCGGTGGCTCTCTCTCTCTCACCGTTGGTCACTAATCCGGCCGCATCCCGTCCGCCGGGGGGAAGGGAGGAAGTGCATCGTTTCTCCGTTCGACGGTGCCGAGGCAGCACGTCCCGATCTACGGTACACGCTGTTCTCTCTGACCAAGCTCTGGCGCGGTAGGGCCTACGCCACCTGCTCGTAGATTCTGCCCGCCGCCGCTCACCTAGTTACATCCCGACGACCTCCAGGTATCCCCTCCGGCCTTGCTCCACTGCCCGTCTTCCCACCTTGCTACATGTGGATCTTCCATAGTTATTTGCCCAAAACGTAGCTCGTCCGGCGTACTTTCCATATTGCATTCTCGTCCTTACACCGTTTTAGACAAACACAACCGTGTTGTTATCTTCCCTTAGGACAAGGAATATGCTTCTTTTTTGTCGTCGCATGTGTCATCAACTGTTATTGGCCAGTAATTGTTTCCTTTCTACCTCTTTTTTGCAAATAGGGCTATCCATTTCACCTCATTGCTATTGCGACCTTTTGATGAACTGCACAAATCACTTTTTTCTTAAGAGTATTTTGTGCGGTTGTACTAAAATGTCACACGGGCAACGTCTCTACATTTCAATGCGACTGCACAAAGGGATATTGGTTTTGCTCTATCCTCCTCATCCAACTCCGAGCCTAATCTTCTCCAACTAGTTAGTCTTAAGAGAGACTGCAAAGGTGACCGGCTTCTATTTGTGTGTTTATTGTTTCATCAGCAGTCCTCTATTATCGTAATCACACTTAATATCTTTGGAACAGGGACGCTCAACTCTATTTTAGTGGAACTGCACAAAATGATTGGAATGTTGCATGCTCCAGACACCTACTTTTTTCCCAACATGCCTTGTTGATTTAGACAGAGCTGGGGGACGTTGCTGCCAATGAAAGCATGGATCAATTTTAATTTAACACCTTCTCACAACTCTGTCTTCAGTTGTGATGTAATTATTAGCTCTGATATGCTAATAATTGACATGCATTAGCAAGGAAGTTATTTTTTTTATTGTTTCTGAAAGAGCATCGATGGCAAGACACGTGAAACAAAAGCTGAAAGCTCACAGCATTGTACAATTTCACGTCGCTGGAAATTATTTGTATAGTACGTCAATTATGTAAACAAATGATGGAAGCTTGATAGCATTGCCAGAAGCCTCTTCATCATCCGGGTCCATGTGCCATGCACAAAATTATACTCCTTCGTTCCTAAATATTTGTCTTTTTACAAATTTCAAACGGGCATATTTTAGAGTGTAGATTCACTCATTTTGCTTCGTATGTGTACTCCCTCCGTTCCTAAATATTCTATTCGTCTTTATAGAGATTTCAACAAGTGACTACATACAGAGCAAAATGAGTGAATCTACACTCTAAAATATGTCTATATACATCCGTATGTGCCAGTCCATTTGAAATCTCTAAAAAGACAAATATTTGAGTAGTCACTCGTTGAAATCTCTAGAAAGACAAATACTCCAGAGTATATTTAAGAATCGAGGGGGTAGTGCACAACCGCATGGGAGACTCAGCCCGGTCGTTGCACCGCATTAATAGTGAGTAATGAGCAGTCAAATCATAAGCCCCACCTTTCCCACTGTAAGTTGCTCTGAATAAGCAACCATCAATACGCTCTTCTTTGAATCCTCTCATACTACTCCATCCGTCACTATTTATACAACGCGCTTCAGAAAAAGAAAAAAATCTGTGGGACCAAGGCGTCTAGCAATCGGCCTGAAAATAGCATTGGTAGTTATAGCACGACGTCTATTACTAGAGGGAATAATGCGTACACACATGCATGCAGTGCTTCCACCCCGGGTACACACATGCATACACTTACTCCATTCCGTAGTAGTACAGTACATGGAGAGAAAATTGTGGACTTGATTGCGGTTACCACGCCCTAATCAATTGAGCATTAAACCAAACGCGTCTAAAGTCTCTCTGGTGGTGGAAATGCATTGAGAGAAATGCATCGTAATGAAGCGCGCCCTATAAACAGTGACGGAGGGAGGAGCAGTATGAAGGTGCAAAACCAAGTACGCGCATGGCTAGTCGGTCAACGCACGTCCTCTTGGCATATCACTGACATGTGGGACAGGAGTGTGAGCAAACCGATCTCAATTGACGGCAAAGAGCCAACCCGTCGTTCCTTGAGAGAGATGAGGAGCGAGAACACACAGACGGGCTCACACGGAGGCCAAGATATATTCAAGCATGGTTGGTTGATCAATATCATTCATTACATGTTGGGCTGCCGTTTTCCGCCCTTCTCCGGAATAAACATGTACTTTATCAAAGAGAAAAAAACAAGAGTACAGACGCTCCACCATGCGGTTCTAGTAGTAGTACTACTTGTACTACTGCGCTTGGCTCTTCGCCTCTTCGTGAAGTCGAACAATGATGATACTCTGCTTGTTGGGTACTAAAGTGTATGCCTCTCACAATCTGACACTGAATGGACTGATGCATGTCCACCGAGGGTAGGTTGCATTAGTCAAAAGGCGTAAGCGAGCTTCACCTTGTCTTGCAAGCTTCTCCTCTTTCTGCGAGTTAACGAGACACACCAAAAAGTAGTGCTAGTCCATACTCCCTCCTTTCCAGTTAAGCTCTATGGCTTCGAAACTACTACGCAGACGATACTTGTTCGGACGAAAGCTGGACGATGGTGAATCCATTGGCATGTCGTAGTTTGCTCATAGGCATGGACGGCTTGATTACCACTGTCGTGCAAGAATCGTGCACCATGAGTCATCTGCATAGCAGCGCTCATATGGCTTAATCTTTTTTTTGGGTAAATGAGAGAGCTTTATTCATATATAAGCATTCTTAGGACGATCAACCAAGACACTGGTCACTAGGAAGCGAGGTACCCTGCAAAAAAAGAAGTAGGAAGCGAAGTGTTTCATCAAGCCAGCTCTCGGCCACATTCAAAGTGCAGCAAGCACGGTTCGCACGAAGATGCGCCGCAAGGTTTGCTGACCTGTTTACATGCTGAATAACAAAAAAAGAGGAAAAATTACTGAGCGCTACTATTTGTAACAGGATATGAGCCAGAATTAAGCGAGAATTGTGGCGAGTGTTCCATGCAATCAACTTCCATTATCACATGGGAGAACCCTTGAAGAGAACCAAATGTGTTGAAGATTGCTTTATCACATTTTAAAATTATAATAAGAGTGCAGACACTCCTCCATCCGGTTCCTAGTACTAGTATAGTACGTACCTTCATAGACTATAGTAGTAGTACTAGTAAACTTTGCGCTTGGCTGTTCGCCTATTCGGGAAGTCGAACAATAATAGCACTAGTAGTAGTATAGTGTATGCTTCTGGCAATCTGACACCGAATTAACTGTTGCACGTCCACCGCCTGAGCAAGGGAGAGCTTGCATTAGTCAAAAGTTTCTCCTTGTCCTGTGAGCCACCGCGCGCAAGCTTCTCCCGTCCTGCAACCTTCTCCTCGTTCGGCAAGTTGATGGGACACAGCAAAGTAATGCTAGTCCATACTGCCTCCTCTCTGGTTAATATGGCTTAATTTTAAACGAGATAAATACACTATCTGTCACTGTATATTTGTAAAAATACGGCCAATGGACTTCATAATACACTCATTGCACTCAATATATATATTTTCCGGTGTTTATACGGTCACTAGCTCACCCTAACTAAGTATGTGTGTGCATGCACGTGTAGGTTGAGCACTTGAGCGTGACCGTGTGTGTTCCTCGTGTGCTCGGACATGCATGCATTAGTGCGTCGCGCGCGTTTTTGCGTCCATGTGTACGTGTGACTGTTGCATACATGTAGGGGGAGTACGTGTAGGGGCCACTAAGGAGCAGTCAAATCACACAGTAAGTTAGTCGGAAGAAGCAACCATCATTTCACTCTTGAATGACACGTACGCAATATAAAATGGTTGATATGGAGAGAAAAACAAAACCACTATATATACACTACCAGGAGCCTAAGCTACAAGCCTGCTTGCTTAGGTTGCTCTCTTCACAAGCATACAACGACGGGCCTGCCCGCGGCTGGGGGAAGGGAACAATGTTCTGCGTAGACGCGGTTGACATCGGCGAGGGAGAAAACCCACAGTCGGTGCGTCCCAATCGGGGGTCACCGCGGTTTGGGCCGATGCCGCGTCCCAACCCCCCTTCTAGATACAACCCGACGTCCCAGGTAGTCCATCTTCCTTTTGGAGCCGGCTTGCTCCACTGCCATAGCTCCATCTCCATGTCGATCTTTCTCTACTTCTACCGGCTTCTACTTGTGATGAGTTTATGTCTCATGAACTAGTGCCAGTACTATTATTCTAATCACACTTCTTCAATATCTTTGCCATCAGGGATACTCAGGTTGATTTTAGTGGAACTGCACAAAAGCATCGTATGATCCGAGGGTGCCAGCCGTCTTTCCTTCGACAGGTTCTACCTAGCCAGGAAATTAAATCATGTTTAAGGTTTAGGGTTTAAGTCGTAGTGACCCCATCAGTAGTTTTTCTTTCGTACACGCTCTCACAACTTTTTTCTTTAGTTGTGAAGTAAATATTGGCTATGATCTGTGAATCATTGAGATGCATCAGCATGCGTGTTAGTTTTCCTTTGTATTTGATGGAATGTTGTAATGGGGCAACCATGGAATAGAAATGAAAATGGAGTGGAAAGTTTCGGTTTTTCCGGAGAAAAATGGAAACCGAGAGAAACCAACGTTTTGTTTCATTGGATCGCGCCATCGAGCAAAACCAACGTTTAAATCACGTCTGTCGTGTTCGTGTCTCACCCTCCTCCATGGATCGACCCCACACGGTCGCTCGGCATGCCACTCACCGCAAACCGAGTGTATGATAACTTTCCCTCCTTCTTGTCGATGGATCGCGCCATGGAGTACTAGCACTTCTGGAAGAGATTGACGAGTTGGGGGAGGACAGCTAGCTGTAGCACGGACTCCCAAGAACTTTTTACATGCATGTTGTAGCCGGCTATTCCGACCTTTGAACGCGGAGCAACCGCGTGCACCCGGAAGCGGCGCGGGCGACGCTCTCTTGGCCAGCGCGCTGCTTCAATGCCGGCGCCAGTGAGAGGTCGCGTCCGCTCTGGCCGGGCATGAATGTGGCACTAACTGTTTCGGGCGGGAAGCACGCGCGGGTGATGAAGTGGGTTCGGGTTGGTCATGAACGGCCGTGGCAGCGGTCCAGACGTGCGCAAACAAGAGATGTTGTACGTTAATATTGCTGCATATATAATTAACAACGTAAATAATGTGCCAGTTGGACAAATATGATTGGAGATGGAGATGGAAATGGAATTTTACGTAAACACGGATATGCATGTCTATGTCTATGTGTGTGTGCGCGATGAATCTCGCGACCTGGAAGCGGGGGCATGTTTTTGATCGAGTTTTCTTTCTTGGTACGTTAGAAAATCAGTTTGTCTAATTCACATCTAGATGTTATTTAAGGATATCACATCTAAGCTCCCACAAGTACATAATGTAGCAACAAGAAACAAAAAACTAGGAAAAAAATAGACCACAAACAGAGTGGAGATCAACTTAGGGTTTGCACTCTCCACACGCTCGCCGCACTACATATATGTTACACGCTGGAGGCTCAACGTTCATTTGCTAGGGTTTGCTATATTCACAGTCTCTCACCCTCTCTTCACCAGATCTAAACAAGACTGCATTGGCCTCTTGTCTCTCTCTCCCCCCTCACAGCTGGTGAAGGAGGCGTCTGTATCCCGTCGCACCGGGAAGGGGAGGAGGTGCAGCGTTCACTCTATCGCCTTCGGCGAGGGAGGCAATCCACTGCCGGCTGCGCTGTTCTCTTTCACCCAGTGCCTGTGCGGGAGGGCCACCGACCCCTTCTTCCTCACTGTTGTACGTAGTGTGGGCAGATCCGGCCTCCCGCCACACGCCTTGCCCCATCCCGACGACCCTAAGGTATAAGTTTCTTTGAAACTGTCGTTGCTCTAGCTGCATGTGGATCTTTTTCGATCTGTAGTCGAATCTAGGTCTTGGTTCAAAGAGGAAAGAATGGTGCGGTGGGCTGGAGCAAGAATCTAGGACGTGGTTCAATGAGGAAAGGAGGGGCGGAAAGTAGTATAGACCGGCTATCCAGCCGCTTTGTAGGTCGAAAAGGGGAAAAGGGGGTAACCCAGTACACACATGTGTAAGGAACCGATCTCTTTGTTGAAAAGGGAAAGAAACTGGGGGGTCGGGTAGTTTGTGCACGACTAGATTTGCTGCCCTCACATAGGAAGAAGGTTCAAAGAGAACAAATATGGGACCAGCACATATATGCTGCTTGGCTACATACTCTGCATCACCCATTTATACGTGTGGACGCACATGGTGCTGGCATGTCCCATACAACTATTTTCCTGTTGTTAATCTAAGAATGCCGCCGGAAAATTGAAGCAATGCCACTGTTAAAAGTAAATTACATTTTTAACGAATGTTGTTTCAAGAAAATGTCTCTGTTAATATGAATCAATGCAACCGTTTTAGAAATGCTACTGTCCTACTTTGTTTTCCATCCAAGATAAGTTAGATGCTTCTTTCTGTCACCGTTTGTTTCATCCTCCTTTATCAGCAAGTATTTTTTTTTCCTTTTTTGCCTCTGTTAAAACATGGGTATCGATTCAACTTGTTGCTATTGCGACATTTTGCTTCGCTACTCGAAACACTTAAGTTTTAAGAGTGTTTTGTGTAGTTCAACTTGAATGTCACACCGGTGACTTTGCTTAATTTTGGTGGAACTGCACAAAAGGAGATCGAGATTTGTTTCTAGTCTTCGTACCGATTCAACTTGTTGCTATTGCGACATTTTGCTTCGCTACGCAAAACACTTTGCTTGATTTCAGTGCAACTGCACAAAACAAGATTGGATTTCCTATTCGTGTTGGCAGATTCGTATTTTATCTTGTTCGTCTCAAGAAAGGTCAGTACAGGCCTTCATCCACATGATTGTGCAGTGTGCTTTGAGATGTTGTGTTACTTGTATTGGAACTGTTTTAAATAAATGTTGAATTGAAGCTATTGTATTGATGTCTTTTCCCATTAAGTAGTGAACAAAAATGGGACCAACCCAGACATAATGCTTGTTGCTTTGTTACAACAAACTCTACATCACCCCCTTTAGAAGTAGATGGAAGCACATACTGTTGTTGCGCCCACTCTCCCCTGGAACTGTTTATGCTTTTCATTAATCTAATGCCGCTGGTAAAATTAAGCAATGCCACTCTCAGAATTAATTAACTACTGAATCTTAGTTCAAAACTTCAACACTTGTTAGGAATGGTACTATCCTGCTTTGTAGTTCTTTCTACATGTTTAACCAGGGTATTGTTAAGATAATGTCTCTGTTAAAATGAATCAATTGCATTGTTTTAGGAATGGTACTTTTCTGCTTTGTCATTCTTTATACACGTTGAAACAAGGCATTGTTAAGATAATGTCTCAGTCAATATGAATGAATCACACTGATGGAGAATTGCTACTCTCCTGCTTTGTTTCCCATTAAGAGAAAGTAGATCAGTAGATGCTTTTCTTCTGGGTACAAGTCATCAACCGTTATTTCTCAGTAATTGTTTCCCTTATACCTATTGTTGCTTACATGGATATCAAAATTAAAGTTTGGTTTTATTCCAACTTCGATTTTAGTTGAACTGCACAAAAGGAGCCAATGTGTCCAAGGCAAACTGCTGCATTACTGGGTCTAGTTGGTCGTTCCACTTTGCAGAAAGAAGCAGTCACTGTTTGCGCTACATTACAGAAGGAATGACCGAGAAGCTTTACAGAGTATTATTAGACACCGGTGACTTGACTAGTCTGCAGAGACCATTGGCAATTTAACAACACGTGGAGTGCCCTAGGCAAAAAGTGCCCAAACAAGTACAAGAAGCTACGACAGGACGATCATAGGCATTACATATTTTGAATGAGAAAAGCTTGTCAAAGTTTAATCATTGATGTTAGCAAGAAGATGTTAGTTTAATATATTGGAATTGGAAAACCTTGTCAAAATTTGCTCATTGATGTTAGCCAGAAGACATGCATTTGATATTTTTGAGTGGGATGCCCTTGCCGTGAGCAGCGCCGAGTGTTTTTTACTGTTCCTGTGTTCAGTTTAGAAGTAAATAGTTACTCTGCTGAGATATTCCTGTGTTAAGAGTTTGTTCTGAATATTGTCTATGTAATGCCAGGCCTTGTGTTTGATTGCAAAGTTGAGCTTGGAATGTTGTGGCATGCGGCATCACGAGCTATTTACGATGCCTCCTGAGAATAATGCTTCGTGTTGTTTTGCACGTCGATCTAATGCTAGTGATTTGCTTGTTAAGAAGATCATCCTCTTCTGTTGTTTCCGTGCTTAAGAAGTTCATCGTCTGATGTTTCATTCATAGCCTATACAACAAGTCGGGTAGGTTAGACGTGAAACCATATGATCTTCCGACCAACTCATGATATTAGGCCGTGATTGGATCGTCGTTTTCCAACCAAAACCGCTTGTAAAACTGACGCTTGTAAATTAAAGCAGATGGTCTAGGGCGAAGGTGCTTGGTTGGTCGATTTCGACTAGTAAAATATCGGAAGTGCTTCACACACGATAAAAACGCTGAAGGACACTCGGACGTTTGCTAATCCAGCCCTCAGCTGCTGTTTCAGCCTTGCCCATGGATGGCATTATATGCATGTCGTGCATGTATCGTCTGGTATTGTCGTCCGTATAGCAGTGCTCGTAAAATATACACTGGTCTCTCAAATTACACACGTAACCCGCCGGTTTTACTTACAGACCTCGGGCCCTCGGTTTCATTACGCCTGTATTTTACCTGTTGTTTCCGATGACAAGTAAATTACACTTTATGTTAATATAGGTTTGAAATAAACCAGAGCTCCCAAGCGCGGCCTTACCGTTTCATGTTGTCTCAGTTTCTCGAAGGTGCTCATTGGTGTCTGATGATCCTGGCTTCCTAAATGAGCAGCGGGCGCTGTATCAGACCATCCGTAGGGCCCGCGAGGCCCTCTCCATTGTCCTTCGAGTTGTTGCGCTCACCGTGGCACCGAGCATTGTTAACATCGTCAACGAACATGAGGATTCAGGAGATGACTTTATTTTGACTGGATGACACTAGGGACCCACTAGGGCCATAGCCGTACGTACGCAAGTGCCTCCTTATTATGTATAACTATAATTTTTTTGCTTTCTCCTAGTTTCCTGACATCACGGTCCCACACCATTGTCAACCTATGTAGTCAATATAAACGAGAGAATTGCACAAGGTGCGACCGACAGCTGGGACCAAGTAGCTCGAGCAGTATATGTGTTTTTGAGGCGTGAGCAATGCAGAGTTTTTCTTGGCGATGATTTTGTTGTTGTTCAGAGGAGAGCAGGGTATTAACTGGGCAGGCTGTGGCCCGTCTAGCCCAGGCCAGATATCGAGCCCAGATACTGTTTTTTTCAAGATGAAAATGGATAGCCCAGCTATACGTCTTTTAGAGGAATACCCAGGCAAGGTCAACTTGTTATTCTCCGTCCCGCTGGGCTGCAAATCTTTCCTAGGAGGGATGCATTAGGCTTAACAGGAAAATGGGCTTTAAAAATAATAAATGAGATGTAATTATAAAAACTGGGCAGTAACTATACAAAAATGCACCAAACACGAAATTAGTTTATAAAATATTATTTATGGATTTTGAAAATCTTAAATTTTCATTGTTGCACGCGCAATGTTTCGTTGGATTTTTACGTAATACAAATTTATATTTAATCTGACTAGAAATTTAGGGATACAAATATTTTGGATCCCATCAAAATGTGGGAAATTTTATTGAATTCTGTCTTCAACGGTTGGTTGAAATTATTAATCGTTGTCCTAGCTAGAAAATGGGTTGTACTTTTAACAAACTGTAAATGGGCTATTGTAAATTCCATTAGAATTCAAAAATGGGCTGTACATTCTTACAAAACGCAAATGGCCTATAAGTTCTCTGCCACACACTTGTGGGCCTGCTAAGTGACGCGTCCCCTAAAAAAATAAGTTGACGCGTATGCAAGGCTTTGTCAACTTATTATAGTCAACACACGGTTCTAGCAGCAGAGGACATCGGATGTCTATCCAACGGATGTCGTGCTTCTTCTTCAATCTCGGATATTCTTAGCTTCGGCCGCCCAGAAAATGATTCCTCCCCCTGACATCTGGGCGCACCGTTTCGGAGGCTGACCTGTGGGCCTACTAAGTTGTAGCGTACCAAGGGCTTTGTCAACTTAGAAAATATAAACCATTCTAGCTTCAGTGACCGTACGATGTCCATCCAACGACCGTAGTGCTTCTTCAACCGGTGGTCTTCTTGGTCCATCCGCCCAAAGCAGCGCCGATCGTGCCGCCTGCTCCTGCCTCCCGTGGCCGGCTGTGCTGCCGCGGAGGCCTCACCGCCCCCATACTACTCCCACCGCTGGCCAGGCCATCCCTCCACTCACCCACACCCCTGTTATTCTGTGGCGACGGCAGCCTCACACCGCAACCGAACCAGTGAACGCTCATACTCCTCTCCGCGTGGGCATCCACTGCCGCATCTTGCCCGGCTCCGCGTCGTCCCCTTCCTAGGCCTCGCCGTCGTCCACCGCCGTGGTGCTCTCGGCGCGGCGTGGTCAATGTGGCCAATGACCGACTTCCATCGGAAGAGTACTGTACATGGAGAGGCTGATAGCTGGGTCCACGGCAGCCGCAAGGAAGTGCCTCCTTATTACGCGGAAAATAATTATTCCTCCACCTGACAGCGGGGACCCACCGGACGGGCCACCATTATTTTGCGAAAAAATCGTTTCCCGCTGACTGCTGGGACCCACCGGACGGGCCACCGTATTTCACGAAAAAAACGTTCCCCCCGCTGTCAGCTCGGACCCACCGGAAGTGCCTCCTTATTATGCACAGTAAAATGAATACTCCCCCGGCTAGCTGGGACCCACCTTGGTGGGAGGCTGACTTGTGGGCCTACTAAGTTGACGGGGACGAAGGGCTTTGTCAACTTAGTCAATATGAACGATTCTAGCTCCAGTGATCATACGATGTCCATCCAACGGCCGTAGTGCTTCTTCAACCTCTGGTCTTCTTGCTCCAGCCGCCCAAAGCAGCTCCGGTCGTGCCGCATGCTCCTGCCTCCCGTGGCCGGTTGTGCTGCCGTAGAGGCCTCACCGCCCCCTACTATTCCCACCGCTGGCCAGGCCCTGCGGCGACGGCAGCCTCACACCGCAGCCGAACCAGTGAACCCTCGTACTCTTCTCCGCGCGGGCTTCCACTGCCGCGTCTTCCCCAGCTCCGCGTCGTCCCCTTCCTAGGCCTCGCTGTCGTCCACCGCCGTGGTGCTCTCTGTGCGGCGTGGTCAACGTGGTCAAGGAACGACTTCCATCGGAAGAGTACTGTATGTGGAGAGGCTGACAACTGGGTCCACGGCCACAGCCCAGTTTTTTTGTGATTTGCCAAGTAAGTCGCTTTGTCAGGCCTGTTGGGCTGCAAATCTTTCAAGACGAGGAGAGCTTTCATTCAGCTGGCCGAGAAAATGGCCCATCAGTAATGAGAAATGGGCTGTACATTTTTAAAACACATCAAACCGGTAATTAGTTTCAAATATCTTTTTTTTCATTTCAAGATTTTAAATTACATTAATTTTTATGCATGGAGAATTTGTTGGATTTTATATTGATATACATTTATTTTTAAAATCAGTTTGAATGTGAGTCAAAATTTCGGGATTAAAAACAGTTCAGACCGCACCGAAATATGCAAAATTTCGTATACTTTTTAAACCGTGGCCACAATATGGGCTGTAATGCTAACAAAAAGAATATGGGCTCCAAAAAAACATTAAGAATTAGCAAATGGGTTGTAAATTATTAGAAATAATGGCAGATGGGTTGTATGCTGTTTTCCATAGATTTGAGGCTTTTCTAAAAAAAGGTTGACGCACAGGCACTGACTGTTGGATGTCCATCCAATGGTAGTCGTGCTTCTTCAATCTCTGCTCTTCCTGCTCCAGCCGCTCAAACAAGCGCCGTCGGGACTGCCTGCTCCCTCCTCCCCGCGGTCGGCTGTGCTGCCACGCAGGCCTCACCGCCCCACCGCACTCCCGTCGCTGGCCTAGCCATCCCTCTACTCACCCACACCTGTTGTTATTCTCCGGCGATGGCAGACGGACCAGTAAACCCTCGTACAGTCGTACTCCCCTCCGCGTGGGAAACAACTGCCGAGTCTTCCCTGCCTCCGTATCGTCCCCTTCCTAGGCCTCGCCGTCGCCACCGCCGTGGTGCTCTCGGTGCGGCGTGGTCAATGTGGTCAACGACCGACTTCTATCGGACGAGTACTGTGCGTGGACACGCTGACAGCTGGGTCCACGGCCGTAGCAAGGAAGTGCCTCCTTATTACGCGCAAAATAATTATTCCTCCACCTGACAGCAGGGACCCACCGGACGGGCCACCATATTTCACGAAAAAAACGTTTCCCCCTGACTGCTGGGACCCACCAGCTACACCTTCGTACGCAAGGAAGTGCGTCCGGGCAAAAAATGATTCGCCCCCCTGACTGCTGGGACCCACCAGCTACATCTTCGCACGCAAGGAAGTGCCCGACAGTCGGGACCCACCTGGTCGAAGCGTACGTAGCGTTGTCATTCTGGCCGCGAACGTGTACATACATATATACTAGTGGATGTAGAGGTGCGCACGTGTCGTAGTAGAGGAGCGCACGTAGCATGTACACGTACGTACAGCAGCCAGGGTGCAAGAAAGAAAATACGGCCACGTATGTGTATATACGGGCGGGGTCTCGAACGCCTACTCGCGCATACGTACGGCGAGGGCTCGTTGACATGGCTGGGTCGGAACGGAGAAACATCATCGTCGTGTTCATGGGGAGGCAACCGAATGCATCGTGTTCATGGGGAGGCAACAGAATGTGTCGTGTTCATGGGGAGGCAACGGAATGCGTCGTGTTCATAGGGAGGCAACGGAATGCGTGGGAGCCAACCGGCTGGGTCGGAACGGAATGCGTGGTCGTGTTCATCGGGAGGGCTTGGACGGAACAGGCGATGGAAACGAGGCCTGAACGGGGTCCTGTTGATTGGGAGGGGTCTGGCGTACCGCAAAACGAAGGAAACGGACCTCCTACAGTCGACACGGGGGTCCTGTTGATCGGGAGGGGTGTGGCGTACCGCAAAACGGATGAAACGGACCTCCTACGGTCGAAATGGGGGTCCTGTTCATCGGGAGGGGTGTGGCGTACCGCAAAACGAACGAAACGGACTTGTGTTGGAGCGCTACAGTCGAAATGGGGGTCCAGTTCATCGGGAGGGGTGTGGCGTACCGCAAAACGGGACTCCACGGGGTTCTGTTCATCTCCACCGTCGACCTCCTCCGGCCTCCACGGGCTACCGTCGACCTCCTCCAGCCTCCACGGGCTGCTGTTCATCCAGCCTCCACCACGCGCTACTCCACCGGCTACTGTTCAACCACCCCTCCACCGTCTACTGTTCATCCAGCCCTCCACACCACGGGGTCATGTTCAACCATCCCTCCACAGGCACCCCTCCACCGTCTATTGTTCATCCAGCCCTCCACCACACCACGGGGTCATGTTCATCTAGAGGCAGCACCACCGCTCACTGTTCATCCAACCCCCCGGCAATGCCCACTGTTCATCCCAGAGGCAGCATCGATCGGCTTCAGTTAACAGCAGTAGCGAAGGAATCGCTCGATCGCTCGGGTTCAGTAACGCGTAGCCTGCAGTGCAATTGCTCGGGTTCAGTTAGAGCCCAACGCCTCGCTCGGGTTCAGTTAGAGCCAACACGTCGCACACACGAGAGTACGTGTACAACTGAAACGCACATCACTCGGCCCCCACCTCCCACCGTAACCGGGAACTCCCCAAATTCCCCCCCCCCTCGCTTCTACCACGGTTTTTTCCGTCATGGACGGCCCAAAGAATGTCATGCAACTACGTCTCCGGCCCGCCCAGGGCAAAAAGCCCATTGTCTGTCATGATTTTTTGTCATAGAAGTAGGAGCCCACCACACCTATGATGATATTAGGTTTTGTCACAATTATCGTCATAGAAGTGTCATATGTATGATAGAAAAAAAATTCGTTCGGCCCAAAATGTCATGGATGTGTCTTTTTTTTGTAGTGCTAGCTCCAGTTCATCAATGTAATGTAGGCATGTATTCCGAATATAGTCATACGTGCTTATGGAAAAGAACTTGCATGACATCTTTTGTCCTACCCTCCCGTGGCAACGGGGTCCTATTGGAAACTAAGGGATATTAATGCCTCCTTTTAATAGAGTACCAGACCAAACCATTAACACTTAGTGAATACATGAACTCCTTAAACTACGGTCATCAGCGGTAAGTATCCCGATTATTGTTACTTCGGGGTTAACGGATCATAACACATAATAGGTAACTAAAGACTTGCAAGATAGGATCAAGAACTCACATATATTCATGAAAACATAATAGGTTCAGATCTGAAATCATGGCACTCGGGCCCTAGTGACAAGCATTAAGCATAGCAAAGTCATAGCAACATCAATCTCAGAACATAGTGGATACTAGGGATCAAACCCTAACAAAACTAACTCGATTACATGATAAATCTCATCCAACCCATCACTCTCTAGCAAGCCTATGATGGAATTACTCACGCATGGCGGTGAGCATCATGAAGTTGGTGATGTAGGAAGGTTGATGATGACGATGGCGACAGATTCCCCTCTCCGGAGCCCCGAACGAACTCCAGATCAGCCCTCCCGAGAGAGATTAGGGCTTGGCGGCGGCTCTGTATCACAAAACGTGATGAATCCTTCTCTCTCATTTTTTCTCCCTGAACACAAATATATAGAGTTGGAGTTGATGTCGGAGGAGCACCAGGGGGCCACGAGGCAGGGGGTGCGCCCAGGGCGGCAGGCGCGCCCCACCCTCGTGGACAGGGGTTGGGCCCCTGGCCTTGATTCTTTCACCAGTATTTTTTATATATTCCAAAAATAATCTTCGTTGATTTTCAGGCCATTCCAAGAACTTTTATTTCTGCACAAAAATAACACCATGGCAATTCTGCTGAAAACAGCGTCAGTCCGGGTTAGTTCCATTCAAATCATGCAAGTTAGAGTCCAAAACAAGGGCAAAAGTGTTTGGAAAAGTAGATGCGTTGGAGATGTATCAACTCTGCCAAGCTTAAACCTTTGCTTGTCCTCAAGCAATTCAGTTGACAAACTGAAAGTGATAAAGAAAGACTTTTACAAACTTTGTTTGCTCTTGTTGTTGTAAATATGTAAAGCCAACATTCAAGTTTTCAGCAAAGATTATGAACGAACCATATTCACAATAACATTTAGGTCTCATGTTTACTCATATCAATGGCATAATCAACTAGCGAGCAATAATAATAAATATCGCATGACAACACTTTCTCAAAACAATCATAATATGATATAACAAGATGGTATCTCGCTAGCCCTTTCTGAGATCGCAAGACATAAATGCAGAGCACCTTTAAAGATCAAGGACTGACTGGAAATTGTAATTCATGGTAAAAGAGATCCAATCAAGTCATACTCAACGTAAACTAACAATAATACATGCAAATGACAGCGGTGCTCTCCAACTGGTGCTTTTTAATAAGAGGATGATGACTCAACATAAAAGTACATAGATAGGCCCTTCGTAGAGGGAAGCATGGATTTGTAGAGGTGCTAGAGCTCGATTTTGAAATAGAGATGAATAATATTTTGAGCGGTATACTTTCATTGGCAACATAACAACCGAGAGATCTCGATATCTTCCATGCTACACACATTATAGGCGGTTCCCAAGCAGAATGGTAAAGTTTATACTCCCCTACCACCAACAAGCATCAATCCGTGGCTTGCCCGAAACAACGGGTGCCTCTAACTAACAAAAATCCCGGGGGAGTTTTGTTTGCAATTAGTTGGTTTGATTTGAGCATGGGACTGGGCATCCCGATGACCAGCCATTTTCTCGTGAGTGAGGAGCAGAGTCCACTCCTCTTGAGAATAATCCGCCTAGCATGGAAGATACAGACAGTCCTAGTTGATACATGAGCTATCTGAGCATACAAAACAGAATGTTTATTTGAAAGTTTAGAGTTTGGCACATACAAATTTACTTGGAACGGCAGGTAGATACCGTATATAGAAAGGTATGGTGGACTCATATGGAACAACTTTGGGGTTTATGGAGTTGGATGCACAAGCAGTATTCCCTCTTAGTACAAGTGAAGGCTAGAAAGAGACTAGGAAGCGACCAGCTAGCGAGCGACAACAGTCATGAACATGCATTAAAATTAATCAACACTAAATGCAATGATGAGTATGATACGTCTCCAACGTATCTATATTTTTTGATTGCTCCATGCTATTATATTATCTGTTTTGGATGTTAATGGGCTTTATTTTACACTTTTATATCATTTTTGGGACTAACCTACTAACCGGAGGCCCATCCCAAATTGCTGTTTTTTTGCCTATTTCAGTGTTTCGCAAAAAAGGAATATTAAACGAAGTCCAAACGGAATGAAACCTTCGGGAACGTGATTTTCTCAACAAACGTGATCCAGGAGACTTGGAGTGGGCGTAAAGAAACAATCGAGGATGCCACGAGGCAGCTGGGTGCGCCTACCCCCATGGGCGCGGCCTCCACCCTTGCGGGCCCCTCGTTGCTCCACTGACCTACTTCTTCCTCCTATATAAGTCCACGTACCCCGCAAACATCTAGGAGCACCACGAAAACCTAATTCCACCGCCGCAACCTTCTGTACCCAAGAGATCCCCTCTTGGGGCCTTTTCCGGAGCTCCGCCGGAGGGGGCATTGATCAAGGAGGGCCTCTACATCAACTCCATGGCCTCTCCGGTGATGTGTGAGTAGTTTACTTCAGACCTTCGGGTCCATAGCTAGTAGCTAGATGGCTTTTTCTCTCTCTTTGGATCTCAATACAAAGTTCTCCTCGATTCTCTTGGAGATCTATTCAATGTAATATTCTTTTGCGGTGTGTTTGTCGAGATCCGATGAATTATGGGTTTATGATCCAGATTATCTGTGAACAATATTTGATTCTTCTCTGAATTCTTTTATGTATGATTGGTTTATCTTTGCAAGTCTCTTCGAATTATCAGTTTGGTTTGTCCTACTAGATTGATCTTTCTTGCAATGGGAGAAGTGCTTAGCTTTGGGTTCAATCTTGCGGTGCTCGATCCCAGTGACAGTAGGGGAAACGACACGTATTGTATTGTTTCCATTGAGGATAAAAATATGGGGTTTATATCATATTGCATGAGTTTATCCCTCTACATCACGTCATCTTGCTTAAGGCATTACTCTGTTCTTATGAACTTAATACTCTAGATGCATGCTGGATAGCGGTCGATGTGTGGAGTAATAGTAGTAGATGCAGGCAGGAGTCAGTCTACTTGTCGCGGACGTGATGCCTATATACATGATCATGCCTAGATATTCTCATAATTATTCGCTTTTCTATCAATTGCTCGACAGTAATTTGTTCACCCACCGTAATACTTATGCTATCTTAAGAGAAGCCACTAGTGAAACCTATGGCCCCCGAGTCTATTTTCCATCATACAAGTTTCCAATCTATTTTATTTTGCAATCTTTACTTTCAATCTATATCATAAAAATACCAAAAATATTTATCTTATTATTATTATCTCTATCAGAACTCACTCTTGCAAGTGGCCGTGAAGGGATTGACAACCCCTTTATCACGTTGTTTGCGAGGTTCTTATTTGTTTGTGTAGGTACGAGGTGACTCGCGCGTGGTCTCCTACTAGATTGATACATTGGTTCTCAAAAACTGAGGGAAATACTTACGCTGCTCTACTGCATCACCCTTTCCTCTTCAAGGGAAAACCAACGCAGTGCTCAAGAGGTAGCAAGAAGGATTTCTTTCATCGTCGCCGGGGAGATCTATGCCATGTCAAGACATACCAAGTACCCATCACAACTCTTATCCTTTGCATTACATTATTTTCCATTTGCCTCTCGTTTTCCTCTCCCCCACTTCACCCTTGCCATTTTATTCGCCTCTTTCCCATCTGTTTTCTTGTACCATGGCCGATTCAAAAAGGGCTAAGGGTTTGAATAATTTTGATGAAGATGAACCCGTAATTTTTTGTTATTTACTTGATGAATCTTTGAAAGACGTTTGGGATAGGCTATTTAGAATTCGAGCTAGCTGTGTGCCCCAATATCAAATTGAAGTTTACCTGAAAAGCTTTTATATTGTTTTACCCTCTTCATTCAAGCAAGTTCTAGATTCTATCTTTGAAGAAGGTTTTCTTGAGGGGGATCCCATTGATACTTATGAAAAGATTAAGACTATATTTGGGCACCCCATGAGTGAGAAGGTTGAATCTACCTCTCTTTTGTGCTTTTATCAAAATGAAATTATCAAAGAAATGAAGGCTAGCTTAGATGCCAATTTCTGTAACATGCTTAATCTTTCTTCCACCATTAATGGCCACGTGCTATCTCAAAATAGAAAGATAAATGCTATAGAAAAGAATTTTTCTCTTTTCCTAATACCAAAGCTGACAATACCTAGATCTATCCTCGCTTTTATGCCTAGCTAGGGGCGTTAAACGATAGTGCTTGTTGGGAGGCAACCCAATTTTATTTTTATTCCTTGCTTTTTGCTCCTGTTTAGTAATAAATAATTTATCTAGCCTCTGCTTTGGTTGTGTTTTTTGTGTTTAATTAGTGTTTGTGCCAAGTAGAACCGTTGGGAAGACTTGGGGAAAGTCTTTTTGATCTTGCTGTAAAAAACAGAAACTTTAGCGCTCACGAGAATTGCTGCCATTTTTAGTTGGAAAGTGCTGTTTAGTTAAATGTTTTTTCAGATGATTAATAGATAAATTCCTCACGTCCAGCAATTTATTTCAGAATTTTTGGGGTTCCAGAAGTTTGCGTTAGCTACAGATTACTACAGACTGTTCTGTTTTTGACAGATTCTGTTTTTCGTGTGTTGTTTGCAAGCATTTAATACACAGGAGAAGACAAGGTAATATGGGCTCTTGGTTAGATCAACAATAATGCATATGAGATCCACTCAACATTTCCATTAAGGTCTTCTCCTCTCGACCCCCAAAGAAAAGAAAAGAAACAAAACTATTTCACAGGAAAGCTCCCAACAAGCAAAAGAAGAACGAGAAATCTTTTTGGGTTTTCTTTTAATTACTACTACTACAGGCATGGAAAGTAAACTAGGTAAAAGCTACCACTAATTTTTTTTGGTTTTTCTTAAAGTTTTTTAAACACACAAGAAGAAAGCTTAAAAAGAAAATAAACTAGCATGGATGATACAATGAAAAAGTATGAGCACCGACAACTGGCACGAGTGTGTGAACATGAATGTAATGTCGGTGAGAGATATGTACTCCCCCAAGCTTAGGCTTTTGTCCTAAGTTGGTCTATGCCCATGGATCAAAGTTGTAGCTGGGGCCGTACTGAGATGCAGCGGCAATTGCCTCATGAGCTATAACTTGGAGGCGAGCTGCCTCCGTCCTCCTCTCGTACTCGCTCGCCTCCTCCCTGGTTATAACATATCTCCCTTTTGTCTGGAAGTCAAAGAAAGCAGGAGCAGGGAGAGCAACGTGGAAGGTGCGCCATCTGTCAAAGATTAGTCGGTACTGGAGGAACTGATCGTTCCTCTCAACAAACTGATGACGAACCATAGCATTATAATCTAGATAAGCAGGAGGCAACTCAATATCATCCCCACGTATGGGTATACCAAGAAAGTTAGCTACACGAGTTGCATAAATTCCACCAAACAAATCTCCAGTTAAACCATTAAGATGCAACTTACATGCAACAATAGCCCCCAAGTTACATTGTCTATCTCCTAATATAACACTCTTGAGAACACTAAGATCTGGAACGCACATGTGACAAGCCTCATCCTTACCATTAATGCATCTACCTATAAAAAGAGCAAAATAATGTATGACAGGAAAATGAATGCTCCCTATGGTAGCTTGTGTTATTTCTCTAGATTCCCCCATAGTGATACTAGCAAGAAATTCTTTAAATTCAGATTTGTGAGGTTCACTAGCACTACCCCAATGCAGGAGTTTACAAGCAGTATTAAAATCTTCTAAGTCCATAGTATAAGATGTTGGAAATATGCCCTAGAGGCAATAATAAAATGGTTATTGTTATATTTTTTTGTTCATGATAATTGTCTATTGTTCATGCTATAATTGTGTTATCTGGAAATCGTAATACATGTGTGAATACATAGACCACAACACGTCCCTAGTGAGCCTCTAGTTGACTAGCTCGTTGATCAAAAGATAGTCATGGTTTCCTGACTATGGACATTGGATGTCATTGATAACGGGATCACATCATTAGGAGAATGATGTGATGGACAAGACCCAATCCTAAGCATAGCTCAAAGATTGTGTAGTTCGTTTGCTGTAGCTTTTCCGAATGTCAAGTATCATTTCCTTAGACCATGAGATTGTGCAACTCCCGGATACCGTAGGAGTGCCTTGGGTGTGCCAAACGTCACAACGTAACTGGGTGACTATAAAGGTACATTACAGGTATCTCCAAAAGTATCTGTTGGGTTGGCACGAATCGAGACTGGGATTTGTCACTCCGTATGACGGAGAGGTATCTCTGGGCCCACTCGGTAATGCATCATCATAATGAGCTCAATGTGACCAAGTGGTTGATCACGGGATCATGCATTACGACACGAGTAAAGTGACTTGCCGGTAATGAGATTGAACAAGGTATTGGGATACCGACGATCGAGTCTCGGGCAAGTAATGTACCGATTGACAAAGGGAATTGTATACGGATTGATTGAATCCTCGACATCATGGTTCATCCGATGAGATCATCGTGGAGCATGTGGGAGCCAACATGGGTATCCAGATCCCGCTATTGGTTATTGACCGGAGAGGCGTCTCGGTCATGTCTGCATGTCTCCCAAACCCGTAGGGTCTACACACTTAAGGTTCAGTGACGCTAGGGTTGTAGAGATATTAGTATGCAGTAACCCAAAAGTTGTTCGGAGTCCCGGATGAGATCCCGGACGTCACGAGGAGTTCCGGAATGGTCCGGAGGTAAAGATTCATATATAGGAAGTCATGTTTCGGCCATCAGGGAGGTTTCGGGGGTCACCGGTATTGTACCGGGATCACCGGAAGGGTCCCGGGGGTCCACCGGGTGGGGCCACCCATCCCGGAGGGCCCCATGGGCTGGATTGGGAGGGGAACCAACCCCTAGTGGGCTGGTGCGCCCCCTTGGGCCTGCCCTGCACCTAGGGTTAGGAAACCCCAGGGGTGGGGGTGCCCCCCACTTGGCTTGGGGGGAAGCCACCCCTTGGCCGCCGCCCCCTTGGAGATCCATCTCCCTAGGGCCGGCGCCCCCCAAGGCCCCTATATAAAGAAGGAGGGAGGGAGGGCACCCACACCCCTTGCTCTTGGCGCCTCCTTCTTCCTCTGTAACACCTCTCCTCCCCGCTTGCGCTTGGCAAAGCCCTGCCGGGATCCTGCTGCATCCACCACCATGCCGTCGTGCTGCTGGATCTTCATCAACCTCTCCTTTCCCCTTGCTGGATCAAGAAGGAGGAGAGTCTTCCTAACCGTACGTGTGTTGAACGCGGAGGTGCCGTCCGTTCGGCACTTGGTCATCGGTAATTTGAATCACGTCGAGTACGACTCCATCAACCCCGTTCTCTTGAACACTTCCGCGCGCGATCTAAAAGGGTATGTAGATGCACTCCTGTCTCCCTCGTTGCTAGATGACTCCATAGATTGATCTGTGTGATGCGTAGAAAATTTTAAAATTCTGCTACGTTCTCCAACATAAGATTTATCATAAAGATCAAATAGGACAGTATGAGAATTACGCCAGGATGTAAATTTAAACCTTCTCACAAATGAATCAGTTAAGTAGAGGTATTGCCGCCACTTATCTGCCTCAAAGCTCTCCAGATTAGCATTACGCACATATGCGTCAAATTCTACCTTGATGCCTGCCTGAACCATGAAATCCTCTGACGGCCATTCACAACGCCGCACTTGAGCCTCCCTTGGTAGTTCATTGTCCGGCTCGCATATTGCGGGCCTTGGGCCTTGCTTCCTTGAGGAACCACCTTGGTTCATTTTCCTAAACTTATTTCTTCCTCTGAAAAATTGCTGAAATTTTTAGTGACTCAAAATAAAAGTGAACCAAACTCAACAAAATTGATAGCAACTACTCCTACAAGTGCCTAGAGGCTATACCATGCATTAAAACTACTCTTGACCACATAAATTTGACATGCAAGCTCAAGAACAGGGTCACCTAAGTAGCAAAAATTTGCAATAAATAAAGCACTAGAACAAAAAATAATTGGACCATTGGGGGAGTCACATACCAATGAACAATCCCCCAAAGCATTTTTGTGAATGGAGCTTTGAGCAAGGAGATCGAAAATGGCAGGAAGATGAGCAAGAACTCGGGTTTGAGCTGGTGGGTGATTTTTTCTGGAGCAAGACGAAGTGTGTGGGTGCAAGGATAAGTGGAGGGGACCCATGTGGGGTCCACGAGGCAGGGGGCGTGCTCAGGGGGGTGGGCGCGCCCTCCACCATCGTGGGCACATGGTGGGTCCCCTGGTGTGTTCTCAGTGCCAATAATTCTTAAATATTCTGGAAAAATCATATTTCATTTTCAGGGCATTTGGAGAACTTTTATTTTCGGGGTATTTTTTTATTGCAAGGATAATTCAGAAAACAGACATAAAATACTAATTTTGCTTTATTTAATATAAATAACAGAAAGTAAAAAGAGGGTACAGAAGGTTGTGCTTTCCAACTTCATCCATCTCATGCTCATCAAAAGGAATCCACTAACAAGGTTGATCAGGTCTTGTTAACAAACTCATTTCGAATAACATGAAACCGGAGAAATTTCGAATAACACTAGGTTACCTCAACGGGAATATGCACATCCCCAACAATAAGAATATCATATTTCTTCTTGACAGTAGGAAGAGGAAATCCAAAACCTCCAATAGTGATTGTTAAAAATTTTCCAATAGAATTGATACTCTGGACTTGAGGTTGTTTAATTCCTCGGAAAGAGTACCGTATGCTCATTACCATTAACATGAAAAGTGGCATTGCCCTTGTTGCAATCAATAACAGCCCCCGCAGTATTCAAAAACGGTCTACCAAGGATAATCGACATACTATCGTCCTCAGGAATATCAAGAATAACAAAGTCTGTTAAAATAGTAACGTTTGCAACCACAATAGGCACATCCTCACAGATACCGATATGTATAGCAGTTGATTTATCAGCCATTTACAAAGATATTTCAGTACATGTCAACTTATTCAAATCAAGTCTACGATATAAAGAGAGAGGCATAACACTAACACCGGCTCCAAGATCACATAAAGCAGTTTTAACATAGTTTCTTTTAATGGAGCATGGTATAGTTGGTACTCCTGGATCTCCTAGTTTCTATGGTATTCCTCCCTTCAAAGTGTAATTAGCAAGCATGGTGGAAATTTCAGCTTCCGGTATCTTTCTTTTATTAGTAACAATATCCTTCATGTATTTAGCATAAGGGTTCACTTTAAGCATATCAGTAAAACGCATACGCAAAAAGATAGGTCTAATCATTTCAGCAAAGCGCTCAAAGTCCTCATCATCCTTTTTCTTGGATGGTTTAGGAGGAAAAGTCATGGGTTTCTGAACCCATGGTTCTCTTTCTTTACCGTGCTTCCTAGCAACAAAGTCTCTCTTATCATAACGTTGATTCGTTGATTGTGGATTATCAAGATCAACAGCAGGTTCAATCTCTACATCATTATCATTGCTAGGTTGAGCATCAACATGAACATCATCATTAGCATTATCACTAGGTTCATGTTCATTCCCAGATTGTGTCTCAGCATCATAAATAGAAATATCATTGGGATTCTCAGGTGTGTCAACAACATGTTCATTGGGAGCATGCAAAGTCCAGTCATTTTTCTTTTTCTTCTTCTTAGAAGAACTAGGGGCATCAACATTAGTTTGCTGAGAATCTTGCTAAATTCTCTTAGGGTGGCCCTCAGGATACAAATGTTCCTGAGTCATTTTACCCCCTCTAGTCATAACTCGAACAACATTATCCTTTTTCTTATTATTTAATTCACTGAGCAAATCATTCTGAGCCTTAAGAACCTGTTCTACTTGAGTAGTAACCATAGAAGCATGTTTACTAATAAGTTTATGTTCACCTTTAACTCTAGACATATAATCACTCAAGTGTTCAAGCATATCGGCATTATGTTTCAATTGTCTACCAACATAAGCATTGAATTTTTCTTGTTTAACAATAAAATTATCAAACTCATCTAAGCATTGGCTAGCAGACTTATAACGAGGAATATCCCCTTCATCAAATCTATAGAGAGAATTTACCTTTACTACCTGTGTCAGGTTATCAAGACCATGTATTTCTTCAATAGGTGGTAAATTCTTAACATCTTCAGCTTTAATATCTTTTTCTTTCATAGATTTGTTTGCCTCTTACATATCTTCAGGACTAAGAAATAGAATACCCATTTTCTTTAGAGTTGGCTTAGGAGTTGGTTCAGGAAGTGTCCAATCATTTTCATTACTCAACATATTATTCAATAGCAATTCAGCTTGATTAATAGTTCTTTCCCTGAAAACACAACCAGCACAACTATCCAGGTAATCTCTGGAAGCATCGGTTAGTCCATTATAAAAGATATCAAGTATTTCTTTTTTCTTGAAAGGATGATCAGGCAAAGCATTAAGTACTTGGAGAAGCCTCCCCCAAGCTTGTGGGAGACTCTCTTCTTCAATTTGCACAAAATTATATATTTCCCTTAAGGCAGCTTGTTTCTTATGAGCGGGGAAATATTTAGCAGAGAAGTAATAAATCATATCGTGGGGACTACACACACAACCAGGATCAAGAGAATTAAACCATGTTTTAGCATCACTCTTTAATGAGAACAGAAATAACTTAAGGATAAAGTAATAGCGAGTTTTCTCATCATTGGTGAATAGGGTGGCTATATCATTTAATTTAGTAAGATGTGCCACAATAGTTTCAGATTCATAGCCATAAAAAAGATCAGATTCAACCAAACTAATTAACTCAGGATCAACAGAGAAATCATAATCCTTATCAGTAACAAAGATAGGCGAAGTAGCAAAAGCAGGGTCATATTTCATTCTAGCATTCAAAGACTTTTCTTTCAGCTTAGCTAATAATTTCTTAAGAGCAGATCTATCATTGCAAGCTAAGAAGTCTCTAGCAGTTTCTTCATCCATAACATAACTCTCAGGCACAACAGGCAATTCATATCTAGGGGGAGAATCTTCATCATCACTTTCATCAATATTATCAGTTTCAATAATTTCATTCTCTCTAACCCTAGCAAGTTGTTCATCAAGAAATTCACCTAGTGGCACAATATTATCAAGCATAGAAGTAGTTTCATCAGAAGTATCATGCAAAGCGGAAGTGGCATCATCAATAACATGCGACATATCAAAATGAATAGCAGGTGTAGGTGTCGCAAGTTTACTCAAAACAGAAGGTGAATCAAGTGCAGAGCTATATTGCAGTTCCTTACCTCCCCTCGTAGTTGGGTAAAAAATCTTGGTTCTTTGATCTTTCAAGTTCTTCATAGTGACCATCAGATATAAATCCCAAGTGACTCAAAGAATAGAGCTATGCTCCCCGGCAACGGCGCCAGAAAATAGTCTTGATAACCCACAAGTATAGGGGATCGCAACAGTTTTTGAGGGTAGAGTATTCAACCCAAATTTATTGATTCAACTCAAGGGGAGCCAAAGAATATTCTCAAGTATTAGCAGCTGAGTTGTCAATTCAACCACACCTGGAAACTTAATATCTGCAGCACAGTATTTAGTAGCGAAGTAATATGATAGTAGTGGTAACGGTAGCAAAAGTAATATTTTTGGTTTTATAGTAATTGTAACAGTAGCAACAGAAAACTAAATAAGTGAAGAACAATAAATGAAAAGCTCGTAGGCAATGGACCAGTGATGGATAATTATGTCGGATGTGATTCCTCATGCAATAGTTATAACCTAGGGTGACACAAAACTAGCTCCAGTTCATCAATGTAGTGTAGGCATGTATTCCGAATATAGTCATACGTGCTTATGAAAAGAACTTGCATGACATATTTTGTCCTACCCTCCCGTGGCAGCGGGGTCCTATTGGAAACTAAGGGATATTAAGGCCTCCTTTTAATAGAGTACCGGACCAAAGCATTAACATTTAGTGAATACATGAACTCCTCAAACTACGGTCATCACTGGTAAGTATCCCGATTATTGTTACTTCAGGGTTAACGGATCATAACACATAATAGGTGACTATAGACTTGCAAGATAGGATCAAGAACTCACATATATTCATGAAAACATAATAGGTTCAGATCTGAAATCATGGCACTCGGGCCATAGTGACAAGCATTAAGCATAGCAAAGTCATAGCAACATCAATCTCAGAACATAGTGGATACTAGGGATCAAACCCTAACAAAACTAACTCAATTACATGATAAATCTCATCCAACCCATCACCGTCCAGCAAGCCTACGATGGAATTACTCACGCACGGCGGTGAGCATCATGAAATTGGTGATGGAGGAAGGTTGATGATGACGATGTCGACGGATTCCCCTCTCCGGAGCCCTGAACGGACTCCAGATCAGCACTCCCGAGAGAGATTAGGGCTTGGCGGCGGCTCCGTATTGTAAAACACAATGAATCCTTCTGTCTTATTTTTTTTCTCCCCGAATACGAATATATAGAGTTGGAGTTAGGGTCGGAGGAGCACCAGGGGACCCACGAGGCAGGGGGCAGGCCCAGGGGGTAGGTGCGCCCCCACCCTCGTGGACAGGGTGTGGGCCCCCCGGCCTTGATTCTTTCGCCAGTATTTTTTATATATTCCAAAAATAATCTCCGTTGATTTTTAGGTCATTCCAAGAACTTTTATTTCTGCACAAAAATAACACCATGGCAATTCTACTGAAAACAACGTCAGTCCGGGTTAGTTCCATTCAAATCATGCAAGTTAGAGTCCAAAACAAGGGCAAAAGTGTTTGAAAAAGTAGATACGTTGAAGACGTATCAGTAACGCATGATCCCGTGGCTAACTCCTTAGTCACATTGAGCTTGTTATGATGATGCATTACCGAGTGGGCCCAGAGATACCTCTCCGTCATACGAAGTGACAAATCCCAGTCTCGATTTGTGCCAACCCAACAGATACTCCTGGAGATACATGTAGTGCTCCTTTATAGCCACCTAGTTACGTTGTGATGTTTGGTACACCCAAAGCATTCCTACGGTATCCGGGGATTGCACAATCTCATGGTCTAAGGAAATGATACTTGACAGTAGAAAAGCTTTAGCAAACGAACTACACGATCTTGTGCTACGCTTAGGATTGGGTCTTGTCCATCACATTATTCTCCCAATGATGTGATCCTGTTATCAATGACATCCAATGTCCATGGTCAGGAAACCATTACCATCTATTGATCAACGAGCTAGTCAACTAGAGGCTTACTAGGGACATATTACGATCTATGTATTCACACATGTATTACGATTTCCGGTTAATACAATTATAGCATGAACAATAGACAATTATCATGAACATGGAAATATAACAATAACCACTTTATTATTGCCTCTAGGGCATATTTCCAACAACTCCTTCTCTAGAAAGGATCCACTCTTAGCAACAAAGTTCTTGCCTTCAGATCTGTGATAGAAGGTGTACCCAACAGTTTCTTTTGGGTGTCCTATGAAAATGCACTTCTCCGATTTGGGTTTGAGCTTATCCGGCTGAAACTTTTTCAAATAAGCATTGCAACCCCAAACTTTAAGAAACGATATCTTAGGTTTCTTGCTAAACCATAGTTCATACGGTGTCATCTCAATGGATTTTTAGACGATGCCCTATTTAACGTGAATGCAACTATCTTCAATGCATAACCCCAAAACGATGGTGGTAAATCGGTAAGAGACATCATAGATCACACCATATCTCATAAAGTACGATTATGACATTCGGACACACCGTTACGTTGTGGTGCTCCAGGTGGCGTTAGTTGCGAAACTATTCGACATTGTTTCAACTGAGGGACAAACTTGTAACTCAAACATTTCGTCTCCGCGATTAGATCGTAGAAACTTTATTTTCTTGTTACGATGATTCTCCACTTCACTCTAAAATTCTTTGAACTTTTCAAACGTTTCAGACTTGTGTTTCATTAAGTAGATATACTCATATCTACTCAAATCATCTGTGAAGGTCAGAAAATAACGATACCCGCCGCGATCCTCAACACTCATCGGACCGCATACATCGGTATGTATTATTTCCAATAAGTCAGTGGCTCGCTCCATTGTTCTGGAGAACGGAGTCTTAGTCATCTTGCCCATGACGCATGGTTCGCAAGCATCAAATGATTCATAATCAAGTGATTCCAAAAGCCCATCTGCATGGAGTTTCTTCATGTGCTTTACACCAATATGACCTAAATGGCAGTGCCACAAATATGTTGCACTATCATTATCAACTTTGCATCTTTTGGCATCAATATTATGAATATGTGTATCACTACGATCAAGATTCAGTAAACCATTTACATTGGATGTAGACCATAGAAGGTTTTATTCATGTAAACAGAAAAACAATTATTCTCTGATTTAAATGAATAACCATATCACAATAAATATGATCCAATCATATTCATGCTCAACGCAAACACCAAATAATATTTATTTAGTTCCAATACTAATCCCGAAGGTAAAGGGAGTGTGCGATGGTGATTTTGTCAACCTTGGAATCACTTCCAACACCCATCGTCACTTCACCCTCAACTAGTCTCTGTTCATTTTGTAACTCCCGTTTTGAGTTACTAATCTTAGCAACTAAACCGGTATTAAATAGCTTGGGGTTACTATGAACACAAGTAAAGTACACATCAATAACATGTATATCAAATATACTTTTGTTCACTTTGCCATCCTTCTTGTCTGCCAAGTATTAGGGGTAGTTCCGCTTCCAGTGACCATTCAATTTGCAGTAGAAGCACTCAGTTTCAGGCTTAGGTCTAGCTTTGGGCTTCTTCACGGGAGTGGAAACTTGCTTGCCATTCTTCTTGAAGTTCCCTTTCTTTCCCTTGCCCTTTTACTTGAAACTAGTGGTCTTGTCAACTAAGGGAGTCCTGGATTAGGGGGTGTCCAGATGGCCGGACTATACCTTCAGCCGGACTCCTGGACTATGAAGATACAAGATTCAAGACTTCGTCCCGTGTCCGGAAGGGACTTTCCTTGGCGTGGATGGCAAGCTTGGCGATACAGATATATAGATCTCCTACCATTGCAACCGACTTTGTGTAACCCTAACCCTCTCCGGTGTCTATATAAACCGGAGGGTTTTAGTCCGTAGGACAACATTCAGAACAACAATCATACCATAGGCTAGCTTCTAGGGTTTAGCCTCTCCGATCTCGTGGTAGATCTACTCTTGTACTACCCATATCATCAATATTAATCAAGCAGGACGTAGGGTTTTACCTCCATCAAGAGGGCCCGAACCTGGGTAAAACTTCGTGTCCCTTGCCTCCTGTTACCATCCGGCTTAGACGCACAGTTCGGGACCCCCTACCCGAGATCCGCCGGTTTTGACACCGACATTGGTGCTTTCATTGAGAGTTCCTCTGTGTCATCACCGTCAGGCTTGATGGCTCCTACGATCATCAATAGCGATGCAGTCCAGGGAGGGACCTTCCTCCCCGGACAGATCTTCATCTTTGGCGGCTTCGCACTGCGGGCCAATTCACTTGGCCATCTGGAGCAGATCGAAAGCTATGCCCCTGGCTGTCAGGTCAGATTTGGAAGTTTAAACTACACAGCTGACATCCGCGGGGATTTGATCTTCGACGGATTCGAGCCACTGCCGAGCGTGCCGCACTGTCACGACGAGCATGATCTAGCTCTGCCGCCGAACAGTGCCCTGGAGGCCGCACCTGCATCAACTTCGACCCTTAATTCGGAGCCAACTGCGCCGATCGAGGATGGGTGGTTGGACGCCGCCTCGGGGGCTGCGATCCCAACGGCGATCGAGCCGAACACCAACCCCGCACTCCGCGAGACTCGTGACTCCAAGGAGCCGGACTCCTCTCCGGACTCCGAACCCACCGCGCCCCTGCTGATCGAATCCGATTGGGCGCTGATCATGGAGTTTACTGCCACGGACATCTTTTAGCACTCGCCTTTCGGCGATATTTTGAAGACACTAAAGTCTCTCTCTTTATCAGGAGAGCCCTGGCCGGACTACGGTCAGCAAAGTTGGGATGTAGACAATAAATAAATTCAAAGCCCACCCACCACCCACTTTGTAGCCACTGTCGACGATTTAACCGACATGCTCGACTTCAACTCTGAAGACATTGACGGTATGGACGCCGATGCAGAAGACGATGATGAACCAGCGCCTATTGGGCCCTGGAAAGCCACCTCATCATATGACATATACATGGTGGACACCCCAAAAGAAGGAGATGGCGATGGAACAGCGTAGGATGACCCCTCCAAGAAATAGCCTAAGCGCCGGCGTCAGCGGCGCCGCTCAAAATCCCGCCAAAGCAAATACGGTGATTCCAGCACGGGAGATAATAATACTCCTGAGAGTGCCGAAGAAAACCCCCTCTAGCAAGATTCAACACAGGAGGATGGAGAAGCCAGCCCTCATGAGAGAGCGGCAGACAGAGAGGTCGAGGACGATAATTATATGCCTCCCTCCGAAGACGAGGCAAGCCTCGACGACGACGAATTCGTCGTACTAGAGGATCCCATCGAGCAAGAGCGTTTTCAACGCAGGCTTATGGCCACGGCAAGAAGCCTCAAGAAAAAACAGCAACAGCTTAGAGCTGATCAAGATTTGCTAGCCGACAGATGGACTGAAGTCCTTGCGACGAAAGAGCATAAACTCGAACGCCCCTCCAAGAGCTACCCAAACCATAGGTTGCTACCCTGATTAGAGGAGGAAGCACTTAAACCTACATCACCAGCACTCGATACGGCCGACCGGCCACCTCGTGGCCGCGACAGAGAGGCCTCTTGGCCCTCCACTCAAGCACCCTGTACCAAGGCACGGGAAAATGCGCCTGACCTGCGAGATATGTTGGAGGACAAGGCAAGGCAAACAAGATCGATCTACGGATCGCGCCGGCGCCCCACGACTCGAGACGGTAACCGTCACGCCGGCACAAATCCGCTAGGGCCGAACACATTAGACAAAGGTCATTGGAGCTACGTCGTGATATAGCCCAGTACAGAGGCGCCGCACACCCACTATGCTTCACAGACGAAGTAATGGATCATCAAATCCCCGAGGGTTTCAAACCCGTAAACATCAAATCATATGATGGCACAACAGATCCTGCGGTATGGATCGAGGATTATCTCCTTCATATCCACATGGCCCGCGGTGATGATCTCCACGCCATCAAATACCTCCCACTCAAGTTTAAAGGACCAGCTCGGCATTGGCTTAACAGCTTTCCAACAGGATCAATTAGTTGTTGGGAGGACCTGGAAGCCGCATTCCTCGACAATTTCCAGGGCACTTATGTGCGACCACCAGATGCCGATGATCTAAGTCACGTAATTCAGCAGCCAGAGGAATCGGCCAGGCAATTCTGGACATGGTTCCTAACAAAGAAAAATCAAATAGTCGACTGTCCGGACGCAGAGGCCCTAGCAGCCTTCAAGCACAATATCCGTGACGAGTGGCTTGCCCGGCACCTTGGACAGGAAAAGCTGAAATCTATGGCAGCACTCACGACACTCATGACCCGCTTTTGCGCGGGAGAAGACAGCTGGCTTGCTCGTAGCAACAATATGACCAAGAACCATGGTAATTCGGATACCAGGGATAGTAGTGGCAGTGCGCATCGCAACAAGCAGAAGCGCCGCATTAACGGCGACAATGCTGAGGATACGACAGTTAATGCCGGATTCAGAGGCTATAAATCCGGTCAGCGGAAAAAGCCATTCAAAAGAAATCCTAGGGGCCCATCTAGTTTGAACCGAATACTCGACCGCTTATGCCAGATACATGGCGCCCCCGAAAAGCCGGCCAATCGCACCAACAAGGATTGTTGGGTGTTCAAGCAGGCAGGCAAGTTAAATGCCGAAAATACCGACAAGGGGCTGCATAGCGATGACGACGAAGAACCCCGGCCGCCGAACAATAGTGGACAGAAGGGTTTTCCCCCACAAGTGCGGACGGTGAACATGATATATGCAACCCACATCGCCAAGAGGGAGCGGAAGTGCGCGTTAAGGGACGTATACGCGGTAGAGCCAGTCGCCCCAAAGTTCAACCCATGGTCCTCCTGCCCGATCACCTTTGATCGAAGGGACCATCCCACTAGCACCCGTCATGGCGGATTCGCTGCATTGGTTCTAGACCCAATTATTGACGGATTTCATCTAACTAGAGTCCTTATGGACGGCGGCAGCAGCCTGAACCTGCTTTACCAGGATACAGTGCGGAAAATGGGCATAGTCCCTCGAGGATTAAGCCCACCAAAATGACCTTTAAAGGCGTAATACCAGGTGTAGAGGCCAACTGTACAGGCTCAGTCACACTTGAAGTGGTCTTTGGATCTCCGGATAATTTCCGAAGCGAGGAGTTAATCTTCGACATAGTCCCATTCCGCAGTGGCTATCACGCACTACTCGGGCGAACTGCATTCACCAAGTTCAACGCGGTACCTCACTACGCATACCTCAAGCTCAAGATGCTAGGCCCTCGAGGAGTAATTACGGTCAATGGAAACACCGAACGCTCCCTCCGAACGGAGGAGCACACGGCGGCCCTTGCAGCGGAAGTTCAAAGCAGCCTCTCCAGGCAGTTCTCCAGTCCTGCCATTAAATGTCCGGACACCGTCAAGCGCGCCCGGAGTAACCTACAACAAGACCGACTGGCACGTTCCGAGCAGGCGTAGCAATACGGCCCCAACCCCAGCTGTCGGTGTCAAAACCGGCGGATCTCGGGTAGGGGGTCCCGAACTGTGCGTCTAGGCCGGATGGTAACAGGAGGCAAGGAACACGATATTTTACCCAGGTTCGGGCCCTCTTCATGGAGGTAAAACCCTACGTCCTGCTTGATTAATATTGATGATATGGGTAGTACAAGAGTAGATCTACCACGAGATCAAGGAGGCTAAACCCTAGAAGCTAGCCTATGGTATGATTGTTGTATGATGAAGTTGCCCTACGGACTAAAACCCTCCGGTTTATATAGACACCAGAGAGGGTTAGGGTTACACAAAGTCGGTTACAATGGTAGGAGATCTTGAATATCCGCATCGCCAAGCTTGCCTTCCACGCTAAGGAAAGTCTCATCTGGACACGGGACGAAGTCTTCAATCTTGTATCTTCATAGTCCTGGAGTCCGGCTGAAGGTATAGTCCGGCTACCTGAACACCCCCTAATCCAGGACTCCCTCAGTAGCCCCTGAACCAGGCTTCAATGACGACGAGTCTGGCGCGTAGATTGTCTTCGACATTGCAAGGTGGGTTCCTCCTCCAAATTCTTCATAAAAGTTTGTAAACACCAAGAGTAGTGTCCGGCTCTGCAAAATAAGTTTCCATGTATTGCCACAGAGAGAATAATATTAACACAAATCTAATATGCTGACGTATTCCGCAGCGCGACATCACACTACGGCTAAGCCTTTATTCGAATCGTTTTCACTTTTCCACCTCAGCGTGTTTTGCGAGGCGGTTTCCTTGGCACGTCTTGTCAAAGCAGAGATCATGTCCCCTATTTACGAGATTCTCATCAATACAGACGTGGGTAACCCAACCGTGCCATTTATCATGGCGCTTGGGAGGCAAGTGAGTTTTACTAGACTGGTGGGGACGCATAGTCGCATCCGCTCATATAAGGGGATAAGGATCCACCTTTTTACCTACGCCTTCTTCCTCCTTTGCCTATCCATCTTCTGTGCACCCGAGCTCCAGCGCCCAAGCCCGCACTTCCTACCTCAACCTTCTCCAACAATGTCCGGAGCGGGAGGCAAGTGGATGGTCTCCTCCGTCATGGAGGGCCATGTCAAAAGGCTAAGGAAGGCCGGATACCTGTCCAAAGACATCGCGCACCGGCTTCCTGAGGAGGGGCAGCTTCTCCCCACCCCAAGGCCCCATGAGAGGGTAGTATTTCTTCCCCACTTCCTCCTCGGACTGGGTTTTCCTCTCCACCCATTTGTCCGCGGGCTCATGTTCCACTATGGCCTAGATTTCCATGATCTGGCCCCGAACTTCATCCTCAATATCTCGGCGTTTATCGTCGTGTGCGAGGCTTTCCTCTGCACCCGCCCCCATTTTTGCCTCTGGCTCAAGACCTTCAACGTCAAGCAAAAGGTGGTGCGCGGCAACCAGGCGGAGTGCAGAGGTGCCATGGCGGGCAAAATAGCCAACGTCCTATGGCTCGAGGGCTCCTTTCTGGAGACCTTGAAGGGGTGGCAGTCAGGGTGGTTTTACATCACCGAGCTGCACGATCCAAAGTGGATCGCAGCCCCTGAATTCCGATCCGGACCCCCTACGTGGCTCTCGTCCTGGAAGGAGACGGGCTTGTCATGGGGCGACGAAGAAGAGGTGACCGGACTGCAAAAATGCCTCCAGTCCCTGGTGAACAAGCAGCTCAAGCTTGTCAATGTAGTCCAAGTCATGCTCGTCCGCCGGATCCTTCCGTGTCAAGAACGGGACTTCAATTTGTGGGAGTTCAACTCGGCGCAGCACCAAACTCTGAGCAGGCTCTTCGACATGACGTACGAAGATGTCTGGAAGGGGCTAACCAAAGGCGCCGAGGCTCCCACATCCGCCTCCGAAGAACGCGGATTCAGCTCACAGCGTCCTGCTGGCGAGGTAAAATATTTTCACCTTTTAAAGGATGTTAAGTTTTCTTCATAGTTTGATTCTATGCGGGATCTAAACTCCCTCACCTTTGACAGGGTTGGCAGGTGAAGTCCGGACTGATTAACTGTCCGGCTCCCTTGCCCGAAGACCCAGCCCCTGCTCTCTTAGTGAAGCTGCTGGTTCCGGCACCTTATGTGGTGCCGGAGAAGAAGGCCAAGAAGAAGAAGGCCACGGGGACTCGAAAGAGTTCCCGGCATATGGTGGTGTTGGACTCGTCATCCGATGAGTCCGAGACGCACTCCTCCCGTGAAGACAAGGAGGAGGAAGAAGAAACCTCTCCCCCTCCAGCGGGGGGAGGAAAGAAGAGGAAGGCCGCCCCAGTAGGGGAGGCCGACGAGTCCAAAAAGAGGAAAACCCCTCCGCCGGACTACGCCCCCGACGCCGACGAGGACGAAGAGGAGTGGCCGGACAGGGCCAAGCGTCCGGTGAAATCGTAAGTGTTCGGATACCAGAGTAACTCATGATATTCCTTTTGTCGCGCAGCTTTCCCTAATGTCGAATATAATCACGCAGCCCGCCCAAGGACGGGCTCGACGAGTCGTCAAGCGGCTCCCTGGATTCATCGGACATGAATTCAGTTCCGCCCGCTGCCTCCCCCTATGCTGCGGATGACGCCGAAGTGGCGTCGCGACAAGCTCCGGGGCAAGAGGAGGTGGTCCAGGAGGAGCCGCGAGGCGACCTCCCGGACTCGAGGAGTGAAGGGGACAAGACCCCCCAAGGCTCCAAGTCCGGCTTTAAGCCGGACACCGCGCCGGAAACATCAATGGTTCCGGACCGCGGCAGGCGAACTCCTGCCAAGAGGAGCAAGCCTATTGAGCCGGCGTCCTCCGTCCAACCGGAGGCGCCGGACAATCTCCTGGAGGTGATTAAGGGCGCCTCCATCGACGAGGAGCACCGTGCCATCAAGAGTACGGTGGTCCAGAAGGTTCGGTCCGCCCAAAGCGGACTTACTGAAGCTTGTACTAGCCTTCTAACAGGCTTCAAGGTAAGTAGAAATATGTAAAAATATTACCGCATAGACAGTAGCCCCTGATGCTCTATTTGGCGTTCGGAAAGAAAAGCCAAATAGAGGATCTATTAAATATCGCAGGAGTCTAACTAAAAAGGAGTCAATATACATATGCAGGCTTCGCTGCTGGCCACCGCCGCACTGACCGTGGAGGTGGGTGCCCTGAAGCAGGGCCTCGAGCGGACCGAGCAAGAGCTCGGCCTTGCCAAATGATAGCTCGAGGAGAAATAAGGTAAGAGATACCTTATAGGAAAAAAATGCCTATAAGAAGACGCAATTGCAAAAAATGACAGGAGTATACTGCTTATTGTAGGGGCCACAACTGAGGTGGCGACCCTCAAGCAGGCGCTGTCCGAGGCCAAGAAGAGAGCGGCCATGTAGCGCATCGAGCGGGAGAAATTTGAGGCGCAGGTCGGCGCGGTGCAGCAAGAGCTTCAGGCTCTCATGAAAAAACATGAGAGTTTGGAGCTCGACTCGAAGACGCGAGCGTCCGAGCTTGCTGCGGCCCTTAAAACTGCCAAATCTGCCAAGGCCGAAGCCCAGAAGGCCCTCCAGTAATTGGAAGCGGTGAAAAAGATAGCGGCGGGTAAGGCATTCTCTATGCAAAGTAGACATATAAAAGTAAACTACTTGTTACTTACCCGAATCCGGAGCTCTCCAGGGGCATTCACAAATCTTTCCCGCAGCGTATCCGATGCCGCCGCATTCTACCGAGCCTAGGAAGGCAGCTCAATGGAGAAGGTGTTCTGGTCTCAGTACGCTGAGGCCGGACACCCTGTGCCCTTGAGCGACCAGCTGAAGCAGCTGGTCGAGCTCCACAAGGCGGCCTAACAGGCCCTGAAGGGCTTCATAGTTCGGCTGTGGCCTAGAGAGGCCCTGCTTGGGAGCTACTTCGGACTGGTGCGGTGGCTGGTGGAGGCTTGTCCAAGGCTCGAGGTCATCAAGCGATCCGTCTACATCGAAGGTGCCCGTAGGGCCCTTGCCCGTGCAAAGGTGCACTGGGGTAAGCTGGACGGTGAGAAGCTTGTGAGGGACGGGCCACCACCGGGGAGAGAGCATCGCAAGCCCGAGAACTATTACAAGGATGTTCTGGCCGGTGCCCGCCTTATGGCGGATGAATGCACCAAGGATGTAATTTTTGAATGAACTCGCTCGTGTTATCCTGTGCGCTGAAAACTTGTTCATATGCGCTAAGCAATGCTTGAATTTAAAATATTACTTTCTGTGCGGCCGTTTATCAAAAAATTGAGAGATGGCCAGTTGTCGGCTTCTGCCCCCATGCCACTAGTGCTGGGGTGTTCGGGATAAACCTGAGCACTCTTTTTCCCATGATTGGGTCCGTCGAGGGAGGCGCTCAGCACAATGAACAAGGCAATCGGACTATAATGCTTGAACACTCTCACTTAGCCATAGAACTCTATAATTTTAAATTTCGGCGAAGCCCCTAGTATTCGGAAGACCGAGTTCAGGGCGCTATCCACGCCTTGGCCGGACAAAGCCGGTTCCTCGCTCGAAGCGGCATAAGTCTTTAAGGACTCGAAAAACCTCTCGAACAGCGACTGGTCTCTCGCCTCATCATGACAGTCAGTTTTAGCTTTCTCTACTGAGGTGCTCAGCCCAGCTCAACTCGGGCACAATCGCAGTAGTTCTCCTAGTGCTACCTTAGCCGATATAGCGGAACGTAAGGCACCAAAACATAGGAGCCGGGCAAACCCAACTATTGACCCAAATCATGATTCGGAGCCGATGCATATAGTGCTATAAGTTCGGGGTGCCGCACTTGTGAAAGTGTACGGACTTCTCACGCCATATTGATGGGTACTGAAGCCCCTGGCGTATTTTTTCCGTAGCACAATGTACGGATGCAACATGTTATTGATAAACATATATATAAAAAGAGGATAATGCAAAAAATAGACAAAAAGTTATGCATTGTTTATAGAAAGGCTGCTATGAAAGCGGAACGATACAAATAGTGCGATAAGCAAAAGAAATTGGACTATTTGACATGTCCTGGCCAGGGGCATGCCGCGGAATTGTATTAAAAAACAGGTATACTGCTCGTAATAGAGACCACCTGGGAGTTCCATAATGCGGCGTGGCTTGTCTGCTTTCCTGGATCTTGCATCGTTTGTGCGGCAGTAGAATTGCCGAACGGGTCATCCGAAGTATGGAGTCCTGAGAGTAAGAGAAAAAAGGAAAAAGAAAAAAGGAATCCGGCAGCCCCTGGTGCGGTTTAAGCCATATTTCGGGCATGCCGTGATAGTGCCCCTTCCCCTGTGCCCATGGTATTTCAAGAGCGTAGTTATGTACGCGAAGCACTGGTTTCGTTATATTGCGAGGGCTAGGGTAGGGGCCGCATTGCTACGCTAGCTCAGAACGTGCCAGGCGGTCTTGTTGTAGGGTACTCCGGGTGCGCTTGACAGTGTCCGGCTTTTTGAAGGCCGAACTGGAGAACTGCCTAGAGAGGCTGCTTTGTACTTCTGCTGCGAGCGCTGCCGTGTGCTCCTCCGTTCGGAGGGAGCGTTCGGTGTTCCCATTGACCGTGATTACTCCTCTAGGGCCTGGCATCTTAAGCTTGAGGTACGCATAGTGCGGTACCACATTGAATTTTGCGAATGCGGTTCGCCCGAGTAGTGCGTGATAGCCACTACGGAACGGGACCATGTCGAAGATTAACTCCTCGCTTTGGAAGTTATCCGGAGATCCGAAGACCACTTTGTTGGTGTTCTGGGAACGGGGGTCCCCAGACTTGCCTGCCTACGGCCTGCGGCGTGGCTCAAAGGGGGGTCCAGCATGGCCCATCTTCACCAACACAAACTCAAGACCCTCGCGAGGGGCCAAGCCCCGCGGGGCGGACGACACGGAGCTTCCTCAGGCACGGCCTCGTCAGGCTGGCTCACGAGGAGGCGGGGAGATCAAGGCGGGTTACCTCGCGAGGTGCCCGTGACGCAAGCCATGACGACTCAGGGCACCAGGCGGGTGCCAGCCCGCGCAGCGTCCTCCTTTCCTCTTTGGTGCAAAGGGGGCAAGCGCAGCCGCGGAGTACCGAGGCATCAGGCAAAGGTTGCCATTTCGGTGCAACGAGACGAAGACCAGGAGGACTATGAGACGGAGGTCACCGTGGAGCCCAAGACGGCGTCATCACCAGAGCTTTGCGCAGGCGAAGACTACTTTTGTCAGGATAGCTGATACTTGCTGTCCCCTTTCAAATTAGCCCGCCATTGTTGGCTCCCTTCCCGCTCAATATTTGGGAAGAGGACCAGGGCCTCTATAAATAGGACCCGCCACCACAGAGCAAGGGGGTTGGGTGGTAGGAAGAAAGAGGCTCGTTAGAGAGGTGAGAATCCGAGAGAAAGAGAGAGAGAAAGGTGGCTGAACTCCCCCCATCAGTTCATCGCCCCAGACAAGAACAGACCCTCGCGAGGCTGTTCTTCCTTGTATTTTTCGTCATCACCAGCCCAAGAGGCAATCCACACACCACACACTTGAGTAGGGTATTACACCACAGCGGTGGCCCGAACCAGTATAAACCCTGTGTCCCTTGTGTTATTCTTTTCATAGCGTTGATCCTAGCGTGGCGGAGGGGTGTAGGTAGGTAGGAGGCGAAATCTCCGTGCGCACCCCAGTGTTCGAACCTCAAGGGTCCGCCGGAACCTGAAATCTGACATTTGGCGCGCCAGGTAGGGGGCGCCAGAATTCGTCTTCCACCGCCCCGCTCTCCTCCGACCATCACGCTCATGTCTGACGCACGTCGGGCCCGCGTGGAGCGCCGGGCCGCCCTCGCTTCCCGCGTCGCCCAGACAGCCCCTGTCGGTGGGCGTCCTTGCCGTTCCCCGTCACCTGCCGTCAACGCCGCCACCGGCCCGGCGGTGGACAAGCAGCAGGCATCGTCTCATCATCCATCCGTGCGCCAAGACGGCCGCACTGCGACTCCCTCGCTCGCCCCAGCTGGATCTTTGTCCCACGCGCTCCGCACGCCCATGGAGGCTCGGGCTGCACTCATCGCGGCGAACGAGCTCCTGCGCTACCGTCCCGTCGACGATGTCTACGAAGAATGGCTCGGCCGTGTTGCCGAGCTCGTCCGCGCTGCAGGGGGTTCTTCCACGCCGTCCGTTCCGCTGTACCGCACCCCGCCCCGCGCGGGCGACGAGGCTCCGGCGGCGCCCCGACCGCCTCCTCCCCAAGAAGACGCCATGGCTCCAAGGCGCGTGGACCCTGGGCGGAACCCGCTCCGTCAGGTGCCAGCGCGACAAGAGCAGAGCTGCCAAGAAGTCCCTCGCCCGCCAGAAGCTGCCCGGGCGCTCCCTGCTCCAGCACGTCGCGACCATCCTCCTGCTCCGGCGCGTGGGGACATGCAAGACCAGGCTCTCCATCACCCAAGGCCTCCCGTGGCCATAGCAGGCTGCCGCGCCTACACCACCGAGCTGTGCAGCGTTGCGTGGCCAGGCAAGTTCAAGCCGGACATGCCTCCTCGCTACGACGGCACGGCCGACCCTGCGGAGTTCCTCCAGCTCTACGAGCTGGGCATCGAAGCTGCCAACGGAGATGAGAAGGTCATGGCAAATTGGTTTCCCATGGCGCTCAAGGACAGGGCCCGCACCTAGCTCCTGAACCTGGCTCCAGGCACAATCTCCTCCTGGGAAGAGATGCGCACCCGCTTCATCGCCAACTTCCAAGGTACTCGCGACCGCCCACCCGCCGTGAGCGACATGCACCGCATCAAGCAACAACCCGGGGAGACCCTGCAGAAGTACATCCAGCGCTTCAACAACGCACGCCTCAAGATTCCCAAGGTGACTGAAGAGGCCATCATCTCAACCTTCTCCAACGGCGTGCGCGACGTCAAGATGAAGGAGGAGCTGGCGATGCATGAAGACCTGTGCACTTCTTTGGAGTTGTTCAACTTGGCGAACAAGTGTGCCAGGACTGAGGAAGGGCGTCTCTCCCTCCTTGAGCTGCCTGCCGCAGACCCAGAAGAGAAGAAGCTCAAGGCCAAGGAAGTGAAGCGCAAGGGGGCTGTTGTGCTCGCGGCAGAACCAGACACCAAGCGGGGCAGAGATCAGCCCAAACCTCCCAAGGGCAGCCGGTACTGCGTGTACCACGACCTCCACACCCACAACACCAGCGAATGCCAAGAACTCCGAGCCGTGCGTGAAGGAAGGATCGGCCGTCGCCCTGACCGTGGTGACCGGGGATATGGCCGAGGAGGAGGAAGGAACGCAGGGCGCTGGGAAGACCGTGGCCCGCGCCAGGGGTGGCCGGACCAACCTCGTGAGGATCGCTGGCAAGACCCACCTCGCAAGGGAGGCTGGAGGGATCAGCCTCGCAAGGATCGCCCGCAAGGCAACGCAGGCCTGTCACCGCTGCCGCCGCTGCCAAGGAGAAACGAGGACCGCCACCAGGACGAGGAGACTGGGGGCTTCCAGGAGCCGGGCGCGATCGCCTGCATCCTGGGCGAAGCTCAGGCCCCAGCCTCTCAGCGCATCTTCAAGCAGTTCGCCCGCGAAGTGAATGCAGCCCTCCCCAGGCTCGAAGCCACGCGCCCTCTCAGGTGGTCGGCGTGCGCCATCACCTTCAGCTCAGCAGATCAACTCAAGTGTGCGGCTACAGCCAAAGTCCTCCCGATGCTTTATTCTCCAATCATTAGCAACGTGGTGGTCACCAAGACCCTCATCGATGGCGGGGCAGGGCTCAACGTCCTGTCCGTAGAGACGTTCAACAACCTCCAAGTGCCCTATAGCCAGCTTCAGCCAACCAAGCCATTCTCCGGTATCACCGACGGCTCCACGGTCCCGATCGGGCAGGTCCGCCTCCCCGTCACCTTCGGGGCACGTGACAACTACCGCACCGAGCTCATCGACTTCGACGTCACTCACATCTGCCTACCGTACAACGCCATCCTCGGGTACCCGGCGCTGGCCAAGGTCATGGTCGTGACTCACCACGGCTACAATGTCCTCAAGATGCCAGGAAGCAGCGGAGTCATCACGGTGCCCTGTGAAGAGAAGGACGTAGTGTGTTCCCTGGAGCGAGCCTTTTAGGCCGCATCACTGGAAGACCCGGATCGCGGAAGCAGGAGGCTTCCCGAGGTCGCCCCCAAGAAAAAGAAGACATCGTCCGGCCTGGCCCCTCAGGAGGTAGGCCCCTCTGGGCCCATGCCTGCCCAGGGGGAACCTCCTTCCATCGCATAGGAAAGCGCGCCCGGCGCCCTCCTCAGGCAGGGCTCGAGGGCTCTCCCCTGGAGGGCCACCGACCTAGCAAGGGTCACGAGGGAGGCGCTGGGGCACCACATGGAGGCGTGTTTCGAAGCACGTTTCCCTCAAGGAGGAGCAAGGCAAGGAGATCCAGACCCACAGGAGTTCGTCAGCAAGGCCATTCAGGAGCTATAGGAGTCCAGAGTCATGAGAGGCGCCCGCCGCCTACCAGCAGTGGCTCCCCATCCAGGCGAGGATGGCGGGTTGCGCGTCTGCGTCGATATACCAGGGCTCAACCAAGTCGCCTCCCTGGAGCGCCTCTGGCCCTCGCGAGTGGGGCGCTGCGGAGGTCCACCCCACAGCTACGTTCGCATGCCTTATGGCTTGCCGAGCGCGGCTGACACACGCCAGCGCCTCATGAGGGGCATCACAGAGGCACAAGAGGCCAGGTGCTCCGCAGCCCTGGCGGAGAGGAAGATGGCCCGCGAGGAACTGCCGGCGCCTCCGGAGCCTCCCGAGGCCCCTGGGCCTTGGGGCTCATGAGGATTGGCTTCTGCAGCCCACCGAGCCGGCTACACCAACACCCCTTCATCTCCAGCGTCATCAGGTGACATCTTTCAAGTTTCACTTCCAGCTGGGAGCGCCCCCAGGGCTGCATTATTCCCAGGCCGCGTGGGTCCGTCCCTGCGGCGTGTATCCCTTTTATTTCGCGTTGTTAGCTTACCTTGTTGGGGGCGCCCCTCGGGCTGCATGATCCCCAAGCCGCTCGGGCCAGGCTCAGCGGCATGTACCCCATTTGCGTTCATTCCCGGTTATGCGTTAGAACCGCCATGCTTGATTATTTGATGCCAGTCCGCGGCGCCTCTTCTTCTCCATGTTGACCACTTGCACGTTAAAGGGGGGGTACTTGAGCATCGTGACTCAGGGCTCTTACTGGCTCTCCAGCCCTCACCCTCTGGCCTTGACCACGGCATCGTGACCTGGCATACCAGCGACGGCTGAGACCAGCTCGAGGGCCGGGACCCGAGGACGTAGAGTGCAGGCATCTAACCGAACTTGCAGGGACACAACACAAGATAAGGCCCAGTGCCAGGCGAAACCCGCCTAGAGGTAGGGCCCCGTGAGTCCCGCGCTGGCTCACGGGTGCCTAGATACACCTTGCCAGGCCCTACCGTGCCAGCCACGTGTCAGGACGGGGCTGTACATGCCCCGGGGGCTCCTCCCGGAGGGGGGCCCCTCCCACGCACGAGTGGAAGCACCATGCTCCGTGCTGGCTGACGACACTGCCGAGGAGCGGCTCTGCCCGTACTCATATGGAAGCGCTATGCTCCGCGCTGGTGATAAACAACTGAGGGTGGCCTCTGGGCCGCATCAACCTCAGGGAGCCCAGTGCTCAGTGTCTAGCCTCATCGCAATGCCTCCCCTTGGGAGTGCCGCGCGAGGGGGATGGGCACGGGGGCTGCGCCAGGGTCACGCCCAGACGCACGCCGCCCAGCCAGGTCCCCACGGGCCTGGTTCGTCGCGCGCCTCTCCCCGAGCGGAGCCAAGGTATGAAGGACGTTTGAGCGTCAAGGGGGACTCTTGAGCATCGCGACTCAGGAGCCTAACTGGTCACGTAGCCCCTCACTCCTTTGGTCCCGTCCTGGTTTCCGGTCTGGGCTATTGCTGGGTGAGGCATGCGCGGGGCCGGGCTCTACAGACGTAGAACGGTGGATCCACCCACATCACACCTCCCTACTTGCTGTTCGTGCGCCAAGGGGGACTCCTGAGCATCGCGACTCAGGAGCCTAACTTGTCACGTAGCCCCTCACTCCTTGGTCCCGTCCTGGTGTCCGGTCGGGGCTATTGCTGGGCGAGGTACGCGCGGGGCGGGGCTCTGCCGGCGTAGAATGTAAGCAAGTAGGAAGGAAAAGCACAAGTTTCAAAGGAATTCGAAAGCAAATATTACAGTCCACACTGTTATCCCAATATCAGGGGCAAGTTTAAACGCCTCCCCGAGGCATGATACATGTGCCGGAATTAAAAGCAGGACAGGAGCCACGATGGAGTCACTTGGCAGCAGGGGAGCGGGGTCGGCAGCGCCTTGCTCCGGCTTGGTGCTGAAGGCCCGGAACTTCCCCAGTAGAGCCTCTGCGCGACCCTTCACGGCCTCGGCAGCAGCCGCCGCACGCTTGCCGCTCACGGCTCCAGCAGGCTGTCGAGGTCGAACCCGAGATCGCGAAGGTGGATGTGGGTGAGATCCTGCGTCAGTGCTGCAGAAGACAGAACATGCGCCTCGGCCTCGGCCGTGGGGCCAAGGCCAAGGGCGACATCTTCAAGAGCATGGACCAAGAAGGGAAGCAGCTTGGCGGGGCCGTCCTCGGTGCCGGCCAGCGGGCTCTCCAGGCCGCTGTCGTAAAGCATCCTCAGCGAGGAGCGAGCCTTCGCCTCCAGCTCCGTGAAGGCCGCGCGGTCTTCGGCAAGGACCAGGGCCTTGCCGTCCAGCTCGGCCTTCCTCGCCCCCAATTCCTGCTCCAGCGCGCCTAGGCAGTCGCGGCGTTTCTTGAGCTTGGCCTCCCGGCCCTCGACGGCCGCCTCGCGAGCCTTCACGCCTTCTTCCTGCTCTTGGCGAAGGCGAACCTCTTTCACGAGCTGATCCCGCAGGCCCTGTAGCTCGTCCTCCAGCACCTTGCAGCGACCACGGACGTCGACCACCTCTCCCAGGGCTGCATCGCGAGCAGCCTTCGCCTCAAGGACAGCCTGCTTCTCCTCGTCGCATGCCATCGAGGCCTGGACCAGCGCCGCCCGAATCGAAGGGTCGGAGCAAACCCATCCAGAAACCAGCTCCAAGCGCCCGGCCACCAGGCGAGGGTCGGCGCCAAGAAGATCCTGCCGCAGCCGGTCCAGCTCAGCAACAGCGCGGTCCAGAACGGTGGAAGGAGTCGGGGAGACAGCAGCCGGTGGAGTAGGAGGAGGCGGCGGCAGCATGGCCGCAGCATCCTGAGGCGGAGTCTGCCGCGCCCCGACAGTTGTAGCAGCGGCGGCAGACGGGAGCACCTCGGGAGCCACTTGGGCCGTGGGGGCTGAGCTCGCCCCAGCCGGCTCAGTCAGGCCCCGCAAGGACGACCGGGCGGGAGAAGCTTGTGCGTCGCGGTCACCTTCCTTCAGGGGCGCTGTCACGAACGGAACCTCAGGAGCCCCCTTTGACTTCTTTGCTGCGGGCGCCAACCTATCCAAAGATGCGGACGTCAAGCCTCAGAAGCAGAGCAAGAGATAAAGACAAGAATCGAATGCTTACGGGTCGGCGCCAGTGAGCTCAAGTGGCCTCCGGCCAAATTTGAAGCCTGAAAGCCGGCTGGAAGGGTCAACCTCGGGAAGCTTGGAGGCGGAAGGTGCGTTTGCGGTTCGCCCCGGGGCCGGGGGAGACCCGCGGGAGATCAGCCCGGTCCTGTCCTTCTTCAGGATCGGGGGCGAGCTCCCGCCGTCCTGCTCGTCGTCGTCTTCATCGTCATCCTCGTCGTCATCGTTCGGAGAAAGGCGGAGAACGCGGGACCTGCGCCGGGGGAGGGGAGCCCTCGACTCTCCGTCAGTCGCCTCGGAGTCAGACCCTTTTCTGCGCTCCCCTCCTTCTTCCTCTTTGCTGGAGTCGTCGGAGGGCACGTCCACCGGTCCCTCGGGAGCCTCCAGGGGCACGGGCCCTTCCCCGTTTAAGACGGGCATGGACTTCACTACCCGCTCCCAGTCGTCACGGAGGAACAAGGGCGTAGGAGCGCCCTCCAACCTCGCCACATTGCCCCCGACCAGAGATTGGAGAACTGCAGCCAAGTCTCCGTTGACCCAGGCCACGGGGCTCGGACGGGGCCTCCACATTGGAAGCGAGTACTGCCGAAGCGGAGCTAGCTGGTGCTCCAGGAACTCCCTCAGCAATGACGCGCCGGTCAGCTTCGCCGCCGCCATGTCGGCCGGCCTCAGATCCGCGTTCATCTTCTCCAACACCATCTTCGCGCGGGGATCCGTGAGCTCTGCTCGACCCCAGTTGCTGGAGCTCGTGGGCTGCTCAGTGGGCAAGATCAACCGAGGGTGGATGCGCTCAGCGTCCACCAAGACCCACTTGCTCCTGAAGCCCTCAATCCGCTTCCCAGAGTTCGAGATGGCAATGGCGCCACCGTACGCGACGAAGCTCGCGCACGCGGAAGCAGGACCGCGAGAGGTCCGGAGGGAGAAGTAGTGGCGCAGCAAGGCCACTGAGGGCTGCACCCCAACGTGGGCCTCGCAATAATAAGCAAAGATCGCGAGGAGAAGGACGGAGTTGGGATGGAGATGTAGAGCTACAGCTTGTAATGGCGGAGGATAGAGAAGAAGAACTCGGAGAAGGGAGCCACCAGGCTAGCAACAATGGCACTTACGAAGAGTGGATAGAAGGTGCTCCTCTGACCCTTAGAGGTGGCGGAGCCGGCCTTGAACACCTTCGCCCCGTTGATGCCTCGCGCCATCGCTATCCGGTGCAACCGGGCGAGGCCCGCCTCCGACATGTTCGGCGGGTCCAGGGCAAATGAGTACCAAGCTGCGGCCTGGGGCTGGCGAGGCGCCATGGCCTCCTGGGTAGCACGGTCAGAGCAGATCTGGAGATTTCAGATGAAGGAAGGAGAAGCGCAGGAAAGGGGATCTGAACAGCAACCGGGGAAAGCAAGAAGAAGGGCCTAGGTGGACGCCACTCCCTTATCAACTCGCGTGGCTGCTAAGACGCCCACGTCCAGTCAGCCGCCATGCGGCGCCCAAGGCCGCAGGCTGTTAGGGCCCGCGACACTTCGCTCTTGCCCTTCTGCCTCCCTGCACGGCCAAGTCCGGGCGCGCCTTGGGCCCGGGGGCTACTGTCGGCGTTCTGGGAACGGGGGTACCCAGACTTGCCTGCCTGCGGCCTGCGGCGTGGCTCAAAGGGGGGTCCATCACGGCCCATCTTCACCAACACAAACTCAAGACCCTCGCGAGGGGCCAAGCCTCGCGGGGCGGACGACATGGAGCTTCCTCAGGCACGGCCTCGTCAGGCTGGCTCACGAGGAGGCGGGGAGATCAAGGCGGGTTACCTCGCGAGGTGCCCGTGACGCAAGCCATGATGACTCAGGGCGCCAGGCGGGTGCCAGCCCGCGCAGCGTCCTCCTTTCCTCTTTGGTGCAAAGGAGGCAAGCGCAGCCGCGGAGTACCGAGGCATCAGGCAAAGGTTGCCATTTCGGTGCAACGAGACCAAGACCAGGAGGACTACGAGACGGAGGTCACCATGGAGCCCAAGACGGCATCATCACCAGAGCTTTGCGTAGGCGAAGACTACTTTTGTCAGGATAGCTGATACTTGCTGTCCCCTTTCAAATTAGCCCGCCATTGTTGGCTCCCTTCCCGCTCAATATTTAGGAAGAGGACCAGGGCCTCTATAAATAGGACCCGCCACGCACAGAGCAAGGGGGTTGGGTGGTAGGAAGAAAGAGGCTCGTTAGAGAGGTGAGAATCCGAGAGAAAGAGAGAGAGAAAGGTGGCTGAACTCCCCCCATCAGTTCATCGCCCCAGCCAAGAACAGACCCTCGCGGGGCTGTTCTTCCTTGTATTGTTTGTCATCATCAGCCCAAGAGGCAATCCACACACCACACACTGGAGTAGGGTATTACACGACAACGGTGGCCCGAACCAGTATAAACCCTGCGTCCCTTGTGTTGTTCTTTTCATAGCTTTGATCCTAGCGTGGTGGAGGGGTGCAGGTAGGTAGGAGGCGAAATCTCCGCGCACCCCAGTGTTCGAACCTCAAGGGTCTGCCGGAACCCGAAATCTGACACACTTCCAGTGTGACTGAGCCTGTACAGTTGGCTTCTACACATGGTATGACGCCTTTAAAGGTCGTTTTGGTGGGCTTGATCCTTGAGGGATCTATGCCCATTTTTCACACTATATCCTGGTAAAGCAGGTTCAGGCTGCTGTCGCCGTCCATGAGAACTCTTGTGAGATGAAATCCGTCAATGATTGGGTCTAGAACCAATGCGGCGAAGCCGCTGTGACAGATGCTAGTCGGGTGGTCCCTTCGATCAAAGGTGATCGGGCAGGAGGACCATGGGTTGAACTTTGGGGCGACTGGCTCCATCGCGTATACGTCCTGTAACGCACGCTTCCGCTTCCTCTTGGGGATGTGGGTTGCGTATATCATGTTCACCGTCCGCACTTGCGGGGGAAATCCCTTCTGTTCACCGTTGTTCGGCGGCCTGGGCTCCTCCTCGTTGTCGCTATATAGCCCCTTGTCTTTCTTTTTGGCTCTCAACTTGCCTGCCTGCTTGAACACCCAACAATCCCTGTTGGTGTGATTGGCTAGCTTTTCGGGGGTGCCATGTATCTGGCACAAACGGTCGAGTATTCGGTCCAAACTGGACGGGCCCTGAGTATTTCTTTTGAATGGCTTTTTCCGTTGACCGGATTTGTAGCCTCAGAATCCGGCATTAACTGTCGTATCCTCATTGCTTTCGCTGTTAAAACGGCGCTTTTGTTTGTTCCGACGCGACCTGTCGCTTTTGTCCTTGGTATCCGAATTACTAGGGTTCTTGGTTAAATTGTTGCTGCGAGCTAGCCAACTGTCTTCTCCCGCGCAAAAGCGGGTCATGAGTGTCGTGAGGGCTGCCATAGATTTTGGCTTTTCCTGTCCCAGGTGCCGGGCAAGCCACTCGTCACGGATATTATGCTTGAAGGCCGCTAAGGCCTCTGCGTCCGGACAGTCGACTATCTGGTTTTTCTTTGTTAGGAACCGTGTCCAGAATTGCCTGGCCGATTCCTCTGGCTGCTGAATTATGTGGCTTAGGTCATCGGTGTCCGGTGGTCGCACATAAGTGCCCTGGAAGTTGTCAAGGAATGCGGCTTCCAGGTCCTCCCAAGAACCGGTTGAGTCTGCTGGCAAGCTGTTAAGCCAATGTCGGGCCGGTCCCTTAAGTTTGAGTGGGAGGTATTTGATGGCGTGTAGATCATCACCGCGGGCCATCTGGATATGAAGGAGATAATCCTCGATCCATACCGCAGGATCTGTTGTGCCATCATACAATTCGATGTTTATGGGATTGAAGCCCTCAGGGATTTTATGATCCATTACTTCATCTGTGAAGCATAGTGGGTGTGCGGCGCCTCTGTATTGGGCTTTATTGCAACGCAGCTCGAAGGAGCTTTGTCTGTTGAGTTCGGCCCGGCCGGATTTATTGCATCCGGAGTGACGATCACCGTCATGTGCCGTGGAGCGCCTGTGTGATCCATAGATCGATCTTGTTTGCCTTGCCTTGTCCTCCAGTATGTCATGCAGGTCGGGCGCATTTTCCCGTGCCTTAGTATGCTTGGCGCGGCGTCGGGGCATGGCTTGGGTGTAGGGCCAAGAGGCCTCTCTGTCGCGGCCACGAGGTGGCCGGTCGGCCATGTCATGCGCTGGTGATGTAGGTGCTTCCTCCTCTAGTCGGGGTAGCAGCCTGCACTTTGGGTAACTCTTGGAGGGGCGTTCGAGTTCGTACTCTTCGGCCGCAAGGACTTCAGTCCATCTGTCAGCTAACAAATCCTGATCAGCTCTAAGCTGTTGTTGCTTTTTCTTGAGGCTGCTTGCCGTGGCCATAAGCCTGCGTTTAAAACGCTCTTGTTCGGCAAGATCCTCTAGCACGACGAACTCGTCGTCGTCGAGGCTTGCCTCGTCTTCGGAGGGAGGCGTATAATTATCGTCCTCAACCTCTTGGTCCGCCGCCCTCTCGTGAGGGCTGGCTTCTCTGTCCTCCTGTGCTGAATCTTGCTGGAGGGGGTGTTCTTCGGCGCTATATGGAGTAGTATTATCTCCCGTGCCGGAATCATCGTTTTTTCTTTGGCGGGATTTAGAGCGGCGCCGCTGACGCTGGCGCTTGGGCTGTTTCTTAGAGGTACCGTCCCCCGCTGTTCCGTCACCATCTCCATCCTTTGGAGTGCCAACCATATATATGTCATATGACGAGGTGGCCTTCCAGCACCCTACAGGTGCTGGTTCTTGTTCATCTCCTGCATCGTCGTCCATGCCGTCGATGTCTTCGGAGTCGAAGTCAAGCATGTCGGTTAAGTCGCCGATAGTGGCTACGAAGTGGGTGGTGGGTGGGTTTTGAAATTCTTCATCGTCCGTATCCTAACCTCGCTGACCGTAGTCCGGCCAGGGCTCTCCTGATAAAGAGAGAGACTTTAGAGAATTCAGGATGTCGCCGAAGGGCGAGTGCTGAAAGATGTCTGCGGCGGTGAACTCCATTATCGGCGCCCAATCGGATTTGATCGGCAGGGGCGTGGGGGGCTCGGAGTTCGGAGAGGAATCCGGCTCCTCGGAGTCACGGGCCATGCGGAGTGCGGGGCTCGAGTTCGGCTCGATCGCCTCTGAGATTGCAGCCCCTGAGGCAGCGTCCAACCGCTGATCCTCGATCGGCGTAGTAGGCTCCGAATCAATGGTCGGAACCGATGCGTGTGCGGCCTCCAAGGCGCTGTTCGGCGGCAGAGCTATATCATGCCCATCGAGATAGCGCGGCGCGCTTGGCTGTGGCTCGAATCCGTCGAAGATCAAGTCCCCGCGGATGTCAGCCATGTAGTTTAGGCTTCCAAACCTGACCTGATGGCCAGGGGCGTAGCTTTCGATCTGCTCAAGGTGGCCAAGCGAATTGGCCCGCAGTGCGAAGCCGCCGAAGACAAAGATCTGTCCGGGGAGAAAAGTCTCACCCTGGACTGCATCGTTGTTGATGATGGAAGGAGCCATCGGGCTTAAAAGCAATGACACAGCGGAACTCTCAATGAAAGCACCAAAGTCGGTGTCAAAACCGGCGGATCTCGGGTAGGGGGTCCCGAACTATGCGTCTAGGCCGGATGGTAACAGGAGGCAAGGAACACGATATTTTACCCAGGTTCGGGCCCTCTTGATGGAGGTAAAACCCTACGTCCTGCTTGATTAATATTGATGATATGGGTAGTACAAGAGTAGATCTACCACGAGATCAAGGAGGCTAAACCCTAGAAGCTAGCCAATGCTATGATTGTTGTATGATGAAGTTGTCCTACGGACTAAAACCCTCCGGTTTATATATATTCCGGAGAGGGTTAGGGTTACACAAAGTCGGTTACAATGGTAGGAGATCTTGAATATCCGCATCGCCAAGCTTGCCTTCCATGCCAAGGAAAGTCCCGTCCGGACACGGGACGAAGTCTTCAATCTTGTATCTTCATAGTCCTGGAGTCCGGCTGAAGGTATAGTCCGGCTACCCGAACACCCCCTAATCCAGGACTCCCTCACCAGCCCTCGCAAAAATGCGACGCCAGTGCTTCGCGTACATAATTACGCTCTAGAAATACCATGGGTACAGGGGGAGGGGCACCATCACAGCACGCCCGAAACACAGCTTAAACCGCACCAGGGGTTGCCGATTTTTTAATTTTCTCTTACTTTCAGGACTCCATTCTTCAGAAGGCCTGTTCGGCAGTTCAATTGCCGCACAAATGATGCAAGAACCAGGGAAGCAGACAAGCCATGCCACATTACGGAACTCCCAGGTGGTCTCTATCACGAGCAGTATACCTGTTTTGCATACCATTCCGCAGCCTGCCCCTGGAACGGACATGTTAAATAGTCCAACCTTTTGCTTATCGCATTATTTGTATCGTTCTGCTTTGATCGCAGCCCTTTTCAATAAACAATGCATAGCTTCTGTCTATTTTTGCATTACTTTTTTTTACAAATATATGTTCCTTAACGACATGTTGCACCCGTACACTTTGGTACGGCCAAAATACGCCAGGGGCTTTAGTACCCCTCAATATGGTGTGAGAAGTCCAAACACTTTAACAAGTGCGGCACCCTGAACTTATAGCATTATATGGATCGGCTCCGAATCATGTCTTGGGTCAATAGTTGGGTTTGCCTGGCTCCTATGTTTTGGTGCCTTACGTTCTGCTGTGTCGGCTAAGGTAGCACTAGGAGAACTACTGCGATTGTGCCCCAGTTGAGCTGGGTCGAGCACCTCAGTAGAGAAAGCTAAAACTGAATGTCATGATGAAGCGAGAGCTGGTCGCCGTTCGAGAGGTTTTTCGAGTCCCTAAAGACTTATGCCGCTTAGAGCGAGGAGTCGGCTCTGTCCGGCCAAGGCGTGGATAGCGCCCCGAACTCGGTCTTCCGAATACTAGGGGCTTCGCCAAAATTTAAAATTATAGAATTCTATAGCTAAGTGAGAGTGTTCATGCATTATAGTTCGATTGCCTTGTTCGTTGTGCTGAGCGCCTCCCTTGAAGGACCCAAGCATGGGAAAAAGAGCGCTCAGGTTTATCCCCGAACACCCCAGCACTAGCGGCACGGGGGTAGAAGCCGACGACTCGCCATCTCTCAGAATTGATAAACAGCCGCACAGAAGGTAATATTTTAAATTCCAACAGCATTGCTTAGCGCATACGAACAAGTTTTCAGCGCACAGGACAAAACGAGCGAGTTTTACTCAAAAATTTCATCCCTGGAACATTCATCCGCCACAAGGCGGGCACCCTTCAGAACATCCGTATACTAATTCTCGGGCTTGCGATGCTCTTTCCCTGGCGGTGGCCCGTCCTTCACAAGCTTATCAACATCCAGCTTGCCCTAGTGCACCTTAGCACGGGTAAGGGCCCTACGGGCACCTTCAATGGAGACGGAGCGCTTGATGACTTCGAGCCTTGGACAGGCCCCCACCAGCCGCCGCACCAACCCGAAATAGCTCCCAAGCAGAGCCTCTCCAGGCCACAGCCAAACTATGAGGCCCTTCATGGCCTGTTCGGCCGCCTTGTGGAGCTCGACCAGTTGCTTCAGCTGGTTGCTCAGGGGCACGGGGTGTCCAGCCTCAGAATACTGAGACTAGAACACCTTCTCTGTCGAGCTGCCCTCCTCGTCTAGATAGAATGCGGCGGCATCGGACACGCTACGGGGAAGATCTGCGAATGCCCCTGGAGAGCTCCGGATTCGGGTAAGTAATAAGTAACTCACGTTTATGTGTTTGCTTTGCATAAAGAATGCCTTACCCGCCGCTATCTTTTTCACCGCATCCAACTTCTGGAGGGTCTTCTAGGAATCAGCCTTGGCAGACTTGGCATTTTTAATAGCCGCCGTGAGCTCGGACGCTCGCGTCTTTGAGTCAAGCTCCAAACTCTCATGTTTTTTCATGAGAACGTGGAGCTCTTGCTGCACCTTTCCAACATGGGCCTCATACTTCTCCCGCTCGGTGCGCTCCGTGGCCGCCCTCTTCTCGGCCTCGAGCATCGCTTGCTTAAGGGTCGCCACCTCAGACGTGGCCCCTACAATAGCCACGATAATCCTGTCATTTTTTGCAATTGCACCTTTTATATATATATATATATTTAAACAAGGTATTTCTTACCTTCCTTGTCCTCAAGCTGCTTCTTGGCACGCCTGAGCTCTTGCTCGGACAGCTCGAGGTTTTGCTTTAGCGTGTCCACTTCCGCAGTCAGTGCGGCGGACGCCAGCACAGAAGCCTGCATATGCATATTGACTCCTTTTTGTTAGACTCCTGCGAATTTTAATTGATCCTCTATTCGGCTTTTCTTCCCGAACGCCAAACAGAGCATCAGGGGCTACTATCTATGCGGCAATATTATTTACACATTCTTTACTTACCTCAAAGCCTGTTAAAAGGCTAGTACAAGATTTAGTCAGTCCGCTCTTGGCGGACTGAACCTTCTGGACCACCGCACTCATAATGGTGCGGTGCTCCTCGTCGATGGAGGCGCCTTTGAGTACCTCCAACAGATTGTCCAGCGCCTCCGGTTGGACGGGGGTCACCGGCACGGTGGGCTTGCTCCTCTTGGAAGGAGGTCCCCCACTGGACTCTGGAACCTTTGAAGGTTTCGGAGCGGTGTCCGGCCTAGGGCCGGACTTGGAGCCCTGGGGGTTTTATCCTCTTTACTCCTGGAGTCCGAGAGGTTGCCTTGCGGCGCCTCCAGGACCACCTCCTCCTGGCTTGGAACCTGATGGGACAACATTTCGGCGTCGTCCGTAGGGCGGGGGGAGGTAGCCGTCGGAAGCGAATTCACATCCGACGAGTCCAGTGAACCGCTCGACGTCGCGTCGAGCCGGTCTTTGGGTGGGCTGCATAATCATATTCGACATAAGGGAAATCTGTGCAATAAAGGAATACTATGAACTACTCTGGTATCCGGATACTTACGATTTCACCAGGGGCTTGGCCCTGAGTGGCCACTCCGCTCCGCCGTCGTCGGTGTCGGTGGAGTAGTCCAGAGGAAGGGTTTCCCCCTTCTTGGACCCTTCGGCCTCCCCAGTGAGGGCGGCCTTCCTTTTCTTCTCTCCCCCCGCTGGAGGGGGAGAGGTCTCTTCTTCCTCCTCCTCGTCTACATGGGAGGAATGCGCCTTGGAGCCGTCGGATGATGAACCTTACACCTCCTTGCGCCGGGCACTTTTTTGAGTCCCCGTGGCCTTCTTCGTGGCCTTCTTCTCCGGCATCACATGGGGTGCCAGAACCAGCAGCTTCACCAAGCGAGCATCGACTGGGTCCTCGGGCAAAGGAGCTGGACAGTCGATCTGTCCAGACTTCGCCTGCCAAACCTGTCAAAGGTAAGGGAGCTTAGATCCCGCATAGAGTTAAACTATGAAAAACTAATACCGTGTAAAAGGTACAAACAACTTACCGCGCTAGCATGACGCTGCGCGCTGAATCCGCGATCCTCGGTAGCGGATGCGGGAGCCTCGGCGCCCTTGAAAAGCACCTTCCAGGCATCTTCGTACATCGTGTCGAAGGGCCTGCTCAGAGTTCGGTGTTGCGCCAGGTTGAACTCCCACAAATTGAAGGCCCGTTGTTGACACGGGAGGATCCGGCGGATGAGCATAACCTGGACTACGTTGACAAGCTTGAGCTGCTTGTCCACCAGGGTTTGGATGCATGTTTGCAGTCTAGTCACCTCTCCTTTGCTGCCCCACGACGGACCCGTCTCTTTCCAGGACATGAGCCGCGTTGGGGGTCCGGACCGGAACTCGGAGGCTGTGACCCATTCAGGGTCGCGCGGCTCGGTGATGTAGAACCACCCCGATTGCCACCCCTTCAGGGTCTCCACATAGGAGCCCTCGAGCCATAAGACATTGGGCATCTTGCCCACCATGGCGCCTCCGCACTCCGCCTGGTTTCCACGCACCACCTTTGGCTTGACATTGAAAGTCTTGAGCCATAGGCCGAAATGGGGGCAGATGTAGAGGAAAGCCTCGCACACGACGATAAACGCCGAGATGTTGAGGATAAAGTTCGGGGCCAGATCATGGAAATCCATGCCGTAGTAGAACATGAGTCCCCGGACGAATGGGTGGATAGGAAAGCCCAGTCCACGGAGGAAGTGGGGAAGGAATACTACCCTCTCATGGGGCCTTGGGGTGGGGAGGAGCTGCCCCTCTTCGGGAAGCCGGTACGCGATGTCGTTAGACAAGTATCCCGCCTTCCTCAGTTTTTTGATGTGTCCCTCCGTGACGGAGGAGACCATCCACTTGCCTCCCGCTCCGGACATGGCTGGAGAAGGTTGAGGTGGGGAGTGCGGACTTGGGCGCTGGAGCTCGAGTGCGCGAAAATGGATAGGCAAAGGAGGAAGAAGGCGTAGGTGAAAATGTGGATCCTTATCCCCTTATATGGGTGGACGCAACTACGTGTCCCCACCAGCCTGGTAAAACTCGCTTATCTCCAAGCGCCATAATCAATGGCACGTTGGGTTACCCACGCCCGTATTTATGAGAATCCCGGGATAAGGGGACACGATCTCTGCTTTAACAAGATGTGCCAAGGAAACCGCCTCGCATGACGTGCTGAGGTGGGATAATAAAACGATTCGGGTAAAGGCTTGGCCGTGGTGTGTCACACTACAGAATATGTCAGCAGATTAGATTTGTGTCAATATTATTATCTCTATGGCAATATGTGGAAACTTATTTTCCAGAGCCGGACACTATCTTTGTGTTCAAAATCTTCTATGAAGTACTTGGAGGAGGAACCCGCCTTGCAATGCCGAAGACAATCTGCGCGCCGGACTCGTCGTCATTGAAGCCTGGTTCAGGGGCTACTGAGGGAGTCCTGGATTAGGGGGTTCCGGATGGCCGGACTATACCTTCAGTCGGACTCCTGGACTATGAAGATACAGATTGAAGACTTCGTCCCGTGTCCGGAAGGGACTTTCCTTGGCGTGGAAGGCAAGCTTGGCGATACGGATATATAGATCTCCTACCATTGCAACCGACTTTGTGTAACCCTAACCCTCTCCGGTGTCTATATAAGCCGGAGGGTTTTAGTCCGTAGGACAACATTCAGAACAACAATCATACCATAGGCTAGCTTCTAGGGTTTAGCCTCTCCGATCTCGTGGTAGATCTACTCTTGTACTACCCATATCATCAATATTAATCAAGCAGGACGTAGGGTTTTACCTCCATCAAGAGGGCCCGAACCTGGGTAAAACTTCGTGTCCCTTGCCCCCTGTTACCATTCGGCCTAGACACACAGTTCGGGACCCCCTACCCGAGATCCGCTGGTTTTGACACCGACATCAACCATCAACACTTGATGCTTTTTCTTGATTTCTACCTTCGCCAATTTCAGCATCGCGAAGAGCTTGGGAATCGTTTCCGTTATCCCTTGCATATTATAGTTCATCATGAAGTTCTAGTAACTTAGTGATAGTGACTAGAGAACTCTATCAATCACTATCTTATCTAGAAGATTAACTCCCACTTGATTCAAGTGATTGTAGTACTCAGACATTCTGAGCACATGCTCACTAGCTGAGCTATTCTTCTCCATCTTGTAGGCAAAGTACTTGTCAGAGGTCTCATACCTCTTAACACGGGCATGAGTCTGAAATACCAATTTCAACTCTTGGAACATCTGATATGCTCCGTGGTGTTCAAAACATTTTTGAAGTCCCGGTTCTAAGACGTAAAATATGGTGCACTAAACTATCAAGTAGTCATCATACCTAGCTTGTCAAACGTTCATAACGTCTGCATCTGCTCCTGCAATAGGTCTGTCACCTTGTGGTGCATCAAGGACATAATTCTTCTGTACAGCAATGAGGAAAAAACCTCATATCATAGACGCAGTCTGCATCATTGCTACTATCATCTTTCAACTTATTTTTCTCTAGGAACATATAAAAATAAAATAGGGGAGCTATACGCGAGCTATTGATCTACAACATAATTTGCAAATACTACCAGGACTAAGTTCATGATAAATTAAAGTTCAATTAATCATATTACTTAATTACTCCCACTTAGATAGACATCCCTCTAATCATCTAAGTGACCACGTGATCCATATCAACTAAACCATGTCTGATCATCATGTGAGATGGAGTAGTTTTCAATGGTGAACATGACTATGTTGATCATATCTACTATATGATTCATGTTCGACCTTTCGGTCTCAGTGTTCGAGGCCATATCTGCATATGCTAGGCTTGTCAAGTTTAACCTGAGTATTCTGCTTGTGCAAAACTGGCTTGCATCCGCTGTATTTGAACGTAGATCTTATCACACCCAATCATCACGTGGTGTCTCGGCACAACGAACTGTAGCAACGGTGCATACTTAGGGAGAATACTTATACCTTGAAATTTAGTGAGAGATCATCTTATAATGCTACCGTCGTACTAAGCAAAATAAGATGCATAAAGGATAAATATCACATGCAATCAATATAAGTGGTATGATATGGCATCATCATCTTGTGCCTTTGATCTCCATCTCCAAAGCACCGTCATGATCACCATCGTCACCGGCTTGACACCTTGATCTCCATCGAAGCATCATTGTTGTCTTGCCAACTATTGCTTCTACTACTATCGCTACCGCTTAGTGATAAAGTAAAGCAATTACATGGCGATTGCATTTCATACAATAAAGCGACAACCATATGGCTCCTGCCAGTTACTGATAACTGTTACAAAACATGATCATCTCATACAACAATTTATATAATCACGTCTTGACCATATCACATCACAATATGCCCTGCAAAAAAGTTAGACGTCCTCTACTTTGTTGTTGCAAGTTTTATGTGGCTGCTACGTGCTTCTAGAAAGAACCGTTCTTACCTACGCATCAAAACCACAACGATTTTTCGTCAAGTGTGTTGTTTTAACCTTCAACAAGGACCGGGTGTAGTCAAACTCGATTCAACTAAAGCTGGAGAAATAGACACCCACTAGCCACCTGTGTGCGAAGCACGTCGGTAGAACCAGTCTCATGAACGCGGTCATGTAATGTCGGTCTGGGCCACTTCATCCAACAATACCGCTGAATCAAAGTAAGACATTGCTGGTAAGCTGTATGACTATTATCGCCCACAACTCTTTGTGTTCTACTCGTGCATATAACATCTACGCATAGACCTGGCTCGGATGCTACTGTTGGGGAACACAATATTTCAAAAAAAATCCTACGATCACGCAAGATCTATCTAGGAGATGTATAGCAACGAGAGGGGAGAGTGTGTCTACGTACCCTCGTAGGCCGAAAGTGGAAGCGTTTAGTAACGCGGTTAGTGTAGTCGAACGTCTTCACGATCCAACCGATCAAGTACCGAAAGCACGACACCTCTGCGATCTACACACGTTCAGCTCGGTGACATCCCTCGTACTCTTGATCCAGCTGAGGCCGAGGGTGAGTTCCAACAGCACGACGGAATGTTGACGGTGATGATGAAGTTACCGATGCAGGGCTTCGCCTAAGCACTACGACAATATGACAGGTGGAAAACTATGGAGGGGTGCACCGCACACGGCTGAAGATCAACTTGTGTCTCTATGGGGTGCCCCCTCTCCCGTATATAAAGGAGGGGAGGAGGAGGAGGGTAGGCCTCAAGGGGTGCACCCAAAGGGGGATTCCTACTCCTAGAATGAGTAGGTTTCCCCCTTTCCTAGTCCAAGTAGGAGAAGAAGGAAGGAGAGGGAGAGGGAGAAGGAAAGAGGGGGGCGCCGCCCCCTCCTAGTCCAATTCGGACCAGCCCATGGGGGGCACGCTGCCTCCCCTTGTGACCCTTCTCTCCTTTCCACTAAAGCCCAATAAGGCCCAATACTTCCCCAGTGAATTCCTGTAACTCTCCGGTTCTCCGAAAAATACCCGAATCACTCGGAACCTTTCTGATGTACTAATATAGCCTTCCAATATATGAATCTTTACCTCTCGACCATTTCGCGACTCCTCGTCATGTCCGTGATCTCATCCGGGACTCCGAACAAATTTCGATCATCAAATCACATAGCTCATAATACAAATCGTCATCGAACGTTAAGCGTGCGGACCCTACGGGTTCGATAACTATTAGACATGACCGAGACACATCTCCGGTCAATAACCAATAGCGGAACCTGGATGGTCATATTGGCTCCTACATATTCTACGAAGAACTTGATCGGTCAAACCGCATAACGACATACATTCTTCCCTTTGTCATCGGTATGTTACTTGCCTGATATTCGATCATCAGTATCATCATACCTAGTTAAATCTCATCACCGGAAAGTCTCTTTACTCGTTCTGTAATGCATCATCCCATGAATAACTCATTAGTCAAATTGCTGGCAAGGCTCATAGTGATGTGCATTACCGAGAGGGCTTAGAGATACCTCTCCGATACACGGAGTGACAAATCCTAATCTCGATCTATGCCAACTCAACAAACACCATTGGAGACACCTGTAGAGCATCTTTATAATAACCCAGTTATGTTGTGACGTTTGATAGCACACTAAGTGTTCCTCCGGTATTCGGGAGTTGCATAATATCATAGTTATAGGAACATGTATAAGTCATGAAGAAAGCAATAGCAATAAACTAAACGATCATAGTGCTATGCTAACGGATGGGCCTTGTCCATCATATCATTCTCTAATGATGTGATCCCTTTCATAAAATGACAACACATGTCTATGGTCAGGAAACATAACCATCTTTGATTAACGAGCTAGTCAAGTAGAGGCATACTAGGGACACTTTGTTTGTCTATGTATTCACACATGTACTAAGTTTCCGGTTAATACAATTCTAGCATGAATAATAAACATTTATCATGATATAAGTAAATATAAATAACAACTTTATTATTGCCTCTATGGCATATTTCCTTCATGAAAGCGGAAGCGTTTAGTAACGCGGTTGATGTAGTCAAACGCCTTCATGATTCAACCGATCCTAGAACCGAACATATGGTACCTCCGTGTTCTATACACGTTCAGCACGATGACGTACCTCGAGATCTTGACCCAGTTGAGGACGAGGGAGAGTTCCGTCAGCACGACGGCACGGTGATGGTGATGATGAAGTTACCGGCGCAGGGCTTCACCTAAGCACTACGATGATATGATCGAGGTGTGTAACTGTGGAGGGGGCACCACATACGGCTAAGAGAAGACTTAGTGTGTCTTCGGGGTGCCCCCTCCCACGTATATAAAGGAGGGGGGAAGAGGAGGCCGACTGAAAGGGGGGCACGCCATAGGGGGGAGTCCTACTTAGACTCCCGGTCCAAGTAGGATTCGCCCCCCCCCCTTTAAATTCCTATTCCAACTAGGAGAAGGAGGGAGGGAGGAAGAGGAGAGAAGGAAGGAGGGGGGCGCCGCCCCCACCCCTTGTCCAATTCTGATTGGCAAGGGGGGTGCTACCTCCTGGACGGCCCTTTCTCTTCTCCACTAAGGCCCATGGTGGCCCATTAACCTCCGGGGGGGTTCCGGTAACCTTCGGTACTCCAAAACTCATCTAAATCAACCCAAACCATTCCGGTCTCCGAATGTAGCCTTCCAATATATGAATATTTACCTCTCAACCATTTAGAAACTCCTCGTCATGTCCATGTTCTCATCCGGGACTCTGAACAAACTTCGGTCATCAAATCACATAACTCATAATACAAATCGTCATCGAATGTTAAGCGTGCAGACCCTACGGGTTCGAGAACTATGTAGACATGACCAAGACACATATCCGGTCAATAACCAATAGCGGAACCTAGATGCTCATATTGGCTCCTACATGTTCTTCGAAGATCTTTTATCGGTCAAACCGCATAACAACATGCATTGTTCCCTTGTCATCGATATGTGACACGTCTCCAATGTATCTATAATTTTTTATTGTTCCATGCTATTATATTATCAACCTTGGATGTTTTATATGCATTTATATACACTTTCATATTATTTTGGGGACTAACCTATTAACCGGAGGCCCAACCCAAAATGTTGTTTTATTGCCTATTTCAGTGTTTCGAAGAAAAGGAATATCGAATGGAGTCCAAACGGAATGAAACCTTCAGGAGAGTTATTTTTGGAATGGAAGCAACCAAGGAGACTTGGAGTAGACCTCAGGAAAGCTTCGAGGTGGCCACGAGGCAGGGAGGCGCGCCTGCCCCCTCCCCCTGCGCGCGCCCCCCACCCTCGTGGGCCCGTCGTGACTCCCCTGATCAACTTCTTTCACCTATATATGTCCATATACCCTAAAAACATCGAGGAACATGTAAGTGCATCTAGTGCCCCTTAGTGATTTTGGTGTATTGAAGACTTATAGGTTAAGGGACTAATGCGTGTGTGAGTGTACACATGTCTATAAGTCTATGAGGAGTTTGATATTTACAGGAAAAGTCGACCCCTAAAAATGAATATCTTCGACTGAAGATTTTGGTATTTCTAAAGACATTCATGAAGACTTTGAAAGTGAAGAAATTGGTGTGTCCGTGAAGACTTGATATTCATGCGAGGAATATGAAGCTTGAAGACTTTCGTTTTCATAGTTTTGTTTTTATCTTTCTTGAGTCATAGGAAACACCGTACTGTTAAAGGGGGTCAAGGAAATACTAAGGAAAAATTTCCATGTGATGCTCAACTCAAAATCCTACATCTACCAATCCCTTTGAGTGAAGCCATTGGAAATCTCATACAGTTAAGTCAATTTCTTCAGTGACAGAGACGAAGTTCTTCTGGTCTCCGAGGAATTTTTCCTGACTGAGGAGTTAGGAATTCGCCAGTGCGGATTGCCTACATAGTGAGGAACATGATAGCCCTGAGGATTTTGGTACTCAAAATTCCGACCGTTGATGTGCTATGCGCCAGCTGTTCCAAAATATCTATCCACTGAACGGTCATACCATTGAAGGGCATTTATGTCTTATCATGTCGGGCTGCTCCCTAGGCTATAAATAGCCGCCCACTACAACCACTAACTGTGAGAGGCTGCTCCGAGAGAAACCGACACTTGTCATTTGAGAGCAACCCATCCTCTGAGGACTTTGAGCGAAAATCATCAAGTGAGGAAAAACCAAAAACCCAAAACCCAAACACCTACAAACCCCAAGTGATTGAGCATCACTGAAGATATTGATCCTGAGTGGATCCGATGCTTGTTACCTTTGAAGACTGTGCTTCTTCCAGACGGTTAGGCGTCATGGTCTAGAGCATCCAAGAGGAATTGTGGATCGCCGGGTGACCAAGTTTGTGAAGGTTTGGAAGTCGCCTGAAGACTTACCACAAGTGATTGGACGAGGTCTGTGTGACCTTAGTTCAAGGAGAATACGGTGAGGACTGGGTGTCTTGGACTAAGTGTCCTTGACTGGGTGTCCGGGACTGTGCGTCCTCGAGTTTAAATACTCAGCCGCTCCAACCAGACGTACAACTGAGACAGCAGTTGGAACTGGTCTACCAAATCATTGTCTTCACCGAGCTTACTGGTTCTATTTCCTCAACTCTTTCATTTCCTCATAACTGTGTTGTATGTTTGTTCATATCTGTGTTAGAAGACCTTGACTGAAGACTTTGTCAATTTCCTCAGTTCTATTTCTTCATTCTGTTTGTCTTCATCCTGTGTTATCCTGTGATTACGCTTCCTGTACTCTGTGCCTGTCTTCATTTCATCATAATGACTATGCTTGTATTTTGTTGTGTTTACTTTTGAGTACTTATTCCGCTGCAAGTAGTACTTCGCTAAGGAATTTCCTCACCAGCAAATTCCTCAGTGAAGAATTTCATAAAAATCGCCTATTCACCCCCCCTCTAGTCGATATAACGCACTTTCAATTGGTATCAGAGCAAGGTACTCCCTTGTTCTGTGTGATTTTGGTTTAACCGCCTGGAGTTTTAGTTATGTCGACCGCAGGTATGATCAAGGTCTCTGCTGGGTGTCCTACCTTCGATGGGACGGACTACCCCTACTGGAAGAATAAGATGCGAATGCATCTTGAAGCAATTGATAACGATCTCTGGTATGTTGTGGAAAATGGTGTTCCCTCAGTGACACCTTCTCTGAATGCTGCCGATGTGAAGAGATTCAAGCAACTCGACTCTCAAGCGAAGAATATCATATGTGGCCATCTGAGCAAAGGACAGTATGGCCGAGTGAGTGCTTTGGAAACAGCGAAGCTTATCTGGGACAGGTTGTCCAAAGTGAATGAAGGAGTCTCAACTCAGCGTGACTCTCGAGTTGATGTTCTTTGCAATCTCTTCAACTGCTTCAAAAGACTCGACAATGAAAATGTTTAACAAACCTTCGATCGCCTCACTGACATCTCAAATGAGCTTCAAGCACTTGGTGCCACTGACATCACCGACCATGAGGTGGTGAAGAAATTGCTGAGATCGCTTGATTCCTCATTTGACACTCTGGCATTGATGATACAAGAATGTGCTGATTACAAGTCACTTGATCCCGCTGGTATTCTCGAGAGGCTAAATACTCATGAGTTCCAACTTGCTGAAAAGAGAGATCTCTATGGTTCAAGCTATGGCAGAACACGTGCACTGAAAGCCAAGGCAGTATCTGAGTCCGAAGATGAAGACTCTGGTAGCAGCCTTGGTGATCCTGAAGAACTGAGCCATGATCTGGCTCTGCTCGTGAAGAAGTTCCAAAAGTTCTCAAGACGTGGTCGCCTTGGAAGATCCTCAAGGAGCAATGATTCCTCATCCAGTGACTACAAGAAGAGGCTCTGTCACAAGTGCAAGAAACCTGGACATTTCATTCAAGATTGTCCTTAGTGGGAAAAGAAATCAAAGAAGAAGAAATACAAGGATTACAGTTCTGATGATGCAAAGAAAAAGAAGAAATCCACAAAATCCTCATCATCAAAATCCTCAAAGCCTTCATATCACAAGAAGAGCAGCTCCAAGAAGTCCAGGGCATTCATTGGCAAGGAAATGGACTCTGAGGCTGAATCTGAAGAAAATGAGGAAGAGGAGTCATCTGAGGAGTCCGAATCCGGAGTGGCGAGCCTTGCTCTCGCTACTGCATTCGTCAGCAAGTCTATCTTCAACATTGAGGAAAATGACCTCACCAACAAGGCTGATGAAGGGGATGATGACTACGCTCCCACCTATTGCTTCATGGCAAAGGGTGCCAAGGTACTCAAATATACCTCCTCTGAATCAAGTGAGAATGAATCTAATGAAAACCTTAAGCCCAGCTATTCTAAACTTGCTAAGATTGCTATAAAACAACAAAGGGCTTTAGAAAAGGTTCAAAACATGCTAAATAAAAGTGATGATATGTTGGGTCAAGAAATGGATTGCACTGAAACTTTGACTAAAAATCTTCAGAGACTTCAGTCCAAGCTTGCCAAACTTCAAAGTCATCATAACACTCTCTTATCGGATCATGAGAAGCTTTCATATGAATTTCTTCAAAGAAAGCAAGACCTTGAGAAGCTAAGAGTGAGTTATGAAGATCTTCAGAAGGAGCGCGATTCATTACTTGCTCAACAAATCAGCGCATCTCAGGAAGAATTTGTTCCTCCATGCTTGAAGTGCATTGAACGTGAATCTGCTAATTATTCACCTGAATGTTCAAATGCTGCTAATGTTCCAAATTCTTCACATGCCTCTGCTATCACTAATTCCTCATCTGAGGACATTGCTAGTATCACTGATGATGCAGGGCTGAAGGAATTGTACACCACAGGCATGTACAAAAGCCTCAAAGGGCATCAGGCTCTTTGTGATGTGCTTAAAAAGCAAATCCTCAACAGGAACCCTAAGAAAGAGGGTATCGCCTTTGAGAGGAAACTCAATGCTGATGGTACATATTGGAAGCCTGAGCAGTACCCCAAAACTACATGGGTTGCTGCAAAGGGACCTCCAGTTGATCCATCTAACTTATCTGGATTTGCATGTGAAACACCTCATTCTGACGATGAGTCAATTGACTCCAACTATAAACTGTTCAAAAATCAGAATGGTGAAGTATTTGCTAGATATGTTGGCACTAACTGCAGGAACGGCTCCCCTGTGAAGAAAATCTGGGTTCCCAAAAGATGCCTTGAAAATCTTCAGGTGAATGTCATCATGACGCCACCTGTGAAGAATAGGAACCCCAGATCAAATTCTTCATATGGACCAAATTCTTCATATGGATTTAAGTCCTCATACAGACCAAATTCCTCATATGGATCAAAGTCCTCGTATGAACATCATCGTGCTAACCCGTCTGTTTCAGAGGGAAGATCTAAGGATTATGGATATGTGCATTATTCTTCAAATCATTATGTCCATAAGTCCTCGAAGAATTTCTCTGCTTACTCTTATGCTTACTCTAACCCCTCTTATGTGAAACGAAATGGACTGGCTTCTATGCCATCCTTCTCGTATGGAGCTCACAGAATGATGAACTCTTTGGCACCCCTTCAGATGTGGGTGGTGAAGAAAAAGAACTAATCTCTTCTGCAGGGTCAGGTCTCCACACGCACATAATCGTCTGAAGAATTTGCTGGAGACCTGAGCATGCCTGAAAGGACACAAGCTAATCATGAAGAAATGAACTTTCATTTCTCACGTCCTCATATTGCTTTATCAGTTCTTTTACTTGATGAAATTGATCTGATGAATTGATGTCATATTCTTCACTGATGAAGTATATGAGTTTGTAAGCTGCACTAATTCATCTGCAGGATGATCAACCCAAAGCCACTGAGTGGGTCCTCGATAGTGGATGTACAAACCACATGACTGGTGACAAGAATCTATTGATGGATGCTCCATTATCACCGTCGCATCTGAAGCATATCATCTTTGCTGACAAAGGCAAAAGTCAGGTATTGGGTCTAGGTAAGGTTGCGATTACAAAGGATCGACACATGGACAAAGTCATGCTTGTTGAGTCCTTAGGATACAACCTTATGTTTGTCTCAATGCTTTGTGATCTTGATATGGTTGTTGTCTTCGGCAAGTACCGTTGTGTTGTGGTTATGGAAGCTGACAATTCCAAAGTCTTCAAAGGCTTTAGGAGAGGAGACCTGTATATTGTTGATTTCTCTATAGGACCACAACCAGCCATGTGCTTACTTGCAAAAGCTTCAGAAGGCTGGCTCTGGCATCGACGACTTGGTCATGCAGGCATGAGGAATTTGCACACGCTTGCGAAGAAGAAGCATGTCATTGGCATCGAGAATGTCAAATTCCTCAAGGATCACCTATGCGGAGCCTGTGAAGCTGGGAAGATGACCAAGGCCAAGCATCCAGCGAAGACTATCATGACCACCACTCGCCCATTTGAATTGCTTCACATGGATCTCTTTGGTCCTAATCATTATTCTGCTATCTCAAATGAAGCATCTCAATAGGGCTTCGTTATTGTTGATGATTATTCTCGTTACACATGGGTACACCTTGTTACTTACAAACATGAAGTGCAGGAAGTCTTCAAATGATTTTCCTCGAGAGCTTCAACCAACTTTGGTGTGAATATCAAGCACATCAGAAGTGACAATGGCACCGAGTTCAAGAATTCTGGTCTCGATGACTATCTTGATGAACTTGGTATTACTCATGAGTTATCTGCTCCTTACACTCCTCAGCAGAACAACGTCGTGGAGCGCAAGAACAGGACTCTTGCTGAGATGGCTCACACTATGCTTGATGAATACAAAACGCCTCGTCGTTTCTGGACTGAGGCAATTGATACTGCGTGCCACATCATCAACAGAGTATATCTTCACAAATTCTTCAAAAAGACTGCCTATGAACTCCTCACTGATAAGAAACCAATGTAAGTTATTTCAAAGTCTTCGGTGCTAAATGTTGTATTAGAGATCCTCATCACAACTCAAAATTTGCACCGAAAGCACATGAAGGTTTTATGCTTGGTTATGGAAAGGACTCGCACACCTACAGAGTCTTCAAAAACTTTCTTCACAAAGTTGTTGAAACTATAGATGTGCGGTTCGATGAAACTAATGGCTTGCAAAGAGAGCACCTACCTACTGTGATAGATGAACCAGCACCTGAGGAAACTATCAAGTTCAAGGCTACTGAGGATGTCATTCCTACTGAAGAATCTGCTGAAGAATTCATTCCAGAACATGAAGAACATCGAGCTAATGCACCTGAAGAAAATGGTGCTGAAGAAAACGCTAATCAAATTCTTCAACGACAACCAGCTCATCCTCGCATTGCAAAAGAAGTGCAAGTTGAAAAGATCATCAATGACATCAAAGCGCCAGGTCCTCTCACACGCTCAAAAGCTTCACATTTGTCTAACTTTTGTGGGCAGTATGCTTTTGTCTCTATTACAGAGCCCACTAAGGTAGATGAAGCATTTCTGGAGCCTGAGTGGATTCAGGCCATGCAAGAAGAATTACATCAGTTCGAGCTCAACAATGTCTGGGAACTGGTCAAACACCCAGATCCTCGCAAGCACAATATCATCGGCACAAAGTGGATCTACCGCAACAAGCAAGATGAAAATGGCCTTGTTGTGAGGAATAAGGCACGGCTTGTAGCTCAAGGCTACACACAGGTTGAAGGAATTGATTTCGATGAAACTTTTGCACCTGTTGCTAGACTTGAGGCTATTCGCATATTACTTGCTTATGCTAACCATCATGATATCACTCTATATCAAATGGAAGTGAAAAGTGCATTCCTCAATGGTAAGCTTGAGGAAGAAGTATATGTTGCTCAACCCCTAGGTTTTGAAGATCCAAAGAATCCTGACAAAGTCTTCAGACTCAACAAGGCCCTCTATGGCCTCAAGCAGGCCCCACGGGCTTGGTATGATACTTTGAAGGAACTCTTCATGAGGAAAGGCTTCAAACCCGGTTCACTCGACCCTACTCTTTTCACGAAATCTTATGATGGTGAATTGTTTGTGTGCCAAGTATATGTTGATGATATTATCTTTGGATGTACTGACCAACGTTATAGTGATGAATTTGCCTATATGATGAGTGAAGAATATCAAATGTCTAGTATGGGAGAATTGAATTTTTTCTTAGGTCTTCAAATTCGTCAACAACACAATGGCATATTCATATCTCAGGAGAAATACCTCAAGGATGTACTGAGGAAATTCGGCATGCAAGATTGCAAAGGCGTCAAAATTCCTATGCCCACAAATGGCCATCTGTGCACTGATGAAAATGATATTGACTTTGATCATAAGGTATACCGCTCCATGATAGGTTCCTTATTATACTTATGTGCATCTAGTCCAGATATAATGCTTAGTGTTTGCATGTGTGCCCGATTTCAAGATGCACCGAAGGAATCACACCATAAGGCTGTGAAGCATATTCTTCGATATCTAGCTCACACGCCAACACTTGGATTATGGTACCCCAAGGGCTCGGCTTTTGATCTTGTTGGATATTCTGACTCTGACTATGCTGGTGATCGTGTGGATCGCAAGTCAACATCTGGTACATGTCATTTCCTCGGACAATCTTTGGTCTGTTGGTCCTCGAAGAAACAGAACTGCGTATCACTATCTACTGCTGAAGCTGAGTACATTGCCGCTGGTTCTTGCTGTGCCCAATTGCTATGGATGAAGCAAACTCTCAAGGACTACGCCATCAACATGAAGAATGTACCTCTCTTCTGTGACAATGAGAGTGCCATCAAGATTTCTCACAACCTAGTTCAGCACTCGAAGACAAAGCACATTCAGATTCGTCGTCATTTTCTTCGTGATCATGTGTTGAAGGGCGAAATTTCTATTGAGCATGTGAAGACTCAAGAACAGCTAGCTGATATCTTCACAAAGCCCTTGGATGAGAAGAGATTTAGCAAGTTGCAGTGTGAGCTAAATATCCTAGAATCTTCGAATGTTCTGTGAAAAGGACACGCATCCTAACACTTATGCAAAATTGATGACTTAGATGTGCAACACATGAAGAAACGTTTTACTTCAATCAATGAAGAATAACACTCTTAGTGTGAAGAAATTAATGAAGAATTTGATTCTCAGAACCCTACGATAATTGTATGCGGTGTCTGAAATCATCATTCTTATACGGTGGGTCACGCCACCACCAAAAGTTGAAATTCCTCAAATTATTCATATTCTTCAACTTTGCATAGTCTTCACTGGTTCCGTTGTTTTTCTTCATTGGCTATATATATATATATATATATATATATATATATATATATATATATATATGAGCTTATGTCCTCTACAACATTCACTTATTGCTATTTCTTCAAGTTGGTTTTTCTGCTAAGTGAATGTGATCGGACCCTTCCCCTCTATGCTATACTCAACCCAATCTGTTCACAAATTCTTCATGTGCGTTCTATTTGAAACTCGTTCAAAATCTTCACTGTGTCCTTGTCAACTGAAGAAATTGCGAACGGAACTTTAAAACTAATCTTATCCAAATTTTTGGTTTTGCCGCTCAAATCGTTCTGCATCCCACGATAAATTTTTAATTCACCCACGATCTTACACGATCTCCACTACACAGTACGTGGGTGACACATGTCGTGCGAAGGAGAAGGGTCAGGGGCACGTTCGTCCCAAATCTTCGGGCGAACAGTTTTTCACTGCTACTATAAATACCCCCTCATCCCTTCCTCACTTCCTTTACTCCGCTCGATCTCTCTCTCCCACTCGAGCTTCCCAAACCCTAGTGCCGCCGCTACTCCATCGTCGCCGGTGAGGAAGAGCTTCACTGCCTCGACCTCGTCGTCGTCGTACTCACGCCGACCGTGGAAATCTTCACCTCCGCCGCCGCCGTAGATGTATTCCTCCGCCAAGTTAGGGCGTGGAAGATCTACAGCGACGAACTCCACTGTTTCACCTCACTGTTCGTCGTGTTCTTCATTCAGGGTAATTAAAAGTTACTTTTACTGCCCTCTTTGATTCGAAGTTTCTCTACAAAATCTTCAAAGGTGTTTTATTCTTCAAATCTTCACACACTAAACACCTCACATGTCATCTGTTCTTGATTCGTTTCTCTAAGCATCATTTTTCTTCAAGATTCCTTAGTTGTGTGGATCTTCGATCTATACAACTCTGGAACCTAAGACAAAGAACGCTTAGTGAAAATCTTCAAGACTCATCTGGTCAAATTCCTCAAACTTGTTCTTTTTGAAAAACCTTCTGAGAACGCATATGACCTCTCCAAATTCCTCGCAACTATACTCTATTCATAGGTACACATGTCCGCTGCGGAATCACTAGGTTCTCATCAACTTAACTCATTTGCAGCGTTCCTTGAAGAAAAGTTGCATACTTCTTCAGAGAATTCAATTGTTCAAATTCCTCAACTGAAGAAAATGGCTGACGGTAAGAAGCCATAGAAGGGAGTAAAGAGGCCTGAGGTAAATACAGCGTTTGAAATCCCTGATGACATATATGCTGGGTACTGCACACCTACTGAGGAAACCAAGAATGAGTGCAAAGTGCGCATTCAGAAGATAGAGAGGAGATGGGCAAGAGAATGGAGGGAGTGCAGATATGTCACTCCTAAGTATATGAAGAAATTCGCACTCAATCCTCCATGCCCAAGACCTCCATTGGCACTTGGCCAAATCACTGATGCCACTAGCCTCAAGCGCGGTGAGGACTATCCTAATGAATGGGCCAAGCGCCAAGCCAAGCTGGCCAAGCAAGCCAGAGAAGCAGTGACGAAATTCAATGAAGACTCTGCTGTGGCTGCTGCTGCCTCTGCTGAGGCCTCTGTCAAGCCGAGGAAATCCATGCCTAAGAAGCCTGCTCGTAAGCCAAGTGCTTCACCAACAGTGCCCTCACGGCCAAGTTCCTCAGCTGCGCCCTCACGGCCAGACTCTTCAAAGTCCTCACGACCAATCCCTCAAGATGCTCCTTCAAAACCCTCAGCACTTCCTCCAAAGTCCTTAGCTGTTTCGACAAAGTCCTCAGCACCTGCGCATTTGGCCTCGTGCCAAAGGACTACAGGCATCTCCATTGCCTCTGGTGTCTCAGCAAGCTCCTCAGCTGCACCAAATTCTTCATCTGGCCACACTCTGCTGAAGACCAAGGCCACTGCTGGACGAGGTCCACGCCCAAGTCCTCAAAAGAAGCAAGTCGCTTTCCAAGTGCCACCTGAAGAAGATGAAGCTGATGATGATGAACTTGCAGAAATCATCAGAGACAGACAAGTAAGGGTCGCTAGAGCCAAAGGCACACATGTGCCACTGCTTTTGGATCCCAAGCTGATCCTCGACTACATTGATCTCTGGCACAAGGACCCGAATACTCCTATGCCTGACTTCAAGCTGACACCTGGTCACAATCACATGCTGACTCATTTCATCCAAGAGGAGAAATGGAAATATGATCAGGCTAGGCAGATCAAGAAGGCCTAGTACAGAAAGGAGAAATATCTGAAGAACAACGTTGTCACTATGACAACTGATGAACTTGTAAAAATCCAATCTAAAATCAAAACCCTCAGGGATGACTTCAAAGCCGACTATGCTGATTGGCAAGGAGCCAAAGTTAGATTTGTAAAGATAACTGAATAGTTCACTTCAAATGTTGCTGCCCCAACGCAACAGGAAATTCCTCAGGCTGAAGCATCTGCTCAGCCGACTGAAGAACATGCCAGCACCGCGGATGACAATCAGGCTGCTGAAGAAAATGTGAGTTCCAGGGCTGATGACTGCATTCCAGCCACTGAAGAAATTGCCAGGGCACCCACTAGTGGTGTGCCTGAAGAAACTGAAGAACTCAGGGCAACTGCATCAGTTATGCCTGAAGAAAATCAACCAGATTCCTCAGCTACTCCTGCAACAACTTCAACTGACTCCAATCCTTCCATCTGCATCATATGTGAAGAAGACCAAGGCTGCAGAGCATGCTGCAGTGAAGAAAAGGGAAGCATCAGCTGCTTCAGACTCTTCAGCTCCGAAGAAATTGAAGCCTATGACAAGTTCATTTGCACATCCGATTGATGATGTTCCCATCTCAACCAGGACATCAAAGGACCTTGTTCCTTTTGATGAAGAATATGTGATCCCAGCGGATCTGATGAAGAAACTCCTTATGCTGCTTCGTCTGAACCGTTGGATGAAGAAATTGAAGTGGATGTGATCCCTTCAACACCTATCATCTCCTCGCCTATGCCTTAGTTCATAGCTGAAGAGGCTGGCGTTGAAGAAATGGAAGATGAAGATGTGGACATTGGCTGCTCCACACCCGTAATCAGTGATGAATTCTGGGAAAGTCAGCATCCAAACTCTCCAATGTTCACCCCTCTACAGCAAATTCCTCAGTCCCCCACACAAACTGTTCACATGGGCTCTGAAGAAACTCATCCCACTGCATCTGCCCATGAGGAAATTCCAGCCACTAGCACTAAAAAAACTGCTGCTGCTGAACAACCAACTACGCAGACTGCCACTGAGGAAGAACCAGAAATTCCTCAGCCTGAAGAACCTGCGATTGAGATTCCTGAGGTCGTGATGCAACTCACTAACACTCCTCTACCAAAGCCAAATGATCCATTCTCAAACAAGAAAAAGTTCAAGGCTAATGATTTCTTCGGCGAGCACGTATTCTTCGAAGATTACAACCCATATGACTCTGCTCGCATTAGGAAGAGGCATTTCTGGACTGCTAGTCAAGCCAATTTCTATTCCTCAGTGCTGTTCAACAAGGAGAAGATTTTCTACCATGAGCATATTCCTCACGTGGATATGGAATCTCTGCCGTGATTCGCACCAGTCCTTAGTGTTCTTCACGACGCTGGACTGCTCAATTTTTGCTCTGACATCTATGATTGGAATGAAGAACTGATTCTTCAATTCTATGCAATGCTGCACATCACCGGAAATGCTGAAGATGTGAATTCATGGGTGCTGGACTGGATGTCTGAAAACACTCACTACACTGCACCAACCTCTGAGTTGCTTCGTGCTCTACCACTCAGTCCTCCCCTTGAAGAAGCTCGCTGCATCTACAGTGAACCTGAGCTCACACATCATTACATGCAAGTGCTGATGAAGCCTTTGAAACCAGGTCAGGCACCACGAACAAAATTCCTCGTGAAGGAATTGTTGTACGTGCCCAGAATTGTCTATCGTATTCTTACGAGGACAATCAGTCCTATCAAAGGCCATGACTCATCTGATGAGGAAATTGTTGGCATCATGGCCAATGTTGCACTGTCTCCATTTGAGCTGAAGCCTTATGCACCTTGGATCATGAGATTCCTTAGGACAAGGTCTTCACTCAACTACAAAGTTGATTTCCAGAATCATCTGAGCTACTTGCCCCCAATTGAAGTCCTCAAACAGACATATTCCTTAGTTGATGGAAAGGGCAAGGCACCAGCTGTAATTGATGAACGCATTCATCCATTGGATGGTCACTTTCGCAAAGTTGCATCTTATTCCACCAATGATGACTCTGCCACACATGACTCTGCCAATGCTACCAAGTCCACTCCTCAAGCCACTGCTCCGCGTGTGATGACAGACCATGAACTTCTACTTAGTCTTCACCAGAAGGTGGATCAAAATCACAAATGGGTTAACCGTCAGTTTGGTTCACTTCTTCACAACATGACTGCCACACACAATGCAGTGAAGAAAAACCACTACTACCTCCATCAAGTCTTCGGCCGCACCTGGGCAATCCTGTCACATCTGTATGGTGAAGAAGATCTGAAGAACATGGGTCTTAATGAAGATTTTGACTGGTCTGCACCTCCACCGAAGAAATTCAAGAAGGTCAAGGTTCCTTCTCTGGTAGCCAGCTCATATTCTTCATCGCGTGACACTGATGAACATGAAGATTTAGACGACACTGTGGCAGGCCCTACATCAACCAACGACCCCAACAACACTGGTGCTCCTTCATCAACTTGATTATCTTCAGGGGCGTTAGTCCTCAGTTTCGATCCTTTTGGTCATTTGATGACAAAGGGGGAGAAATTTGAGTTAGTCTTCAAGCGGGTCTATTTTATCGCCCATATACAACATTTTTTTGGCGAAGTTACAACTCTCATTCTTCTGAAACTTTATTGGATCGATTTGTAATCTTAAACCCGATGGTGCTCTGATATTTTTGATGCACTGTGCTCTGACACTCTTGATGCACTATTCTGCATGCTTATTCCTCATTGATATTATTGCATGCATGCTGAATTTCATCAGGCACCATATTTCATCATGCATTTCAAATTCTTCATATTATATGTTAAATGTGTGTATGAATTACAAGATATAGGGGGAGATCTCCATGATTCAACTCTTCAAGTGTTCATTGCTTCAAAAGCAAATTCCTCACTATGCACGTCTTCAGGGGGAGTTCTTCTATATCTTGCAATCAAATTCCTCAATATCAGTATTTACACTTCATATGTTTATCCCTGTTGAAAACTTAACCTATATTGTCATCAATCACCAAAAAGGGGGAGATTGTAAGTGCATCTAGTGCCCCTTAGTGATTTTGGTGTATTGAAGACTTATAGGTTAAGGGATTAATGCGTGTGTGAGTGTACACAGGTTTATAAGTCTATGAGGAGTTTGATATTTACAGGAAAAGTTGACCCCTAAAAATGAATATCTTCAACTGAAGATTTTGGTATTTCTGAAGACTTTCATGAACACTTTGAAAGTGAAGAAATTGGTGTGTCCGTGAAGACTTGATATTCATGCGAGGAATATGAAGCTTGAAGACTTTCGTTTTCATAGTTTTGTTTTTCTCTTTCTTGAGTCATAGGAAACACCGTACTGTTAAAGGGGGTCGAGGAAATACTAAGGAAAAATTTCCATGTGATGCTCAACTCAAAATCCTACATCTACCAATCCCTTCGAGTGAAGCCATTGGAAATCTCATACAGTTCAGTCAATTTCTTCAGTGACAGAGACGAAGTTCTTCTGGTCTCTGAGGAATTTGTCCTGACTGAGGAGTTAGGAATTCGCCAGTGCGGATTGCCTACACAGTGAGGAACATGATAGCCCTGAGGATTTTGGTACTCAAAATTCCGACCGTTGCTGTGCTATGCGCCAGCTGTTCCAAAATATCTATCCACCGAACGGTCATACCATTGAAGGGCATTTATGTCTTATCATGTCAGGATGCTCCCTAGGCTATAAATAGCCGCCCCCTACAACCACTAGCTGTGAGAGGCTGCTCCGAGAGAAACCGACACTTGTCATTTGAGAGCAACCCATCCTTCGAGGACTTTGAGCGAAAATCATCAAGTGAGGAAAAACCAAAAACCCAAAACCCAAACACCTACAGACCCCAAGTGATTGAGCATCACTGAAGAGATTGATCCCGAGTGGATCCGACGCTTGTTACCTTTGAAGACTGTGCTTCTTCCAGACGGTTAGGCTTCATGGTCTAGAGCATCCAAGAGGAATTGTGGATCGCCGGGTGACCAAGTTTGTGAAGGTTTGGAAGTCGCCTGAAGACTTACCACGAGTGATTGGACGAGGTCTGTGTAACCTTAGTTCAAGGAGAATACGGTGAGGACTGGGTGTCTTGGACTAAGTGTCCTTGACTGGGTGTCCGGGACTGTGTGTCCTCGAGTTTAAATACTCAGCCGCTCCAACCAGACGTATAACTAAGACAGCAGTTAGAACTGGTCTACCAAATCATTGTCTTCACCGAGCTTACTGGTTCTATTTCCTCAACTCTTTCATTTCCTCATAACTGTGTTGTATGTTTGTTCATATCTGTATTAGAAGACCTTGACTGAAGACTTTGTCAATTTCCTCAGTTCTATTTCTTCAGTCTGTTTGTCTTCATCCTGTGTTATCATGTGATTACGCTTCCTGTACTCTGTGCCTGTCTTCATTTCCTCATGATGACTATGCTTGTATTCTATTGTGTTTACTTTTGAGTACTTATTCTGCTGCTAGTAGTTCTTCGCTAAGGAATTTCCTCACCAGAAAATTCCTCAGTGAAGAATTTCATAAAAATCGCCTATTCACCCCCCTCTAGTCGATATAACTCACTTTCAGAACATAATAGATCAGGAGTTCCGCCGCCAGAAGCCTCCGTAGCCACCGAAAACCAATCTAGACCCGTTCTGGCACCCTGTCGGAGGGGGGAATCCCTCTCCAGTGGCCATCTTCATCATCCCGGCCCTCTCCATGACGAGGAGGGAGTAGATCACCCTCGAGGCTGAGGGTATGCACCAGTAGCTATGTGTTTGATCTCTCTCTCTCATGTTCTTGAGGTGGTACGATCTTGATGTATCGCGAGCTTTGCTATTATAGTTGGATCTTATGATGTTTCTCCCCCTCTACTCTCTTGTAATGGATTGATTTTTCCCTTTGAAGTTATCTTATCGGATTGAGTCTTTAAGGATTTGAGAACACTTGATGTATGTCTTGCATGTGCTTATCCATGGTGACAATGGGATATTCACGTGATCCACTTGATGTATGTTTTGGTGATCAACTTGTGGGTTCCGTGACCTCGTGAACTTATGCATAGGGGTTGGCACACGTTTTCTTCTTGACTCTCCAGTAGAAACTTTGGGGCACTCTTTTAAGTTCTTTGTGTTGGTTGAATAGACGAATTTTAGATTGTGTGATGCATATCGTATAATCATACCCACGGATACTTGGGGTGACATTGGAGTATCTAGGTGACATTAGGGTTTTGGTTGATTTGTGTATTAAGGTGTTATTCTAGTACGAACTCTAGTATAAATTGAACGGAAATAATAGCTTCATGTTATTTTACTACGGACTCTTGAATAGATTGATCAGAAAGGATAACTTTGAGGTGGTTTCGTACCCTACATTAATCTCTTCATTTGTTCTCCGCTATTAGTGACTTTGGAGTGACTCTTTGTTGCATGTTGAGGGATAGTTATATGTTCCAATTATGTTATTATTGTTGAGAGAACTTGCACTAGTGAAAGTATGAACCCTAGGCCTTGTTTCCTAGAATTGCAATACCGTTTGTGCTCACTTTTACCACTTGCTACCTTGCTGTTTTTATATTTTTAGATTACAAAAACCATTATCTACTATCCATATTGCACTTGTATCACCATCTCTTCGCCGAACTAGTGCACCTATACAATTTACCATTGTATTGGGTGTGTTGGGGACACAAGAGACTCTTTGTTATTTTGTTGCAGGGTTGCTTGAGAGAGACCATCTTCATCCTACGCCTCCCACGGATTGATATACCTTAGGTCACCCACTTGAGGGAAATTTGCTACTGTCCTACAAACCTCTGCACTTGGAGGCCCAACAATGTCTACAAGAAGAAGGTTGTGTAGTAGACATCAAGCTCTTTTCTGGCGCCGTTTCCGGGGAAGTTAGCGCTTGAAGGTATATCTTTAGATCTTGCAATCGAATATTTTTGTTTCTTGTTTTATCACTTGTTTATTTTATAAAAAATGGAATTGAGTTTGCCTCATATGCTTCATCTTTTAAATATCTTTCGTGAGAATGATGGAAAGGAAAATGGTGCTCAAATGCTAGAAGAAGAAGTCTATAAAATGTTTGGCACTAAATCTATGAATAATGAGCATGATTGCAATGTTGTTAGTATGAACTCCTTGAATATCCATAGTGCTAATGATGATTGCACCAGTCATGATGAAAATGTCTCTTATAAGAATGTCAACTTTTATGGAGTGCATAGAGTTTGCAAGTACATACCAAATAGGGAAGATAGATTTTGCAAGAGGCATAAGTATTTAGAAACTAAATGGTTGCAAGAGAGGCTAGATGTTTGTACTGAAAATTTAAAATTTCTTCACCATACTTGTGAACTTTGCAATGAACATGGTCATTTAAATCTCAAATGCAAATTGTTTCATGATTGTATCGTGTCCAAAAATTGTGACGATTTGATTTCCCTTACACATCATAATGAACTTAGTTTGCTTTTCGGTTATGATGAAATGAAACGTATAACTGAGCATATTCCAGAATATAACCTTGAGAAATTCCTCGATATTGATCTAGAAGAAATTCTTATGTATTATGCGGTGAATTGCATTGAAAATCCTTATATTGTCAATTACATAAAGAAAAGAAAACAAATAGAGGATGCAGAGAATACTAATGAAAGGGAAGAGGCTTCCCAATATCCTGCTATTATTTCTTATGATGAATCAGGTAATGAGGAGGAGCCTTCTATTCAACCAATCTCATCAATAAGGAGCTCCAAAAAGAGGACTGAACCCACACATGATGTGAAGAAGAAAAAAGAAAAGACGGAGAAGCAAAGGTAAAAATGTATCCCTCCCAAATGATGTTGATCCTACTACTCATTGTGATGATGATAATTGTTATACTATTGGTGCTATCCATACTATTAATGATGAGAGTGATTATGCTTATGATATGAAAAGGCCCAAGCTTGGGGATGCTATGTCTGATGAGAATGACATGTTTGAGAATGTATTTGATGCAATTAATGTTATTCCCAAGCTTGGGGATGCTATGTTTAATGAAGATGATATTTGTAGTCTCACAAGTTTTGATCTGCAAATTTATTATGATGATAGCATGCCTCCTACTTATGATGATTATATTGATGAAAGTGGGTTTGGAAGAGTGTCAACTTTAGGAAGTAATGATCCCACTATTTTGGAGGGTGTTGAATCTTATTGTGACAATTATGAAAGTGGATTTGGAGAGGTCATGACTTTATTTAGTACTGATTCCACAATCTTGGAAGAGGTTTCAATTGATTATGATGAGAACAAAATTGCTACTTATGATGATTATTGTGATGATACTTATGCTATAAAAAGTAGTGATGATTATATTTATAAAACTTGTCATGATTATGATTACCCTTTTTCTGAACATTACTCCTTTAATGTGGAAACAATTTGTAGTATTCGAGTTTCTTATGATACTCCCACTATTCCGAATGAGAAGAATTTTGCCTATGTGGAGAGCAATAAAATTTCTATGCTTGTGGCTCATGAAAAGAATGCCTTATGTGATAGTTATATTGTTGAATTCATTCATGATGCTACTGAAAATTATTATTAGGGAGGAGTGTATGCTTGTAGGGATTGCAACAATATCAAGTTTCCTCTCTATGTGTTGAAAATCTAGAAGATTTGCTTGTTTTACCTTCCTATGCAAGTTGATTCTTGTTCCCATAAGTTCTTTGCTCACAAAATCCCTATGCATAGGAAGTGGGTTAGACTTAAATGTGCTAGTCATATTCTTCATGATGCTCTCTTTATATTTCAATTCTTATCATTTATGTGAGCATCATTGAAATCATCATGCCTAGCTAGGAGCGTTAAACGATAGCGCTTGTTGGGAGGCAACCCAAATTTTATTTATGTTCCTTGATTTTTGCTCCTATTTAGTAATAAATAATTTATCTAGCCTATTTTAAGATGTGGTTTTATGTTTTAATTAGTGTTTGTGCCAAGTAGAACCTTCGGGGAGACTTGGGGAAAGTCTTTGTGATCATGCTGTAAAAAACAGAAACTTTAGCGCTCATGAGATTTGCTGCCATTTATTATTGGAGAGTGATATTTAGTTAATTATTTTTGAAGATAATTAATAGATAAATTACTAACGTCCAGCAATTTATTTTAGAATTTTTGGGGTTCCAGAAGTATACGTTTGATCCAGATTACTACAGACTGTTCTGTTTCTGAAAGATTCTGTTTTCTATGTGTTGTTTGCTTATTTTGATGAATCTATGAGTAGTATCGGAGGGTATGAACCATAGATGAGTTGTAAGACAGTATATATTACACCAATATGAATTTATAATGAGTTCACAACAGTACCTAAGTGGTGATTTATTTTCTTATACTAATGGAGCTTACGAGTTTTCTGTTAAATTTTGTGTTGTGAAGTTTTCAAGTTTTGGGTAAAGATTCGATGGACTATGGAATAAGGAGTGGCAAGAGCCTAAGCTTGGGGATTCCCAAGGAACCCCAAGGTAAAATTCAAGGACAACCAAAAGCCTAAGCTTGGGGATGCCCCGGATGGCATCCCCTCTTTCGTCTTCGTTCATCGGTAACTTTACTTGGAGCTATATTTTTATTCGCCACATGATATGTGTTTTGCTTGGAGCGTCATTTTATTTTATTTTGTTTTGCTTGCTGTTTGAATAAAATACCAAGATCTTAAATTCTTAAATGTTAGAGAGTCTTCACATAGTTGCATAATTATTCGACTACTCATTGATCTTCACTTATATCTTTTGGAGTAGTTTGTCTTTTGCTCTAGTGTTTCATTTATATCCTTTTAGAGCGCGGCGGTGGTTTTATTTTGAAGAAATAGATGAACTCTCGTGCTTCACTTATATTATTTTGAGAGTCCTAAACAGCATGGTAATTTTCTTTGGTTATGAAACTAGTCCTAATATGATGGGCATCCAAGAGGGATATAATAAAAACTTTCATATAGGGTGCAGTGAATACTATGAGAAGTTTGATACTTGATGATTGTTTTGAGATATGAAGATGGTGATATTAGAGTCATGCTAGTTGAGTAGTTGTGGATTTGAGAGATACTTGTGTTGAAGTTTGTGATTCCCATAGCATGCACGTATGGTGAACCGTTATGTGATGAAGTCGGAGCATGGTTTATTTATTGATTGTCTTCCTTATGAGTGGCGGTCCGGGACGAGCGATGGTCTTTTCCTACCAATCTATCCCCCTAGAAGCATGCGCATAGTACTTTGTTTCGATAACTAATAGATTTTTGCAATAAGTATGTGAGCTCTTTATGACCAATGTTGAGTCCATGGATTATACGCACTCTCACCCTTCCACCATTGCTAGCCTCTCTAGTATCGCGCAACTTTCGCCGGTACCATAAACCCACCATATATCTTCCTCAAAACAGCCACCACACCTACCTATTCTGGCATTTCCATAGCCATTCTGAGATATATTGCCATGCAACTTTCCACCGTTCCATTTATTATGACACGCTCCATCATTGTCATATTGCTTTGCATGATCATGTAGTTGACATCGTATTTGTGGCAAAGCCACCGTTCGTAATTCTTTCATAAATGTCACTCATGAGTCATTGCACATCCTGGTACACCGCCGGAGGCATTCATATAGAGTCATATTTTGTTCTAAGTATCAAGTTGTAATTCTTGAGTTGTAAGTAAATAAAAGTGTGATGATCATCATTATTAGAGCATTGTCCCATCTGAGGAAAGGATGATGGATACTATGATTCCCCCACAAGTTGGGATGAGACTCTGGACGAAAAATAAAAATAAAGAGAAAAAACCCATAAAAAAGGAGAAGGCCCAAAAAACAACAACAAAAAAATGAGAGAAAAAGAGAGAAGGGGCAATGGTACTATCCTTTTACCACACTTGTGCTTCAAAATAGCACCATGATCTTCATGATAGAGAGTCTCCTATGTTGTCACTTTCATATACTAGTGGGAATCTGTCATTATAGAACTTGGCTTGTATATTCCAATGATGGGATTCCTCAAAATGCCCTAGGTCTTCGTGAGCAAGCGAGTTGGATGCACACCCACTTAGTTTCTTTTTGAGCTTTCATACACTTATAGCTCTAGTGCATCTGTTGCATGGCAATCCCTACTCACTCACATTGATATCTATTGACGGGCATCTCCATAGCCCGTTGATATGCCTAGTTGATGTGAGACTATCTTCTCCTTTTTGTCTTCTCCACAACCACCATTCTATTCCACCTATAGTGCTATGTCCATGGCTCACGCTCATGTATTGCATGAAAGTTGAATAAGTTTGAGAACATCAAAAGTATGAAACAATTGCTTGGCTTGTCATCGGGGTTGTGCATGATTTAAATATTTTGTGTGATGAAGATAGAGCATAGCAAGACTATATGATTCTGTAGGGATAGCTTTCTTTGGCCATGTTATTTTGAGAAGACATGACTGCTTAGTTAGTATGCTTGAAGTATTATTATTTTTATGTCAATATTAAACTTTTGTCTTGAATCTTATGGATCTGAATATTCTTGCCAGAATAAAGAGAATTACATGGATAAATATGTTAGGTAGCATTCCACATCAAAAAAATTGTTTTTATCATTTACCTACTCGAGGACGAGCAGGAATTAAGCTTGGGGATGCTTGATACGTCTCCAACGTATCTATAATTTTTTATTGTTCCATGCTATTATATTATCAACCTTGGATGTTTTATATGCACTTATATACCTTTTATATTAGTTTTGGGACTAACCTATTAACCGGAGGCCCAGCCCAAGATGCTATTTTATACCCATTTCAGTGTTTCAAAGAAAATGAATATCAAATGGAGTCCAAACGGAATGAAACCTTCGGGAGAGTTATTTTTGGAATGGAAGCAACCCATGAGACTTGGAGTAGACATCAGGAAAGCTTCGAGGTGGCCACCAGGCAGGGAGGCGCGCCTGCCCCCCTGGACGCGCCCCCACCCTCGTGGGCCCCTCGTGGCTCCCCTGAATGACTTCTTTCGCCTATATATATGTCCATATACCCTAAAAACATCGAGGAACAGAATAGATTGGGAGTTCCGCTGCCATAAGCCTCCGTAGCCACCGAAAACCGATCTAGACCCGTTCTGGCACCCTGCCGGAGGGGGGAATCCCTCTCTGGTGGCCATCTTCATCATCCCGGCACTCTCCATGACGAGGAGGGAGTAGTTCACCCTCGGGGCTGAGGGTATGTACCAGTAGCTATGTGTTTGATCTCTCTCTCGTGTTCTTGAGGTGGTATGATCTTGATGTATCACGAGCTTTGCTATTATAGTTGGATCTTATGATGTTTCTCCCCCTCTACTCTCTTGTAATGGATTGAGTTTTCCCCTTGAAGTTATCTTATCGGATTGAGTCTTTAAGGACTTGAGAACACTTGATGTATGTTTGCATGTGCTTATCTATGGTGACAATGGGATATTCACGTGATCCACTTGATGTATGTTTTGGTGATCAACTTGCGGGTTCCGTGACCTCGTGAACTTATGAATAGGGGTTGGCACACGTTTTCGTCTTGACTCTCCGGTAGAAACTTTGGGGCACTCTTTTAAGTTCTTTATGTTGGTTGACTAGATGAATTTGAGATTGTGTGATGCATATCGTATAATCATACCCACGGATACTTGAGGTGACATTAGAGTATCTAGGTGACATTAGGGTTTTGGTTGATTTGTGTCTTAAGGTGTTATTCTAGTACGAACTCTAGGATAGATTGAACGGAAAGAATTGCTTCATGTTATTTTACTACGGACTCTTGAATAGATCGATGAGAAAGGATAACTTTGAGGTGGTTTCGTACCCTACAATAATCTCTTCATTTGTTCTCCACTATTAGTGACTTTGGATTGACTCTTTGTTGCATGTTGAGGGATAGTTATATGATCCAATTATGTTATTATTGTTGAGAGAACTTGCACTAGTGAAATTACGAGAGTGAGATCTGATAGATATGATAAAGATAATATTTTTGGTATTTTTGTGATAAAGATGCAAAGTAAAATAAAGGCAAAGGAAATAGCAAAGGAAATAACTAAGTAGTAGGAGATCAATATGATAAAGATAGACCCGGGGGCCATAGGTTTCACTAGTGGCTTCTCTCGAGAGCATAAGTATTCTACGGTGGGTGAACAAATTACTGTTGAGCAATTGACAGAATTGAGCATAGTTATGAGAATATCTAGGTATGATCATGTATATAAGCATCACGTCCGAGACAAGTAGACCGACTCCTGCCTGCATCTACTACTATTACTCCACTCATCAACCGCTATCCAGCATGCATCTAGAGTATTAAGTTAAAACAGAGTAACGCCTTAAGCAAGATGACATGATGTAGAGGGATAGACTCATGCAATATGATGAAAACCCCATCTTGTTATCCTCGATGGCAACAATGCAATACGTGCCTTCTGCCCCTACTGTCACTGGGAAAGGACACCGCAAGATTGAACCCAAAGCTAAGCACTTCTCCCATTGCAAGAAAGATCAATCTAGTAGGCCAAACCAAACTGATAATTCGAAGAGACTTGCAAAGATAACCAATCATACATAAAAGAATTCAGAGAAGATTCAAATATTATTCATAGACAGACTTGATCATAAACCCACAATTCATCGATCTCAACAAACAAACCGCAAAAAGAAGATTACATCAAATAGTTCTCCACAATAGAGGGGGAGAACATTGTATTGAGATCCAAAAAGAGAGAAGAAGCCATCTAGCTACTAACTATGGACCCATAGGTCTGAGGTAAACTACTCACACTTCATCGGAGAGGCTATGGTGGTGATGTAGAAGCCCTCCGTGATTGATGCCTGCTCCGGCGGAGCTCCGAAACAGGCCCCGAGATGGGATCTCGTGGATACAGAAAGTTACGGCGGTGGAATTAGGGCCTGTCTCCGTATCTCATCGTTTGGGGGTACGTAGGTATATATAGGAGGAAGGAGTACGTCGGTGGAGCAACAGGGGGCCCACAAGAGTGGAGGGCGTGTTTGGGGGGGGGGTAGGCGCGCCCCTACCTCATGGCCTCCTGTTTCTTTTCTTGACATAGGGTCCAAGTCTCCCGAATCATAATCTTCCTAAAAATCATGTTCCCGAAGGTTTCATTCCGTTTGGACTCCGTTTGATATTCCTTTTTCTTCGAAACCCTAAAACAGGCAAAAAACAACAATTCTGGGCTGGGCCTCCGGTTAATAGGTTAGTCCAAAAAATAATATAAAAGTGGATAATAAAGCCCAATAATGTCCAAAACAGTAGATAATATCGCATGGAGCAATCAAAAATTATAGATACATTGGAGACGTATCAAGCATCCCCAAGCTTAATTCCTGCTCGTCCTCGAGTAGGTAAATGATAAAAATAGAATTTTTGATGCGGAGTGCTAGTTGGCATAATTTTAATGTAATTCTTCTTAATTGTGGTATGAATATTCAGATCCGAAAGATTCAAGACAAAAGTTCATATTGACATAAAAATAATAATACTTCAAGCATACTAACAAAGCAATTATGTCTTCTCAAAATAACATGGCCAAAGAAAATTATCCCTACAAAATCATATAGTCTGGCTATGCTCTATCTTCACCACACAAAATATTTAAATCATGCACAACCCCGATGACAAGCCAAGAAATTGTTTCATACTTTTGACATTCTCAAAACTTTTTCAATCTTCACGCAATACATGAGCGTGAGCCATGGACATAGCACTATAGGTGGAATAGAGTGGTGGTTGTGGAGAAGACAAAAAGGGAGAAGATAGTCTCACATCAACTAGGCGTATCAACGGGCTATGGAGATGCCCATCAATAGATATCAATGTGAGTGAGTAGGGATTGCCATGCAACGAATGCACTAGAGCTATAAGTATATGAAAGCTCAAAAAGAAACTAAGTGGGTGTGCATCCAACTTGCTTGCTCATGAAAACCTAGGGCATTTTGAGGAAGCCCATCATTGGAATATACAAGCTAAGTTCTATAATGAAAAATTCCCACTAGTATATGAAACTGATAACATGAGAGACTCTCTACTATGAAGATCAGGGTGCTACTTTGAAGCACAAGTGTGGTAAAAGGATAGTAGCATTGTCCCTTCTCTCTTTTTCTCTCATTTTTTATTTGGGCCTTTTCTCTTCTTCTTTTTGTGGCCTCTTTTCTTTCTTTCTTTTTATTTTTTTTATTTTTCGTCCGGAGTCTCATCCCGACTTGTGGGGGAATCATAGTCTCCCTCATCCTTTCTTCACTAGGACAATGCTCTAATAATGATGATCATCACACTTTTATTTTTCTTACAACTCAACAATTACAACTCGATACTTAGAACAAAATATGACTCTATATGAATGCCTACGGCGGTGTACCGGGATATGCAATGAATCAAGAGTGACATGTATGAACGAATTATGAATGGCGGCTTTGCCACAAATACGATGTCAACTACATGATCATGCTAAGCAATATGACAATGATGGAGTGTGTCATAATAAATGGAACGGTGGAAAGTTGCATGGCAATATATCTCGAAATGGCTATGGAAATGCCATAATAGGTAGGTATGGTGGCTGTTTTCAGGAAGGTATGTGGTGGGTGTATGATACCGGCGAAAGGTGCGCGGTATTGGAGAAACTAGCATAGGTGGAAGGGTGATAATGTGTATAATCCATGGACTCAACATTAGTCATAAAGAACTCATATACTTATTGCAAAAATCTACAAGTTATCAAAGCAAAGTATTACGCGCATGATCCTAGGGCGATAGATTGGTAGGAAAAGACCATCGCTCGTCCCCGACTGCCACTCATAAGGAAGACAATCAATAAATAAATCATGCTCCGACTTCATCACATAACGGTTCACCATACGTGCATGCTACGGGAATCACAAACTTTAACACAAGTATTCTTCAAATTCACAACTACTCAACTAGCACAACTTTAATATCACCATCTTCATATCTCAAAAAAATTATCAAGCATCAAACTTCTCATAGTATTCAACACACTCATAAGAAAGTTTTATTATTAATCTTGTATACCAAGCATATTAGGATTTTAAGCAAATTACCATGCTATTTAAGACTCTAAAAATAATCTAAGTGTATCATGAGAGATCAATAGTTTCTATAAAACAAATCCACCACCGTGCTCTAAAAGATATAAGTGAAGTACTAGAGTAAAATTATATAACTCAAAAGATATAAGCGAAGCACATAGAGTATTCTAACAAATTCCAAATCATGTATGGCTCTCTCAAAAGGTGTGTACAGCAAGGCTGATTGTGGTAAACTAACAAGCAAAGACTCAAATCATACAAGATGCTCCAAGCAAAACACATATCATGTGGTGAATAAAAATATAGCTCCAAGTAAAGTTACCGATAGAAGTAGACGAAAGAGGGGATGCCTTCTGGGGCATCCCCAAGCTTTGGATTTTAGGTGCCCTTAGATTATCTTGGGGGTTCCATGGGAATCCCCAAGCTTAGGCTCTTGCCACTCCTTGTTCAATAATCCATCAAATCTTTACCCAAAACTTGAAAACTTCACAACACAAAACTTAAAGTAGAAAATCTCGTGAGCTCCGTTAGCGAAAGAAAATAAAAGACCACTTCAAGGTACTGTAATGAACTCATTATTTATTTATATTGGTGTTATACCTACTGTATTCCAACTTCTCTATGGTTTATAAACTATTTTACTAGCCATAGATTCATCAAAATAAGCAAACAACACACGAAAAACAGAATCTGTCAAAAACAGAACAGTCTGTAGTAATCTGTAGCTAGTGCAAGATATGGAACCCCTAAAATTCTAAAATAAATTTCTGGACGTGAGGAATTTATCTATTAATCATCTTCAAAAATAATTAACTAAATATAACTTTCCAAATAAAAATGGCAGTAGTTCTCGTGAGTGCTAAAGTTTCTGTTTTTTACAGCAAGTTCAATAAGATTTTCCCCAAGTCTTCCCAACGGTTCTACTTGGCACAAACACTAATTAAACACGAAAAACACAACCAAAACAGACTCTATACAAATTATTTATTACTAAACAGGTGCAAAAATAAAGAAATAAAAATAAAATTGGGTTGCCTCCCAACAAGCGCTATTGTTTAACGCCCCTAGCTAGGCATAACAAGCAAGAATAGATCTAGGTATTGCCATCTTTGGTAGGCAATCCATAAGTGGCTCTCATAATAGATTCATAAGGTAATTTATTTTTCTTTCTAGGAAAGTGTTACTTGCCTTTCTTTAATGGAAATTGGAATCTAATATTTCCTTCCTTCATATCAATAATTGCACCAATCGTTCCAAGGAAAGGTCTACCAAGAATAATAGGACATGAAGGATTGCAATCTATGTCAAGAACAATAAAATCTATGGGCACATAATTCCTATCTGCAACAATAAGAACATCATTAATTGTTCCCATAGGTTTCTTACTAGTGGAATCCGCAAGGTGCAAGTTTAGAGAGCAATCATCAAAATCACGGAAACCTAACAAATCACACAAAGTCTTCGGAATCGTGGAAACACTAGCACCCAAATCACATAAAGCATAGCATTCATGATCTTTAATTTTAATTTTAATAGTTGGTTCCCACTCATCATAAAGTTTTCTAGGGATGGAAACTTCCAACTCAAGTTTTTCTTCATAAGATTGCATCAAGGCATCAACGATATGTTTAGTAAACGCTTTATTTTGACTATAAGCATGAGGAGAATTTATCACAGATTGCAACAAGGAAATACAATCAATCAAAGAGCAATTTTCATTATTAAATTCCTTGAAATCCAAAATAGTGGGTTTAGCAACATCTAGGGTTTTAATTTCTTCAATCCCACTTTTATCAAATTTAGCATTAAGATCTAAAAACTCCGATTTTTGGAACACCTTCTAGGTAAAGGTGGATCATATTCAGTCCCATCACAAGATTCATATTGCAAAACAAAGGTTTAATAGGGGACACATCAATAACTTTTAGATCTTCATCTTTATTTTCATAGGAACTAGAAGAACACGCTCTTATAAAGGCATCTTTCTTAGCACGCATCCTAGCGGTTCTTTATTTGCACTCATCAATGGACATTCTCATGGATTTGAGAGACTCATTGATATAATTCTTAGGTGGAATAGATCTAAGTTTCAAAGAATCAACATCAAGAGCAATTCTATCAACGTTCCTAGCCAAATCATCAATCTTAAGCAATTTTTCTTCAATCAAAGCATTGAAATTCTTTTGCGAAGTAATAAATTCTTTAATATTATATTAAAAATCAGAGGGCATCTTATTATAATTTCCATAAGAATTGTTGTAGCAATTACCATAATTATTAGAGGGATTACTAGGATAAGGCCTAGGATTAAAATTTCCTCTATACGCGTTGTTACCGAAATTGTTCCTACCAACAAAATTCACGTCCATAGATTCATTATTATTCTCAATCAAAGTATACAAGGGCATATCATTAGGATCAGAAGAAACACTCTTATTAGCAAATAATCTCATAAGTTCATCCATCTTTCCGCTCAAAACATTAATTTCTTCTATCGCATGCACCTTTTTATTAGTAGATCTTTCAGTATGCCATTGACAATAATTAACCATAATATTATCTAGGAGTTTAGTAGCTTCTCCTAAAGTGATTTCCATAAAAGCCTCCCACGGCCGAATCTAAAAGATTTCTAGAAGCAAGATTCAATCCGGCATAAAAATTTTGTATAATCATCCACAAATTTAAACCATGAGTAGGGCAATTACGTATCATTAATTTCATTCTCTCCCAAGATTGTGCAACATGTTCATGATCAAGTTGCTTAAAGTTCATAATATCGTTTCTAAGAGAGATGATCTTAGCGGGAGGAAAATACTTAGAGATAAAAGCATCTTTGCACTTATTCCATGAATCAATACTATTTTTAGGCAAAGACAAAAACCAAGCTTTAGCACGATCTCTAAGCGAAAAAGGAAATAGCTTCAATTTAACAATATCATTATCCACATATTTCTTCTTTTGCATGTCACACAAATCAACGAAGCTATTTAGATGGGTAGCGGCATCTTCACTAGGAAGGCCGAAAACGGATCTTTCATGACAAGATTCCGCAAAGCGGTATTAATTTCACAATATTCAGCATCAGTAAGAGGAGCAATTGGAGTGCTAATAAAATCATTTATTGTTGGTATTGGTGAAGTCACACAACTTAGTATTATCTTGAGCCATCGTGACAAGCAAGCAAACTAACACACAAGCAAACAAAAAGCAAGCGGGCAAAAAGAGGCAAATAGAGAAAGAAAAGGAGGATAGAGAGAGAGAGGGCAAATAAAACGGTAAGTGTGAAGTGGGGGAGAGGAAAACGAGAGGCAAATGGCAAATAATGTAATGCGGGAGATAAGGGTATGTGATGGGTACTTGGTATGTTGACTTTTGCGAAGACCTCCCCGGCAACGGCGCCAAAAATCCTTCTTGCTACCTCTTGAGCACTGCGTTGGTTTTCCCCGAAGAGGAAGGAATGATGCAGCAAAGTAGCGTAAGTATTTCCCTCAGTTTTTGAGAACCAAGGTATCAATCCAGTAGGAGGCTACGCGCGAGTCCCTCGTACCTGCACAAAACAAATAAATCCTCACAACCAACGCAAATAGGGGTTGTCAATCCCTATAAGGCCACTTACGAGAGTGAGATCTGACAGATATGATAAAGATAATACTTTTAGTATTTTTGTTATAAAGATGCAAAGTAAAATAAAGGCAAAGTAAATAGGAAAGGAAATAACTAAGTAATAGGAGATCAATATGATAAAGATAGACCCGGGGGCCATAGGTTTCACTAGTGGCTTCTCTCGAGAGCATAAGTATTCTACGGTGGGTGAACAAATTACTATTGAGCAATTGACAGAATTGAGCATAGTTATGAGAATATCTAGGTATGATCATGTATATAGGCATCATGTCCGAGACAAGTAGACCGACTCCTGCCTGCATCTACTACTATTACTCCACTCATCGAACGCTATCTGATACGTCTCCAATGTATCTATAATTTTTGATTGCTCCATGCTATATTATCTACTGTTTTGGACATTATTGGGCTTTATTATCCACTTTTATATTATTTTTGGGACTAACCTACTAACCGGAGGCCCAGCCCAGAATTGTTGTTTTTTGCCTGTTTTAGGGTTTCGAAGAAAAGGAATATCAAACGGAGTCCAAACGTAATGAAACCTTCGGGAACGTGATTTTCTCACCGAATACAACTCAGGAGACTTGGACCCTACGTCAAGCCAATTAACAGGAGGGCACGAGGTAGGGGGCGCGCCTGCCCCCCCCAGGCGCGCCCCCCACCCTCGTGGGCCCCCTGTTGCTCCACCGATGTACTTCTTCCTCCTATATATATCCACGTACCCCCAAACGATCAGATACGGAGCCAAAACCCTAATTCCACCGTCACAACTTTCTGTATCCGCGAGATCCCATCTTGGGGCCTGTTCCGGAGCTCCACCGGAGGGGGCATCGATCACGGAGGGCTTCTACATCATCATCCAAGCCCCTCTGATGAAGTGTGAGTAGTTTACTTCAGACATACGGGTCCATAGTTAGTAGCTAGATGGCTTCTTCTCTCTTTTTGGATCTCAATACAATGTTCTCCCCCTCTCGCATGGAGATCTATTCGATGTAATCTTCTTTTTGCGGTGTGTTTGTTGAGATCGATGAATTGTGGGTTTATGATCAAGTCTATCTATGAATAATATTTGAATCTTCTCTAAATTCTTTTATGTATGATTGGTTATCTTTGCAAGTCTCTTTGAATTATCAGTTTGGTTTGGCCTACTAGATTGGTTGTTCTTGCCATGGGAGAAGTGCTTAGCTTTGGTTTCGATCTTGTGGTGTCCTTTCCCAATGACAGAAGGGGAAGCAAGGCACGTATTGTATCGTTGCCATCAAGGATAACAACATGGGGTTTTTATCATATTGCATGAAATTATCCCTCTACATCATGTCATCTTGCTTAAGGCGTTACTCTATTTTTAACTTAATACTCTAGATGCATGCTGGATAGCGGTCGATGAGTGGAGTAATAGTAGTAGATGCAGGCAGGAGTCGGTCTACTTGTCTCGGACGTGATGCCTATATACATGATCATACCTAGATATTCACATAACTATGCTCAATTCTGTCAATTGCTCAACAGTAATTTGTTCACCCACCATAGAATACTTATGCTCTTGAGAGAAGCCACTAGTGAAACCTATGGCCCCCGGGTCTCTTTCTCATCATATCAATCTCCATCACTTTATTATTGCTTTGCTTTTACTTTGCCTTTTACTTTTTACTTTGCATCTCTATACCAAAAATACCAAAAATATTATTTATCAGCTCTATCAGATCTCACTTTCGTAAGTGACCGTGAAGGGATTGACAACCCCTAAGCGTGTTGGTTGCATTGAGCTATTGTTTTTGTGTAGGTACGAGGGACTCGCGCATAGCCTCACTACAAAAAAAGACACATCCATGACATTTTGGGCCGAACGAATTTTTTTTCTGTCATACATATGACACTTCTATGACGATAATTGTGACAGAACCCGGTATCATCATAGATGTGGTGGGCTCCTACTTCTATGACAAAAAATCATGATAGAAAATGGGCTTTTCTTCCTGGGCGGGCCGGAGACACAGCTGCATGACATTCTTTGGGCCGTCCATGACGGAAAAAACCGTGGTAGAAGCGAGGGGGAGGAAAATTTCGGGGAGTTCCCTGTTACGGTGGGAGGTCGGGGGCCGAGCAATGCGCGTTTCTCTCGTACACGTACGCGCGTGTGTGCGAGGTGTTAGCTCTAACTGAACCCGAGCGAGGCGTTGGGCTCTAACTGAACCCGAGCAATTGCACTGCAGGCTACATGTTACTGAACCCGAGTGATCGATCGATGGCTGTTAACTGAACCCGATCGAGCGATTCCTTCGCTACTGCTGCTAACTGAAGCCAGTCGATGGGATGAATAGTGAGTGTTGCGGGGGGTTTGGATGAACAGTGAGCGATGGCGTTGCCTCTGGATGAACATCACCACTAGTGTAGTGGAGGGCTGGATGAATAGTAGACAGTGGAGGGGTGCCCGTGGAGGGTTGGATGAATAGGACCCCGTGGTGTGGAGGGCTGGATGAACAGTAGACGGTGGAGGGGTGGTTGAACAGGACCCCGTGGTGTGGAGGGCTGTATGAACAGTAGATGGTGGAGGGGTGCCCGTGGAGGGGTGGTTGAACAGGACCCCGTGGTGTGGAGGGCTGGATGAACAGTAGACGGTGGAGGGGTGGTTGAACAGTAGCCGGTGGAGTAGCGCACGGTGGAGGCTGGATGAACAGGAGCCCGTGGAGGCTGGATGAACAGGAGCCCGTGGAGGCTGGAGGAGGTCGACGGTGGAGATGAACAGTATCCCGTGGAGTCCCGTTTTGCGGTACGCCACACCCCTCCCAATGAACAGGACCCCCGTTTCGACCATAGCGCTCCAATAGAAGTCTGTTTCCTCCGTTTTGCGGTACGCCACACCCCTCCCGGTCAATAGGACCCCCGTTTCGAACGTAGGAGGTCCGTTTCCTCCGTTTTGCGGTATGCCAGATCCCTCCCGATGAACAGGATCCCGTTTCGAACGTGGCCGGTCGAACACAAGGCCGTTTCCTCCGTTCTGCGGTACGCCAGGCCTCGTTTCCATCGCCTGTTCCGTCCAAGCCCTCCAGATGAACACGACGCATTCTGTTGCCTGCCCATGAACACGACGCATTCCGCTGCCTCCCCATGAACACGACGCATTCCGTTGCCTCCCCATGAACACGACGACGACGTTGTTTCTCCGTTCTGACCCAGCCATGTACACAAGCCCTGGCCGTACGTATGCGCGAGTAGGCGTTCGAGACCCCGCCTATATGTACACATACGTGGCCATATTTTCTTTCTTGCACCTTGGCCGCTATACGTACATGTAAATGCTACGTGCGCGCCTCTACTACGACATGTGCGTGCCTCTACTACGACACGTGCACGCCTCTACTATGACACGTGCGCGCCCCTACATCGACCAGTATGTATGTACACGTTCGCGACCAGAATGACAAAGCTACGTACGCTTCGACCAGGTGGGTCCCGACTGTCAGGCACTTCCTTGCCTGTGAAGATGTAGCTGGTCGATCCCAGCAGTCAGGGGGCGAATCGTTTTTTTTTGCCCGGATGCACTTCCTTGCGTGCGAAGATGTAGCTGGTGGGTCCCAGCAGTCAGGGGGAAAGGTTTTTTTGCGAAATACAGTGGCCCGTCCGGTGGGTCCCAGCTGTCAGGTGGAGGAATCATTATTTTCCGTGTAATAAGGAGGCACTTCCTTGCTGCGGCCGTGGACCCAGCTATCAGCCTCTCCACGTACAGTCCACGTCCGATGGAAGTCGTTCCTTGACCACTAAGGGAGTCCTGGATTAGGGGGTGTCCGGATGGCCGGACTATACCTTCGGTCGGACTCCTGGACTATGAAGATACAAGATTGAAGACTTCATCCCGTGTCCGGAAGCGACTTTCCTTGGCGTGGAAGGCAAGCTTTGCGATACGGATATGTAGATCTCCTACCATTGTAACCGACTCTGTGTAACCCTAGCCCTCTCCGGTGTCTATATAAACCGGAGAGTTTTAGTCCGTAGGACGAACAACAATCATACCATAGGCTAGCTTCTAGGGTTTAGCCTCTCTGATCTCGTGGTAGATCTACTCTTGTACTACCCATATCATCAATATTAATCAAGCAGGACGTAGGGTTTTACCTCCATCAAGAGGGCCCGAACCTGGGTAAAACATCGTGTCCCCTGCCTCCTGTTACCATCCGGCCTAGACGCACAGTTCGGGACCCCCTACCCGAGATCCGCCGGTTTTGACACTGACATTGGTGCTTTCATTGAGAGTTCCTCTGTGTCGTCACTTTTAGGCCCGATGGCTTCTCCGATCATCAACAGCGATGCGATCCAGGGTGAGACTTTTCTCCTCGGACAGATCTTCGTATTCGGCGGCTTTGCACTGTAGGCCAATTCGCTTGGTCATCTGGAGCAGATCGAAAGCTACGCCCCTAGCCATCAGGTCAGATTTGGAAGTTTGAACTACACGGTCGACATCCGTAGAGACTTGATCTTCGATGGATATGAGCCACAGCCGAGCGCGCCACACTATCACGATGGGCATGATTTAGCTCTGTTGCTGAACAGTGCCCTGGAGGCCGCACCTGTGTCCGCTCCGACCCCTAGCTCGGAGCCAATCACACCAATCGAGGATGGGTGGTTAGACACCGCCTCGGGGGATGCAATCTCTACGGCGATTGAGCCGAACACCAGCCCTATTCTCTGCGAAGCCCGTGACTCCAAGGAGCCGGACTCCTCTCCAGACTCCGAGCCCTCCGCGCCCCGACCGATCGAACCCGATTGGGCGCCGATGATGGAGTTCACCGCCGCAGACATCTTTCAGCACTCGCCCTTCGGCGATATTCTGAATTCACTAAAGTCTCTCTCTTTGTCAGGAGAGCCCTGGCCGGACTATGGTCAGCAAGGTTGGGATGCGGATGATGAAGAAATTCAAAGCCCACCCACCACCCACTTCGTAGCCACTATCGATGATTTAACCGACATGCTGGACTTCGACTCCGAAGACATCGACGTTATGGACGCCGATGCAGGAGACGATCAAGAACCAATGCCTATAGGGCACTAGAAAGCCACCTCATCGTATGATATATACATGGTGGACATCCCAAAAGAAGGCAATGGCGATGGAACAGCGGAGGATCACCCCTCCAAGAAGCAGCCTAAGCGCCGGTGTCAGCGGCGCCGCTCTAAATCCCGCCAAAACAAAAACGATGATTCCGGCACGGGAGAAAATAACACCCCGGACAGTGCCGAAGACAACCACCTCCAGCAAGATTCAGCACAGGAGGATAGAGAAGCCAGCCCTCATGAGAGAGCGGTAGACAGAGAGGTCGAGGACGATAATTATATGCCTCCCTCCGAAGACGAGGTAAGCCTCGACGACGACGAATTTGTCGTGCCAGAGGATCCCGTTGAACAAGAGCGTTTCAAACGCAGGCTTATGGCCATGGCGAGCAGCCTCAAGAAAAAACAGCAATAGCTTAGAGCTGATCAAGATTTGCTAGCCAACAGATGGACTGAAGTCCTTGCGGCCGAAGAGTATGAACTCGAACGCCCCTCCAAGAGCTACCCAAAGCGCAGGTTGCTACCCCAATTAGAGGAGGAAGCACCTAAACCTACATCACCAGCACATGATGCGGCCGACCGACCACCCCGTGGCCGCGACAGAGAGGCCTCTCGGCCCTCCACTCAAGCTGCACCCCGATGCCGCTCAAAAAATACCAAGGCATGGGAAAATGTGCCAGACCTGCGAGACATATTGGAGGACAAGGCAAGGCAAACAAGATCGATCTACGGATCACGTGGCCACCCCACGGCATGAGACAGTACTCATCACGCCGGATACAGTAAATCCGGCCGGGCCGAACACAGTAGACAAAGCGCGTTTGAGCTGCGTCGTGATATAGCCCAATACAGAGGCGCCGCACACCCACTATGCTTCACAGATGAAGTAATGGATCATCAAATCCCCGAGGGTTTCAAACCTGTGAACATCGAATCATACGATGGCACAACAGATCCTGCGGTATGGATCGAGGACTATCTCCTTCATATCCACATGGCCCGCGGTGATGACCTACACGCCATCAAATACCTCCCACTCAAGCTTAAAGGACCAGCTCGGCATTGGCTTAACAGCTTGCCAGCAGAATCAATTGGTTGTTGGGAGGACCTGGAAGCCGCATTCCTCGACAATTTCCAGGGCACTTATGTGCGACCACCAGACGCCGATGACCTAAGCCACATAATTCAGTAGCCAGAGGAATCGGCCAGACAATTCTGGACACGGTTCCTAACCAAGAAAAATCAAATCGTCGACTGTCCGAACGCAGAGGCCCTAGCAGCCTTCAAGCATAACATCCGTGACGAGTGGCTTGCACGGCACCTAGGATAGGAAAAGCCGAAATCCATGGCAGCCCTCACGACACTTATGACCCGCTTTTGCGCAGGAGAAGATAGCTGGCTAGCTCGCAGCAATAACATGACCAAGAGCCCTGGTAATTCAGATACCAAGGACAGCAGTGGCAGGTCGCATCGCAACAAGCAAAAGCACCGCATTAACGGCGACAATGCTGAGGATATGGCAGTTAATGCCGGATTCAAAGGCTCTAAACCTGGTCAGCGGAAAAAGCCATTCAAAAGAAATACTCCGGGCCCGTCCAATTTGGCCAGAATACTCGACCGCTTGTGCCAGATACATGGCACCCCCGAAAAACCAGCCAATCACACCAATAAGGATTGTTGGGTGTTCAAGCAGGCAGGCAAGTTAAATGCCAAAAGCAGAGACAAGGGGCTGCATAGCGATGATGAGGAGGAGCCCCAGCTGCCGAACAACAGTGGACAGAAAGGTTTTCCCCCACAAGTGCGGACGGTGAACATGATATACGCAATCCGCGTCCCCAAGAGGGAGCGGAAGCGTGTGCTAAGGGACATATACGCGATGGAGCCAGTCGCCCCAAAGTTCAACCCATGGTCTTCCTGCCGGATCACTTTTGATCGAAGGGACCACCCCACTAGCATCTGTCATGGCGGATTCGCCACATTGGTTCTAGACCCAATTATTGACGGATTTCACCTCACTAGAGTCCTTATGGACGGCGGCGGCAGCCTGAACCTACTTTATCAGGATACAGTGCGGAAAATGGGCATCGATCCCTCGAGGATTAAACCCACTAAAACGACCTTTAAAGGCGTCATACCAGGTGTAGAAGCCAATTGTACAGGCTCAGTTACACTTGAAGTGGTCTTCGGATCTCCGGATAATTTCCGAAGCGAGGAGTTAATCTTCGACATAGTCCCGTTCTGCAGTGGCTATCACGCACTGCTCGGGCGAACCGCATTTGCCAAGTTCAATGTGGTGCCGCACTATGCATACCTCAAGCTCAAGATGCCAGGCCCTCGAGGCGTCATCACGGTCAATGGAAACACTGAACGCTCTCTCCGAACGGAGGAGCATACGGCGGCTATCGCAGCGGAAGTACAAAGCAGCCTCTCAAGGCAATTCTCTAGTCCGGCCATTAAACGTCTGGACACCGTCAAGCGCGCCCGGAGTAACCTACACCAAGACCGCCCGGCACGTTCAGAGCAAGTGTAACAATGCGGCCCCAACCCCAGCCCTCGCGAACTTGCGAAACCAATGCTGCGTGTACATAACTATGCTCTGGAAATACCATGGGTACAGGGGGAGGGGCACCATCACGGCACGCCCGAAACGCGGCTTAAACCGCACTAGGGGCTGCCGATTTCTTAATTTTCTCTTATTTTCAGGACTCCTTTCTTCGAAAGGCTTGTCCACAGTACAATTGCTGAACAAACGATACAACCAGGGAAGTAGAAAGCTACGCCGCACTACGGAACTCTAAGGTGATCTCTATAACGAGCAATATACCTGTTTCGCATAACACTCCGCAGCTCGCCCCTGGAAAGGACATATTTGATAGTCCCATCTTTTGCTTATCGCACTATTTGTATCGTCATGCTTTGATCGTAGCCCTTTTTAAATAAACAATGCATAGCTTCCGTCTATTATTGCATTACTCTTTTTTACGAATATATGTTCATTAATGACATGTTGCACCCGTACACTTTGGTACGGCCAATACGCCAGGGGCTTAAGTACCCCACAACATGGTGTTAGAAGTCCGAACACTTCCACACGTGCGGCACCCCAAACTTATAGCATTATATGCATCGGCTCCGAATCATGTCTTGGGTCAATAGTTGGGTTTGCCCGGCTCCTATGTTTTGGTACCTTATGTTCCGTTATATCAGCTAAGGTAGCACTAGGAGAACTACTGCGATTGTGCCCCAGTTGAGCTAGGCTAAGCACCTCAGTAGAGAAAGCTCAAACTGACCCTCATGATGAGGCGAGAGCTGGTCGCTGTTCGAGAGGTTTTCGAGTCCCTAAAGACTTATGCCTCTTAGAGCGAGGAGTCAGCTTTGTCCGGCCTAGGCGTGGATAGTGCCCCGAACTCGGTCTTCCGAACACTAGGGGCTTCGCCGAAATTTAAAATTATAGAATTCTATGGCTAAGTGAGAGTGTTCAAGCATTATAGTCCGATTGCCTTGTTCGTTGTGTTGAGCGCCTCCCTCGAAGGACCCAAGAATGGGAAAAAGAGCGCTCATGTTTATCCCGAACACCCCAGCACTCATGCCATGGGGGCAGAAGCCGACGACTCGCCACCTCTCAAATTTTATAAACGGTCGCACAAAAGGTAATATTTTAAATTCAAAAGTGTTGCTTAGCGCATATGAACAAGTTTTCAGCGTACAGGATCACAAATGCGAGTTTACTCAAAAATTACATCTTTGGAGCATTCATCCACTATAGGGTGGGTACCCTTTAGGACGCCCTCATAATACACTTCCGGGACGCGATGCTCCTTGCCCGGCGGTGGCCCGTCCTTCACCAGCTTCTCCGCATCTATCTTGCCCCAGTGCACTTTAGCATGGGCAAGCGCCCTACGGGCACCTTCGATGCAGACGGAGTGCTTGATTACTTCAAGCCGTGGACAGGCATCCACCAGCCGCCTCACCAGCCCGAAGTAGCTCCCAGGCAGAGCCTCTCCAGGCCACAGCCGAACTATGAGGCCCTTTATGCCCTGTTCGGCAACCTTGTGGAGCTCGACCATTTGCTTCAGCTGGTCGCTCAAAGGCACCAGGTGTCCGGCCTCAGCATACTGAGACCAGAACACCTTCTCCATCGAGCTCCCCTCCTCGGCTCGGTAGAAGGTGGTGGCATCAGACGCACTACGGAGCAAATCTGCGAATGCTCCTGGAGAGCTCCGGACTCGGGTAAGTAACAAGTAATTCACTTTCACGTGCTTTCTTTGCATAATGAATGCCTTACCCGCCGCTATCTTCTTCATATCTCCAATTTCTTGGAGGGCTTTCTCGGCTTCGGCCTTGGCAGACTTCGCGCTTTCGAGGGCTGGCGCAAGCTCGGACACTTGCGTCTTCGAGTCAAGCTCCAAACTCTCGTGTTTTTTTCACGAGAGCCTGGAGCTCTTTCTGCACCTCCTCCACCCGCGCCTCCTGCTTCCCTCTCTCTGTACGCTCCGCGGCCGCTCTGTTTTCGGCCTCGGCCAGCGCTTTCTTAAGGGTTGCCACCTTGGTCGTGGCCCCTATAATAGCATGTTGATCCTGTCATTTTTTGCAACCACATCTTCTCTATATACTCGTGCAAGGTATTACTTACCTTCCTTCTCCTCGAGTTGCCTCTTGGCATGGCCGAGCTCGTTCTCGGACTGCGCGAGGTTTTGCTTCAGCGTCTCCACCTCCGCAGTCAGTGCGGCGGAGGCCAACAGTGAAGCCTGCATACGCATATTGACTTGATTATGTTAGACTCCTGCGAATGTTATTAGATCCTCTATTCGGCTTTTCTTTCCGAACACCGAACAGAGCATTAGGGGCTACTGTCTATGCGGTAATATTTTTTATTCTTTACTTACCTCAAAGCCTGTTAGAAGGCTGGCACATGCTTCAGTCAATCCGCTTTTGGCGGACTGAACCTTCTGGATCACCGCACTCATAATAGTGCGGTGCTCCTCGTCGATGGAGGCGCCGTTAAGCGTCTCCAGCAAATTGTCCGGTGCCTCCGGTTGGACGGAGGTCACCGGCTCGGTAGGCTTGCTCCTCTTGGAAGGAGGCTGCCTACTAGAGTCCGGAACCGTTGAAGGTTTCGGCGCGGTGTCCGGCTCAAAGCCGGACTTAGAGCCCTTGGGGGTTCTACCCCCTTCACGCCTGGAGTCCGGGTGGTCGCCTTCTGGCACCTCCAGGGCCACCTCCTCCTGGCATGGAACCTATTGGGACAGCACCTCGGCGTCGTCCGTAGGGTGGGGGGAGGTAGCCGTTGGAAGCGAATTCACATCCGACGAATCCAGGGAACCGCTCGACGACATGTCGAGCCGGTCTTTGGGTGGACTGCATAAACATGTTCGACATAAGGAAAAGCTGTGCAATGGAGGAATACTATGAGTCACTCTGGTATCCGGACACTTACATCTTGCCAGGGGCTTGGCCCTGTGCGGCCACTCCTCTTTGCTGTCGTCGGTGTTGGTGGAGCCGTCCGGAGGAAGGGTTTTCCCCTTCTTGGACCCTTCGGCCTCCCCAGTTGGGGCGGCCTTCCTTTTCTTCTCTCCCCCCGCTAGAGGGGAAGAGGTCTCTTCTTCCTCCTCCTCGTCTTCACGGGAGGAGTGCGTCTTGGAGTCGTCGGATGATGAATCTGACACCCCCAGGCGCCGGGCACTCTTTCGAGTCCCCATGGCCTTCTCCTTGGCCTTCTTCTCCGGCACCACATAGGGTGCCGGAGCCAGCAGCTTCGCCAAGCGAGCGTCCGCTCGGCCTTCGGGCAAAGGAGCCGGACAGTTGATCTGACTGGACGTCTCCTGCCAATCCTATCAAAGGTGAGGGAGCTTAGATCCCACATGGAGTCAAACTATGAAAAAGTAATACCCTGTAAAAGGTAAAAACAGCTTACCGCACGAGTGCGACGCTGCGTGCTGAATCCGCGATCCTCGGTAGCGGATGCGGGGGCCTCGATGCCCTTGAAAAGCACCTTCCAGGCATCTTCGTACGTCGTGTCAAAGAGCCTGCTCAGAGTTCGGTGCTGCGCCGGGTCGAACTCCCACAGGTTGAAAGCCTGTTGTTGACACGGGAGGATCCGGCGGATGAGCATAACCTGGACTACGTTGACAAGTTTGAGTTTCTTGTCCATCGGGGTTTGGACGCATGTTTGGAGTCCGGTCATCTCTCCTTCTTTACCCCATGACAGGCCCGTCTCTTTCCAGGAGGTGAGCCGCATAGGGGGTCCAGATCGGAACTCGGGGGCTGCAACCCATTCAGGGCCGCGCGGCTCGGTGATGTAAAACCACCCCGATTGCCACCCCTTTAGGGACTCCACGAAGGAGCCCTCGGGCCATAGGACGTTGGGCATCTTGCCCACCATGGTGCCCCCGCACTCCGCCTGGGTGATGCGCACCACCTTCGACTTGACATTGAAAGTCTTGAGCCATAGGCCGAAATGGGGGCGGATGCAGAAGAAAGCCTCGCACACGACGATAGACGCCGAGATATTGAGGACAAAGTTTGGGGCCAGATCGTGGAAATCCAGGCCATAGTATAACATGAGCCCCGGACAAATGGGTGGAGAGGGAAGCCCAGTCCACGGAGGAAATGGGGGAGGAACACCACCCTCTCATGGGGCCTAGGGGTGGGGATGAGCTGCCCCTCTTCGGGAAGCCGGTACGCAATGTCGTTAGACAAGTATCCGGCCTTCCTCAGTCTTTTGATGTGTCCCTCTGTGACGGAGGAGACCATCCACTTGCCTCCCGCTCCGGACATGGCTGGAGAAGGTTGAGGTGGGGTGTGCGGACTTGGGCGCTGGAGCTCGAGTGCGCGGAAATGGATAGGCAAAGGAGGAAGAAGGCGTGGATGAAAAGGTGGATTCTTATCCCCTTATATGGGCGGACGTGACTATGCGCCCCCACCAGCCTGGTAAAACTCGCTTATCTCCCAAGCGCCGTAGTCAATGGCGCGGTTGGGTTACCCACACCCGTATTGATGAGAATCCCGGAATAAGGGGACACGATCTCTGCTTTAACAAGACGTGCCAAGGAAACCGCCTCGCTAAACGCGCTGAGGTGGGACAGTAAAATGATTCGAATAAAGACTTGGCCGTGGTGTGATGTCACGCTACGGAATGCATCAGCAGATTAGATTTGTGTAAATATTATTCTCTCTATGGCAATATGTGGAAACTTATTTTGCAGAGTCGGACACTACCTTTGTGTTCAAAATCTTCTATGAAGTACTTGGAGGAGGAACCCGCCTTGCAATGTCGAAGACAATCTGCGCGCCGGACACATCGTCATTGAAGCCTGGTTCAGGGGCTACTGAGGGAGTCCTGGATTAGGGGGTGTCCGGATGGCCGGACTATACCTTCGGCCGGACTCCTGGACTATGAACATACAAGATTGAAGACTTCGTCCCGTGTCCGGAAGGGACTTTCCTTGGCGTGGAAGGCAAGCTTGGCGATACGGATATGTAGATCTCCTACTATTGTAACCGACTCTGTGTAACCCTAGCCCTCTCCGGTGCCTATATAAACCGGAGAGTTTTAGTTCGTAGGACGAACAACAATCATACCATAGGCTAGCTTCTAGGGTTTAGCCTCTTTGATCTCGTGGTAGATCTACTCTTGTACTACCCATATCATCAATATTAATCAAGCAGGACGTAGGGTTTTACCTCCATCAAGAGGGCCCAAACCTGGGTAAAACATCGTGTCCCCTGCCTCTTGTTACCATCCGGCGTAGACACACAGTTCGGGACCCCCTACTCAAGATCCACCGGTTTTGACACCGACAACCATGTTGACCACGCCGCGCCGAGAGCACCAGGGCGGTGGACGACGGAGAGGCCTAGGAAGGGGACGACACGGAGGTAGGGAAGACTCGGCAGTTGTTTCCCATGCGGAGGGGAGTACGACTGTATGAGGCTTTACTGGTTCGTCTACCGTCGCCGGAGAATAACAACAGGTGTGGGTGAGTAGAGGGATGGCTAGGCCAGCGATGGGAGTACGGTCGGGCGGTGAGGCCTGCGCGGCAGCACAGCCAGCCACGGGGAGGAGGGAGCAGGTAGTCCCACCGGTGCTTGTTTGACTGGCTGGCACAGGAAGAGCAGAGATTGAAGAAGCACGGCGGCCGTTGGATGGACATCCAACAGTTAGTGCTTGTGCGTCAACCTTTTTTTTAGGAAAGCCTCAAATCTGTGGAAAACAGCATACAACCCATCTGCCATTATTTCTAATAATTTACAGCCTATTTGCTATTTCTTAAGGTTTTTTTGGAGCCCATATTCTTTTTGTTAGCATTACAGCCCATATTGTGGCAACGGTTAAAAAATTATACGAAATTTTGCATATTTCGGTGTGGTCCGAACTGTTTTTAATCCCGAAATTTCGACTCACATTCGAACAGATTTTAAAAATAAATGTATATCAATATAAAATCCAACAAATTCTCCACACATAAAAATTAATGTAATTTAAAATCTTGAAATGAAAAAAAAAAGATATTTGAAACTAATTGCCGGTTTGATGTGTTTTAAAAATGTACAACCCATTGCTCACTACTGATAGGCCATTTTCTCGGCCAACCGAATGAAAGCTCTCCTCGTCTTGACAGATTTGCAGCCCAACAGGCCTGACAAAGCGACTTACTTGGCAAATCACAAAAAAACTGGGCTATGGTCGTGGACCCAGCTGTCAGCCTCTCCATGTACAGTACTCTTTTGATGGAAGTCGTTCCTTGACCACGTTGACCACGCCGCGCGGAGAGCACCACGGCGGTGGACGACGGCGAGGCCTAGGAAGGGGACAACGCGGCAGTGGAAGCCCGCGCGGAGAGGACTACGAGGGTTCACTGGTTCGGCTGTGGTGTGAGGCTGCCGTCGCCGCAGGGCCTGGCCAGCGGTGGGAATAGTAGGGGGCGGTGAGGCCTCTGCGGCAGCACAGCCGGCCACGGGAGGCAGGAGCATGCGGCATGACCGGCGCTGCTTTGGGCGGCTGGAGCAAGAAGACCAGAGGTTGAAGAAGCACTACGGCCGTTGGATGGACATCGTACGGTCACTGGAGCTAGAATCGTTCATATTGACTAAGCTGACAAAGCCCTTCGTCCCCGTCAACTTAGTAGGCCCACAAGTCAGCCTCCCAGCAAGGTGGGTCCCAGCTAGCCGGGGGAGTATTCATTTTTTGTGCGTAATAAGGAGGCACTTCCGGTGGGTCCGAGCTGACAGCGGTGGGGCGTTTTTTTGTGAAATACGGTGGCCCGTCCGGTGGGTCCCAACAGTCAGGGGGAAACGATTTTTTTTGCAAAATACTGGTGGCCCATCCGGTGGGTCCCCGCTGTCAGGTGGAGGAATAATTATTTTCCGCGTAATAAGGAGGCACTTCCTTGCGGCTGTCGTGGACCCAGCTGTCAGCCTCTCCATGTACAGTACTCTTCCGATGGAAGTCGGTCGTTGACCACATTGACCACGCCGCGCCGAGAGCACCAGGGCGGTGGATGACGGCGAGGACTAGGAAGGGGACGACTCGGAGCCGGGGAAGACGTAGAAGTGGATGCCCACGCGAAGAGGAGTACGAGGGTTCACTGGTTCGGCTGCGGTGTGAGGCTGTTGTCTCCGCAGAATAATAGGGGGTGTGGGTGAGTAGAGGGATGGCCTGGCCAACGGTGGGAGTAGTAGGGGGCGGTGAGGCCTCCGCGGCATCACAGCCGGCCATGGGAGGCAGGAGCACGCGGCACGACCGGCGCTGGTTTGGGCGGCTGGAGCAAGAAGACCAGAGGTTGAAGAAGCACTACGGCCGTTGGATGAACATCGTACGGTAACAGGAGCTAGAATCATTCATATTGACTAAGTTGACAAAGCCCTCCCTCCCCGTCAACTTGGTAGGCCCACAAGTCAGCCTCCCACTATGCTGGGTTCCAGCTGGCAGGGGGAATATTCATTTTTTTGTGCGTAATAAGGAGGCACTTCCTTGCGTGCGAAGATAGCTGGTGGGTCCGACATGTCAGCGGGGGGCACTTCATTTCGCGAAATACAGAGGCCCTTCCGGTGGGTCCCAGATGTCAGGTGGAGGAATCATTATTTTGCATGTAATAAGGAGGCATTTCCTTGTGTGCGGCCATGGACCCAGCTGTCAGCCTCTCCACGCATAGTCTACTTCCGATGGTGTCGTTCGTTGACCATGTTGACCACGCCGCGCCGAGCGCATCCAATGTGGTGGACGACGGTGAGGCCCCGGACAGCAACGAGCTAGAGATGGGAAGACGCGGGAGTAGAGTCACAGACAGAGAGGTGTACGAGGGTTAACTGGTTCTAGTGCGGTGTGGTTCGGCAGTCGGTGGAGAAGAATAGGAGGTGTGGAAGGGTGGAGGGATGGCCTGGCCAACGGTGGAGTAGCGCTTCATAGCGAAGTGTGCTAAGGAGAGCTGCTAGCAGCAGGAGGCGGGAGGTGGTCCCGGCGGCGCTGGAGGAAGAAGACGAGAGATTAAAGATGGATGTCGGTCGTTGGATGTAAATCCAATGGCTAACATGTCAGAATCATTTGTTGACTAAATTGACAACGACTTGCATTGGCTTCAACCTATTTGCCCACATTTCAGCCTCCAAAAATGTGGCACATATTCAACCCATTTTTCAAAATTTATAGTCTTTTTTTTGCGCGGTAGAATTTACAGTCAATTTGATCTTTTTTTTGAATTACAGCCATTAGCTGGGCTGGGTGAACAAATAATGTAGCGTCCATGCGACCCATTTATTTTATTTCCTAAAAAATTACAGCCCATTTGCACTTTCTCGAAATACACGATTTTGCTGGGCTGATTCTAATTATAATGTTGGGTTGGGCCAGCAATGTTATCAAAAAATAAAAAGGGGCTGAACATTTTGTTATAAATATATTTAAATAATAAGTGATATTATTACATTCGTCCTTAAATTTACAGTCTTACCAAGCTTTATATAATAACATATAAAATAATTTTTTAGAAAAACAGGGAGCATCTCCCCGGTTCCATTTCTAAGAATGAAACCACAACATATTCTGATACAGCAGCTCAAAGAGCAGTTTGAAAGCAAAGGTAGAAAAGCTACAAACTAGGGGGTGGATGAACAAGTTCTCTAAATAACACAAATTACCCGAGTGGTGCCAAAGGCAGAGCGGATAGAGCACTCAAATGACACAAGGAGGGTCCAGCGAAGCCTTCATGGTCTTCAGCCGAGGGCCCGTGTTAGCCTGCGGCGACCAGTAAGCAAGCGGAGACACCGGGCTGGAAGGCGTAGCATGGTGGATGTCCCTCTTTTTCGGCGCTAGGTGCTCATCATCTTCATCAGAGATCTTGAGACAAGCCCACGGGTCCAGCCCCAGAGCAGGTCAAGCCTTGTTCAGCCACAAGTGATCGCCAACGGTTTCTGGAGGGATCTTGTTAGGGTTTCCACGAATCTCACCAACTTGTCCTTGTCCGATCCGGAGGAGAGAATCGCCCAGTTTCTCACCATGTTCCTGATCAACCTCAAGACCTGCGGAATGGAAATCCAGGAGGTGTTACTGAAAATCATAGCATTTCTATATTTCCAGAGGCACCAAAGGACAGCTGAGCTAACAGTGTTTAAAACTGAGCACTTTTTGGTAGCAATCCAGAATCTGGCGACAGATTCGAAGGATGAGCCAATCTGACTAGAGAAATATTCCTCAATGTGGGCCCAGAGATGTTTAGCAACTATACATTCAAAAAATAGGTGAGAACAAGACACTTGTTCCAAGCAGTAAACACAATCAAGGGGTTTGATGATGTGTCTCTTCCTAAGGTTATCCCTAGTCATCAATTTGTTTTTGGAGAGAAGCCAGAGAAATACATGAATTTTAGGGGGAACTCTCAATTTCCAGACAGCAGGGATAAACACGGGTTGAATCCCTCGAAAGTTGATAACATGATAGAGGGAGCTGGAGGAATACTTCCCTTATATTGTCTAGCTGCCAAATCAGGGCATTCGGCTCGACAGTAAAGGTAATGCTTTTGGAAATTTCCTCCAACTGGAACCATTGTTCCATGAGACTATCACTAAAGTTCCTTCTAAAAGAGAGTTTTAGGCATTGACCATCCCAAACTTCATTGACACTTTTGTTAAGCTCATTGCGGACAGAGTAAATAGGCCAAAATTGGACTGCTAGGGGGGATGTGCCAAACCAAGTATCTTCCCAGAACCTGGTTCTGCTCCCATCCCCTATGTTCCATCTGTAGCCAAATTTCACAACATGCATAATAGATTTTAATCCTTTCTAGAATCTAGAGGTCTTAGGGTTGGAGGAAGGGACAAAAATATTAGGTTTATTTCCTAGGTATTTATGGGCAATAAGAAGCTTCCAGAGTTTCAGGTCTTCCTCATAGAATCTTTTAATCCAAGACCCTAGAAGACAGATGTTAATTTCTTGGAGGTTAGGTATGCCTAGGCCTCCAAAATCTTTTTTCATAGAGACTAGGGCCCAATTAGCAAGGTGTAGCTTCCTATTTCCCTCAAAATCATTCCACAAGCAATGAGACATCTGAGAATTGATGAGGTTCACTGCCCATTTAGGGAACTTGAAGAAGGAGAGGAGATACACTGGAATGCTAGCCAAACAAACTTGTATGAGGATCAATCTACCTCTGTAAGAGAGAAGTTTGCCCCTCAACCCAGCAATCCTTTTAATGATTTTATCCAAAAGGGGTTGGATATCCTCTATCCTCAGTTTATCATAGTGGAGAGGGATACCTAGGTACTTAATGGGGAAGTTACCTTTATTGCAGACTAGAATAGAGAGGAAGTCAGCTAACTCCTGATCATCCATGTTGATAGGGATGAGTTCACTTTTAGAGTAGTTGATTCTCATGCCTGAGACTTGTTCAAACCAGGTTAGAACAATTTTCAGATTGCTAGCATGTGTGGAGTCATTGTCTAAGAAAACGATGGTATCATCTGCATATTGAAGGCAGATGATGCCACCAGGGCAGACCTCAGGACAGAGCCCTGCAATCAGACTATGATCAGCAGCTTTGCTGAGCATTTTAGTAAGAACGTCCACTACTAAATTAAACAAAAGCGGGAAGATGGGGTCACCTTGCCTAAGGCCTTTACCAGCAAGGAAAAAATCACTATCATAGTTATTTAACTTGACCCCAACAGACCCCCCATGAGTAAGTTGCTGGATCCAACTCTCCTCTATGAAAGGCTTGGAAAAGATCTAAGAGATCATTTTTCACCAAGTCCCAAAAATGCTGGTAAAACAAGAAGGGAATCCCATCAGGATAAGAGCTAAAAATGGCTTCCTTCACCTCTGTCTCTGAAAAAGGGGCTTCTAGCAGCTCATTTTCAGCAGGAGAGACTTTTCAGAAGCAGAGAAAAAATTGTTTTGTAGAGAGAACCCAGAAGGGTTTTCTTTCTTAAATAGGTCTTTGTAGAAGTCACTAGCCACTTTCAACATCTCATCTACCTCAGTAACAGGGCCATTAGGGCCATCAAGGGAGTGAATGAGGGTTTTCCTCCTCCTCTGGTTAGCTACTGCATGGAAGTAAGCAATATTTCTACCACCCTCCTTAATGTTCCTATCTCTAGACCTTTGTTTGGCTTTAATTTCTTCTTGAAGCCAAATTTTCTTGAGCTCTCCATGGACAAAGTTTAATCTATTAGTCTCAGCCTTAGAAAGGTCAGTGGTTTCTGCCTTAATATATAGAGAATCAAACTCAAGGAGGAGAAGCCTTTTGTATCTTCTAAGATTAGCTTCCTCATTGGAGTTCCACCCTTTGATAGTTCTTCTAAATCTCCTGATTTTGATCTGCCAATTTTCTAGGGGGCAGCTGCTCCCAGTAGGCTCATTCCAGATTTTCCTGACTAGCTCAGTAAAATCTTCTCTAAGAAACCACCACTTTTCAAATTTAAAACTATTGCTCTTTGGAGTTTGGTTAAGACTAGAGTCCCAAAGCAAAGGAGTGTGGTCACTACCACATCTAGGCAGAGCTCTACAACTAGAAAGGGGAAAGAAACTATCTAATTATGTGTAACAGAAAATTCTGTCAATGGTGGACATAATCCTGGAGCAGCACTTCCAACATATCTAGCAGAACTGTGGGTTTTCCTTCTGACAGGGCAATTCTCAACTTTATGGGTAACCATTTTGCAGATAAAACAACTCTTGGGCTTGACACATTTATCCAAATGATGCCCTGGTTCCCCACAGTTATAGCAGATCACTTCAGAGTATGCCATAAGGCCCGACGCAGGGGCAGGAGCAGTTTTCTGGATGTACTACCTCTTCTTTTGCTGATTCTTGCCTTGAGATTTCCTGTTGATCTGAGAGTCAAAACCACCAGCAGATTGATCTTGGGCAATTACAGGAGCCTGCCCAGATTGTGCCCCCATTTGGGGCGGAGGTGGTCCGTACCACTGCCCAACCGGCGCTCCCCCCCCATTGTGATAGGGGAAATTCATCGGAGTTCCTAGTTCCTTCTCATCCTCCAGCCAGATGTTGTCTCTCAGGAAGCATAAATAACCACCAGACAGCTCAATTGAAGCAGATTGCAAGCCTAATTTCAATCTTCTGCAGGTTTGGGGAGAGGTAAGGTAGGGGATCCACCTGCTCCGGCTCTGGTGGTGTGCTGGTGGGCAGGAGTCCAGTCAAGCATTCTCATCTCACAGCACGGCGTGGATCTCTTGAATTCACTTCTCCTTTCGCCCATCGAACCAACGCAATCGGTGGCTCACTAGGGTGGGGCATCATGTGCTTCTCTGAGAAATCTCCTTCGAAGTAGATCCGCAGGGCTAGATTTGACAGCTCCCAATCCACATGATCCTTGCACATCCGAGCATACCCGCGCGAGTGAGAGAACGGATTCGGTCCCTCCTCGGCTTCCTCCCTCTCAGCTTCCTCCTCTGCTTCCCTCCATTCGCGTGTGCACTGGGTCCAGGAGAGAGCGTCATCGTGGATCCTCATCGCCCGCTCCCTCCATATCCTCCCTCAAGTCTCCCACAGCACCGCCGGCACGACGAGTCAAACGGCTGGAGCATCCGGGGGAAGGCTTTGTAGACATGTGGGAGATGCATCTTGTACATCTACCTGTCTTCTAGCCATTCCCCCATGGATATGGCCGGCGACTCCATGGGGCGCGCGAGCGGACTTGCTGAGGGGGGCAGGCGCGCCCGGACTCAAGAGGCGAGGGGTGGTGGCGAGATCTATGGCGGCGGCGAGGGTGGAGGTAGTGGCGGGGGCGGCGGCGAGGGTGGAGGTGGTAGCGGGGGTGAAGGGGCTCGCGAGAGCGGTCATCTATTTGCCAATTATGTGAACTAAACAGTCAACATATAAAATAATTTAAATATATATAATATAGTTAGAAGGGAAACATAAGTTGGACCTGGTGTTCCTATTCTTATATAGAAAAATAGAACAGACCTCTGTGTTTTCTTCAAAAAAATACATAAATTGGGCTGCCAAAAATAAAATCTCGGATGGGAGGTCCATAGCCCGGTCGATACATGACGGCCCTAAGAAAATACAAACAGGCCTATGGACCTCCCATCTGAGGACGTGGGCTTCGCATGTTAAAAATGAAAGCCTAGACGGGGCAGCCCAAAACCACGTCCAACACTTGCCAAAACTTCGTCCCTCATTTTCTCTGTGTTTTGCACACTCGACATTGTGTGGGCATTTTGACTGTGCATCATATGAAGATGTGCTATGCATGAATATTGATCAGCATGATGTTAACTGGCTGGTAGTTCCATTTTCGACCATGAATAAAACTTCCAACATGATGTTAACCCTGTTTGAAAAGGTCGTGTTAATATAAATGCTCTGCCTCTGAAAGTTGCAGTTTCTTATCTAAAACTAGACTTGCAGTTTCTTATCTGAAACTGAAACTTGCAGTTTCTTCTCTAAGAATCACATTGTCTGCACTTTTATACTCCTATGAAACTACATTTTTAAGTGCTAAAAATATATATCTAGAATTTATAAAATACTTCATATGCTCACTACTACAAATCTGAAATTCAAAAGACATTCATATCTGAAAGTACTCTCAAAATACACAACACAAAACACAATTCACAACCTGCAAATACTGACAACCCTAAGCTCCTCCTGACAATTAACAACCTGCCCGACTATTGGGCTAGGGGGCAGCCCCCTCCTATTCCTCGGCGGTAGACAGCCGCCCCGTGAGATGATGTGAACAGCGAGGGAGACGATGGCGGGGAAGCGTCGTCGGGCCAACTGCTTTTCTCCTCTTGCAGTTGGGTTCGGTCGACGAAGACTCCACCGGCTCGCTCTGGCAGGACACCCTCACAAACGGCACCCTGTAGATGCTCGATCCTTCAACCTCTGGTGGATGCTCCATCTGGGATCGATACTCCCACCACCGCTCCCTCACGATCGGATTCGGTGAATCTGTTTGCTCCATGGCCCAGAGGAGCAGCTCTATGTACTCCGGCGTGACTCCCTCCGGGAGTATCGCCGCCTTTTCGCTCTGTTGCAGATATTTGGCCATGGATGTCGTCGTCGCCGCTAGTTGGTCCTTGTTGTCAAACCAAGACTGTATCTCCAACATCCTAGCTAGCTTCACATGGTCGCCGTCTGCGATCCTCACGTATCATTTGTACTCCTCCATCGATCTACTTCTCCACAACACCTTCACTCGCTGGAGGTGGTTTTTGAATGGAAGAGGAGAGGAGCAGCGCTGGTTTTGGATTAGAACGGGAGACGAGTGACACTAGTTTTGGACTGGAACAGGAGAGGAGGGGCGGTGGTTTTGAAATGGAAGAGGAGAGGAGCGGCGCTGCATTTAGATTGGAACAGGAGAGGAGCGGCGGTGGTTTAAGAGGATAAGAGCGGAAGAGCGGCACTGGTCTTGGAAGTATTTTCTTGTTGTTTCGCGTATTTTGGGTCAAAGTTTGACCATGTACTGTATTTGACAAGCAAAATGTGAATGCATGTCACCAAAAATTGTATCGTTTGGTTTGTATCTGAATGTACTTTCAAATTATACTCCCTCCATTTTTGTATACAAGGCCACAAACTCATATTACAGGTACCAAGGTAAAAATCAATGCTATGTTTAAGTCAATGTTGCAAGCTAGCTTGTCACCTTGATTGTCGTGTTAACTAATGTGGTTTTTCTCTCCCAAGCACAACAAGCCAACCCTCTTACTCCTCATTGGTTGATTAATGTTGGGAATGCAAGCTAACCTTCTCACTCCCGCATGCAAACAAGGGATATTAATGTCCTCGGGTGCTAGTACGAGGCAAACGCCATCAATTTTGCCTCGATTAATGTTAGTGGCCTTGTATAGTTGCAAATTGTAATTTTGATAGTGGCCTTGTATACAATGTATAACATATATTTTATGTGCGAAAATCATGGTCAATTATGACCCAGAATAAAAGGGAGACTAGTTAATGTGGGGTCGCTTTCTTAATTGAAGGGTAAATTGATTTTGATTTTGATCCAGTCAGAGCCCGCCGGCCCTCTCGTCCAATCCTAAATCGATGCTGCACACTCCTCTCCCTCTTCTCCATTGAAAAACCACCTCCTCTCCTCTCCATCATCTCCATTCCAAAACCACTGTCTCGCCTCTCCCTCTTCTCTATTGCAAGACCACTATCTCTCCTCCGTTTTCTAGACGCTTTGCTCCATGGCACGGGCGCAATCCATGGATACAAAATTAGTATACTGTATACTATTTAAAAGTCGAGGGCGGGGCTTTTCCTGCGCGGTAGGCGGTAGGGCAGTTCTGCCTAGTCGGTTCGACAGAGACGCGAGAAGATGAGGGAGTAGGCTGCTGCAAACGTAGGGCTGTGTGATTTGACAGCGAGTTACTACTGGACAGGTGGGGCCCCGTGATTTGACTTGCCATTATCATTTTAACTGCGGCACTATGACCGGCGTGAGTCTCCCAGATTCCTAACCACCTCCATACAGTGCCTCTCCCAATGCTCCACCATGTAGTAGAGGCTGGCTCTTCCATGAGAGCCCACTTCTCCACTTTTTCCTTGCCTCTCTTTCCTCCACATATGCAAAAATGCCATGTAAAGCGCACTATTGTACTTACTTTTACTCGCTCCTACAGGTGCTTAAGCTTGCCACATAAGCATAAAGTCTGATGTGGCAAGTTAATCAAGAAGAGAGAGACTAGTTTGGTGACCCAAGGAAGAAACGGTGCTAAGCGCGTGTACCTAGGTGAAAAGACAATTTTGAGTCTATAGCTAATTAAGTGAAGCAAACTTAGCAACACCATTTCATTGGAAGAGGTCACTCCTTGGCAAATGCAATAAATACACACGCTTAGCACCATCTCTTCCTTGAGAACGAAGAAAGAGATAGAGAGGAGTAAAAAAATACACTTATAGCCAACCTTCTTGTAGTATGAGTGACTAAGTGATGACTATGTATGACATGCCAACATCAGATAGCCTAACATGCCGTGTTAAATCTCCAAGGGCGCGACCGCGTGATCGGCGCGACGGTCGTGGTAGGCGCGACCATGATACGGGCTACTGGCAGCCCTTGGATCTGAGATCAAACGGTCGCATGCTAAGTTGCTGAAAATTTGCAGAATAACCCTCCAGGATAGGATATTGACCCATAGGTCTAGAATCACGCCATGCAACCATTCGATCTCAGATCCAAGGGCTCTCGGAAGTCCGTATCATGGGAGAATGGAAAGCCACTACCCTGTCGTTCGCACGCTGGCAGTTCGCTCCTACTCGTCCCCACACGTCCTTCAATACTATGGCGGTTCGCTCCTAGTCGTCCAGTCCATTCACATTACTGCAGTTCCACTAATCTTAACCCTCCTCCCAAACCCATGGCATCCCAAATCTCCATGATCGGCGGTGAGTACAAGGTTAGAACCATCACCGGCGATGAGTTCTACGTCATCTGCACCCGTTCTTCTGCGACGGTGAAAGGATGCATTTCTCGCTTCAGACGCATGTTCGAAGACTCAGATGATGAGTGGGTCACTGGGCTAGATGTTGAGTACACCACAGTCCTGGGACGAGATAAGAATCTAAAGGACAAAGAGAGGAAGAAGCCCGCCGTGATCCAGGTTTGCGTGCATGACTTATGCTTGGTCTACCACATATGCCATGCCGACATTGAGTGCTAGGATTTAAGGACTTCCTTGAGAGCAACCTAGTCAAATTCGTTACTGTAGACTTTGGTAACGACAAAGAAGTCCTGCATCAGATAGGCCTCGTTGTAGGCAACACCTTCAACCTCCAGAAGAATCGGCTGGTGTCCTCTCGTCAGCCTTCAATGCTGACCCTGGTAGGAGCCATGGTTCATCCTTCGTACGGTAAACTGGAGAAACCTCATTACACGTTTCATCATCATGCATGGCAGCGGAATTTACTAGATATAGACCACATCCACTACGATGCAATGGATGGCTACCTTTGCTTCAATATCTACAAGGGTTGGATGAAGAGCAACAGCCAAGTGTGTAGTTCAAGCAAAGAAGTATCAGCCAAGAAGAACAGGGACAAGGACGAAGTCGAGGACGTGGATGAGGACTCCGAGTAAGGTGGCAGTGTCGTTGCTCATGGTGGTTCTAATGTAGTGTCTACCGAAATAGTTGCAAAGTTTAATTTCAGGTGTGCTTAATTTAATTTGAGGGGTGTGTTGTGCTGAGCCCCCAGCAGAACTATGTTATGTTTCTTATTATTACTTTAACTCTTCAGTACGTACATACTAGTATTTCTTACATTTCATCTTTTAGTTGGTATAGTACTACCACTCATTTCTTCACATTATATACGTACAATATATATGGCCAACATCATATAGCCAGCAGTTTAGTTGTCAAAGAATTTTAGGGTGCTTAGTTTTGTCAAAGAATTCCAGGACGCTTAGAGGGTGCTTGGATCCAAGGGACTTGTTTTAGTCTGACTAAAAATAGTCTCTTTAAGAGGCTAAAGTTCCAAGCACCCCTGACTAAAGAGGGGCTAAAACTAGTCTTGAGACTAAAAAATTTTAGTCAGGGGTACCCCTACTAAAATGTGGATTAGTCCTCTCTCTACTCATTTAACTCCTCTCCTTTAACACAAGCGAGTTCTGGATTGGAGGGTCTGGAGGATAATAAATGCTCATTAACTTGATTTTAGCCTTTTTAGTATTTGGATCCAAGCATGGGTGAGGCGCATGTTTTAGTCCCACTACTTTTAGTCATGGGACTAAAACGTATCCAAGCACCCTCTTAGTTTTATTTGAGGGGTGGGTTGTGCTGGACACCATTATTGTGACTAGCCTTTTTAATAGTACTATATGCATAATTTGGCGACGAGCGCTCTCTATATGTACCACCTTTTTTTTAATTTCAAGTTTTGCTCCATGGCGCAATCCATCGATACTACTGTTGTACAAAAGTATACATTTTTTAAAAGGCTAGAGGGCGGGGCAGTCTAGCTTGGTCCGTTTCACAAGAGGCGAGGGCCTTTGTGATTTGACAGCTCATTACTGCTGGAAGGCGGGGCCTTGTGATTTGACTGCTCATATAAATGCGCCGACGACCTGATCGAGGAGGAGCAAAGAACCATGCGGTATACCCAAGTTTTCCACTAGAGTAGTACTGCGACGGAGGAGCACGAAACACGGCAGCCCAGTGCCATATGGCGATAAAAATGATCTAATTTTCTAGTCATCTCATTGTTAGCATTGTTCTATTCATTCCCACAGAAAAACATTGTTCTATTCATGCCTCGCAGAGAACGTGACACGTGCGGTGAAACACCCGAAGCAAAGATGAAACACAGGAGCAAAAGAAGAAGGAAGATTATCACCCCAAATGATCTAATTCTCCGCGGAGTCGTAACTGCTTCTTCATCGCCTCCATGACCTCCATCTCCTTGCGTGTCTCCTCCGCCATCTTCATCATTGTGTCCATGACGCGGCATTTCTCGACGCGAGCCTTCATCATCTGTTCCACGGCCATATTACGTACCTTGACAGCAGCCGGGTGCTTGATGCGGAGCTTCGCCAACTCTTCCTTCTCTTCCATGGCGAGGGCCTGCAGCATCTTCATCAAGGAACTACTATTCTCATGCAGCTTCTTCCAGCTGGTGTTCTTCTCCTTCAACAGGTTGATCTCGTGGCAGAGCTTCGCATTATCCTCCCGAAGTCGCAGGATTTCGCCGGTCGCCTTCTTCTCCGAGGCAATGCTCTTCTTCAGTAGCATCACCAAGCCGGCGGTCAACTCCCCCTGCTGATTGACCTTAGCGGGCATGTCATCGAGGCTCTCCTTCAGCAACTCCATGAAGCCTTGGATGAACTCCTTCTGCTTATTGAGCTGATCGGGCATGCCGTCGAGGGATAACGACTCCAGCTCCGCCGGCTCGGCATGTTCGCCTCCGCGGCTAGGGCGCTCCTGGGAGCCATCGCCTGCCCGTGAGAGATCTTTTGAGGTCTCTGTGTGGCGGCGAGCCCTCTCTTTTTTTCCGCAGCCTTGGTTGCCGCTCCCTTGTTACGAGTAGTTCTCGACCTAGAGCTCTGCTCACCGGCCATGGCAACGACGGACGAAGAAGAAGCGCTTATGAGGAGGAAAGGTAGAGTGATTTTCGGTTAGGTAGTTCCCCTTTTTATAACCTAAGTACAAGCACTAGTACTAACACCTGCATAGTGGGAACACGTTCAGGTTTGGTACGTACTACTAGTAGGTGTGAGCAGGCTTTCGAATGTGATGGGAACAAGGTAAAGATTAATTGATGGTTTTGGTTTTGAGGCCTGAAACGGCTCCCGATGAGTTTAGCGGAACATAAATTTCAAGTACTACACTGCTCAAATGTGTAAATATTATGTTACTGTCAAAAATTGGCACAAAATACGAAGGAGACCAATGGAAGTACTACTAGCAACCCACGATTTAACTACTCGCATGCGCGCAGTGGAGTAATAATGTCTTTCTTCCGCCCTCACATCCACTCAATTTGCATGCGCTGTATTAATTGACCATCAATGAAGTGAACGACTTTACACGCATCAAATTATCACATGGGGTGGATCTTGGTACGAAATTGCGTCCGCCCGTGTACCCGCGTGTGCGTGCGAGGAATGAGTGCGTGCATGGCGTGCGTGCACATCTTCACTTCGTGCATGTACCGCCAGTATGGCTCAGGGAGGACGAGTACATTCTTCTGGAACCAGCAGCACGTCACTGTGATCAATCCATGCAAGGAGGTCACAACAATGCCTACACATGTGCCACGTGGCTTCATGAACTGTAAGAGAGACACTGTGTAGCGTGCCATTGGTATTCTAATTTACGTGTTTTGCACATACTCGAAGTACTAGTAAGGTACACGTGCATTGCACGCATCAGATTTTGCAACCAAATTATGAATAAATACCACACTATAGCATGTAAGCTCTGAGTCATATATGCCTAATGTAGCCCTTCATTTAATTCTTATAGTTCATCTCATTCAAAATCAATTAGTTTTTATAAAAAAGCTAAGAACGCGGGAATAGGAAAAACATGGGATTATAGTGGAATGTCGTCTTGAATCCTACAGGATTGTACGAGTGTTTGATTGTGCATAGAAAAAACACAGAATTCTTTCAAAGAGGTTTGAGTGGATGGGATGTTTCCTATGAAATCTAGTGCAAATGAATCATATGGAAAAATTGCTATGGTTTACAATCCTACGAATCAAACAACCAAGATAGGAAAAATTCCTAATGATTAGAATCCTCCAAAATTCCTTTGAGAATCCTTTGAATCAAAGAAGCCCTTAATCTATTTTATGATTCATGGAATTGTGCGTTGTAAAGCATAAAGTAAAAACAAATAATGGCAATTCAACTAGAAAAAAGTTTGGGCAGTTATGATATGGAAGATTCTAGAACAAAAGAGAACCACTGTTGTTTTGAGGTTTGTGCATTATGCTTAAGTTCAATGATGGAGTCTGCTAGATTGTACATGTGGCCAAATCCAGTGGGGGCTAGAAGATGGTGCGAGGGGCGGAGTGGAGGGAGACTATGAGGGAATGCACAAGTGCGAGATCGATATTTAGAGAGAGAGGGCGAACACGTGCGCTGATGCGCGCAGTGGCGGAGCCATGAAAAATAAATGAGCTAGGGGGCCAAGCAATGCTAATCCTTTACGAGGAGGGTCAATTCATGAACTTAAATCATTTTTAGCAGCAATTGTCTAATGACCACATTCATATTAGCCTTGATATATAGTGATGTTAGGGGGGAGGGCGCAGGGCCCTTACTGCCCCCTGTCTTAGCCATTGTGCACGCGTCTGAGAGATGAAGCGGAAGGCGTGGATGATGAGAGGGGGACATTGGATACATAATTAATGTGGGTGTATTAGCTATATATGTTAATCCTATATAGAGAGGTATAGATTGATCGATGTGGACGTGGGAAAGAGGGTGAGACCTCACTGGATATATCGATTGATTAGTTTGTGTGGAAAACTATGAAAGACCTAGCTATATACACACATACATAGAGGAACATCGATCGTTGCGCATGCACGCGTGAGAGATAAAGAATGCCTGATATGATGGAGAGGGGGATGTGTGTTGGTGTGTGCCTTCATGGGAGACCGACCTGAAGAAAAAGATTGCATGCGTGCGATGGATAATGCCGGCTGGTAGTGTGTGTGCATCATGCACGAGAGAAAGTTAGTGGTACAATTATAAAGAGAAGACTATTATGTGGGTGTAAAAGAATAGCTGAATAGGTGAGGTCACAATCAATGTAAAGTTGAATTCAAATATTTGAATAAGAGATCCTGATGTTTGAAACCCATGCATGCATGAATATAACGGAGATCTGCGTTGTGTGTTTTGGAAACGAGCATGTTATAATGTATACACATTGAACAAGGTCAGACTGATTTGAATTTGAGATACCAATGGCAGACATCATTTGGCCACGTCGCATCCATGCATGGACACACTATTCTAACTGGAGATGATGGGCGGCTTTTGCATCACATATCTATATCTATACCCCTATATATATATTATATTTTATATATTTTTTATATTGTGTGCGGGTAACTTTAACTTTGAAAGATGGTCGTTGGATGAGGTGAATCCGATGGTCCCAAAGATGGCAAATTTGAGCACTACTGGCCGTTGGATATCATCTAGATTCCACCAGATTTCGCCACATGTATAATCTAGAAGACTCCATGGTTGAACTTAAGCATAATGCATAAACATCAAGACACAAGCACTTCTTATTTGTTCTAGAATCTTCCGCATCAGAATTGCCCAAATGTTTTTCTACATGATTTGCCATTATTTGTTTTTACTTTATGTCTTATGACGCACAATTCCATGAATCTTAAAATAGATTAGCTTTCTTATAAAAACTAGATGATTTTGAATGAAATGAACTATAAGAATTAAACGAACATCTACATCATGCATATATGACTCAAATCTTGCATGCTATAATGTGGTATTTATTCATAATTTGGTTGCCAAATCTCATGCGTGCAATGCACATGTACCTTACTCTAGTCGAAATGGTGTTTGTGTGTGTGTTGTGCGTGTTGAGGTGCAAATTGTCTTTTTTGGGTACACGTTAAGCTTGTTCTTCCGAAATTTCAAGCCGCACCTTGTTATGCCGAAAATTCAAGCTAGCGTCTCTGTCTATCGTGCTGTGAAACTCCCGCCTCTTCAACCCGTTCCTTGTTAGCCCGAAATATTTAAGATATACCTTTGTCTCGTTGTGCTCCGACAACTCCCTCCATCTCAACCCGCGCCTTGCTATTCCGAAATTACAACGCGCGCGAAAACTCCCACCTCCTGTGAAATCCCGACACGCGAAATGCCTGTGGTACCCCTGAACCGAAAGAACCGCCTCAAATCGGTGGGGGTACTTTCGTAACTTACCCCACATTTCGGACAAGCGCGTCTCTAAGCCATGGTTCCCCACTGCCATCCCATCCGCCCACCCATTCGTACACCGAGGCCGCGAAAACCCGCGACGAAACCCCACACCTTGCTCCGTCCGCCACCCAGCCGGAGCCTCTTCCCCGACGATGTTGTCCACAGCAACACCTTGACATCCCTCATCCACCGTACCGGATGAGGATCCGTCGTCGATCTCATCGTCCCGCCGGTTCAGTGACACCGTCCTCCACCTCCAAGGAGCTGCCCCAACGTTCCCATCGTCTTTCGCGCCACCTCCATTCCCACACCGTCGTCTTCACCTGCACCATCGGAAGAGCATCATCATCACCATTTCCTCGGATGAAGCTGCAGCCTAATCGGCACCACCAAAGAGGTTGTACATTAATTGACGCATTTTCTTATTGATTCGATCTCACGGTGCTGCCGGCGCTCGGTCCCGAGCCGACACAGCGCGGCTCCATCCACGGCGGCGTCGCCGGCTACTTCCTCCATGGCGTCGCTCCCTCGGCGGCGACGTCCACATCAGTAGGACCTGCTGCTGCTTTAGCTCTCACTCGCGCTGCTGCTCTGCTCTTGCTCTCGGTCCCCTGCCTGGTCTGCTCTTTCTATTGCTCTTGCTCGCGCTGCTGCTCTCGCTCTTTCTTGCGATGCTGCTCCGATTTAGCTACACTTCACTCCGATGCCGCCGGGGTGAAGGAAGAACCAGCTGCAGCGGGGAGGGGGGCTCGCCGGAGAGGTACCCCACTATCTATCTTAGGGTTCAGGATGGGGTAGGTGCTCGCCGGCGGTGGCGGGGCGTTGGCGGGGCGGTGGCGTGGGGATCGCCGGAGAAAAAGCTCGGCACGGGGGGCCTAGAGGGATGGCCGTGGCGGCGGCGGACCGGCGGTGGGGAGTGTTTTCGGGGCGGACGGGGCGGCGCACCGCCGGCCACGGGAGGCGGGGGGCTGCTGTTTGGCCGGCTCAAGGGGGTGGAGGTTGAAGATGAACCGCGGGCCCTTGATTTCATATCCAACGGCTACAAAATTGACTGGCCAAAGATGAAAAAGTCAGTCGGCCGACGTGTAGCCTCACCTTGTGTCGTGGTATTCTCACGGGGGGCTTGTGAGTCGACAGATGCCACAAGGGCTTAGTGTGAGGGTAAGACTGCTGCTGATAGGACCGGGAGCGGGTATGCGAGTAGCACGCGCTAGTTTACCCAGGTTCGGGGCTCTCCAGAGAGATAATACCCCTACTCCTGCATGTCTGAGTATATCTGGTATATCTGGTACAGAGTGCTCCTGGAGCTGTATCTGAGCTCAGTGCCATAGGCATCTGGCTTTGTATATGCCTATATGAGGCATGCTAGTGGTCGGCCATGCTCATGGCCGTGAGCATGTGTGCTCATGTGGATGGATGGATGGATAGCTAGCTAGCTTGCTAGCTAGTTGCTTGTGTGTGTGCGTGAGAGTCCATCCCCTGGATGGATGGATGGATGCCCCTTTATATAGGAGAGGGTAGCTTAGGATGTAAGCTTGGTAATGGGCATGGGTAAGGCATGGTGCATGTCATCCTTGTCCCCTGGGTCACTTCATAAATAGTGCCAGGGGACAAGTGACACTATACATGATGGTTGAGATGACACGTGAATAGTGCTCGGGTACGATCGTCTCGTTGGTGTCTTGTCAATGTCGCTTCGGGCTGCAGTCGGCAGCCGGCTGGTCGTTGCAGTCAGCAGCCGGCAGCCGGCCGGGCAGAGCAGTCAGATTGAGGGGCTTTGCTAGCCCTGATGTCTTGAAATATCGTCTCACCGTCTTTGGGGTATCCGTGTCCAATTCTCCGACAGTAGCCCCCAAGCCTCCGGGCAACTTGGCAAAGTTGGGCGGAGGTTTTTTAGGCTAGTGTTCATGGAAATGATCATGAAAAAAGACAAAGTTAGTCCATGCAGATATATCAAATGTTTGCTTTTAGCATTGCAAGTTTTATGCGGAGGGTGCCGACTCGGTTTCGTCCGAGCACCCTTAAACTTTTTCATGTTCCCTTCGCTTTTTGGCTTGTGCTCTCGCTCGCCGGACAGCCGCTCTGCGGTCTGTGGCTGAGAGTGGGCCGCGAAGTGGAGTGTACTGTACTCAGAGTCTGGGAGCATATTTGACCGAGCAGGTACTTGTAAAAGAAATGACCGGGTCGCCCGAACCGTTTTTCTTCCCGAACGTTTTTCGCGTGGGTGGCCTCCAGCGTTCACTCTTGCTAGTCGGGCAGCCGCTCTGCGGTCTGTGACTAAGAGTGGGCCTTTGGTACCGCGCACGCTACTAGGCCGTCTGCGGGAACTAACGTCTTAGGCCAAGCGGCCAGCCCCCAGGCCAACTCTGGCTGGCGCTGGGGCTAACAGTGATGCAACTGTAATTAAAATGCGGAGATAGCCCCCGAGCATTGCTCGGGGTTATCTGTGCTCGCATGATGCAAAGATATGCGGGCGAGGAGCTCACATTGATTTTCGTGTAGTCACGGTGGAGAAGATCTCCGGCAGGCTGCCCGAGCCTCCGGGTGCTCGAGGGATGCCCTAGCCGGTCAGGCCCATCCGGCCGGGCGACAAAGCGGGAGGCGGCCTAGCCGGCCCTCCAGCCGGCAAGGTGTCGAAGCGGACAGCAGACCAGCCGGCCGTGCGGTGACGTGGCAGTCAACCTGAGCAGGCGGCTGGACTGCTGGTCATGCAGCCGGCCACGCAGCGGATGTGCAGCCGGCCACGCGCATGCGGCCGTGCTCCTGGACATGCAATCGGCCATGCATGCTCAAAGTCATGTTTTGCTTTCTCTCCCTCTCTTTTTTAGCAGTCGGTTGTTGACTTTCGCTTTGGGAGGTCGGCCCACCTCTTTTTCCTTCTTTTCTTTGCAACTGGCCTCTGCTTTTCTCTTCGGGCACTCGTCCGCAACAGGCGGCTATATCTGGAGCGTAGCAGCCAGCAACAGGGGAGGCCGAGCCGGGTGTGGGGCGGAGCCAGCCGTCCGGGTGCGCGGCTAACCACGATGTAGGCGCGGAGCAGCAGTCGGCCAAGGGCGACACGGACGGAGGAGTCTGGGATGCCGGGGAAGTTGGCCACAGGAGCCGGCCAGCCGGGTTGCGGGAAGCAGGCGAGCACAGAAGCCGGCCGGAGCGGAGGCGGAGTCGGCGCTATGTGCGGAGCGGACGGAGGCGTGAGTTCGGACCCAGCCGGGCACCGGGGAGCCGAAGCCGGCGCAGAGGACCCGACGTAGGGCATCTGGCGGTGTGGAGTCGGCGTGGGGAGGCCGAAAGCGGGGCCAAGCGACGCTGGCGACGGGAGGCCGAGCTCGGGGCGCGGGCGTGCGGGCGGTTGGAGGTGGAGGCGCTTCGGCCAGGCGGAGGAGAGGAGTCGGCCCGATGCGGGATTTAGGCGGAGTCGGCCGCAGGGCAGGCCTGGCAACGCGCCGAGACGGCCGGAGCTGTGAGAGCCAGGTCGGGACGGGGCCACAGCTGGCGCGGGCAGAGGAGCGCGCAGGGGCACAGCGGCCGGACGCGAAGATGGCGGCAACAACGCGAACGCAAGCCGGCGGGCGGGCATGCGAAGTAGGCGGACGGGCACGGAGGCGGAGCATGCGCTCGGGAGGCCGAGAGCAGTCGGCCACAGGCGAGGATGGACCCGGCGGCCGGGAGGCCGACAAGCAGCAAGGAGCGCAGCGGGCGTGAAGGGCACCCGGCCACGGGCGGAGAAGGCCGCGTGGAGGCTGGCACGGGGTGGCATGAACGCGGTGCGGTTGCGCAGGGACCGGCCGGAGTGTGAGGCGCTGGGGAAGAGCCCGGACGGGAACGCAGCAATCTGCAGTGGCACGGGCGCGGCCATGCGGGATCTTGACTGGGAGGCAGCAAGCTGCAGCAGCACTGGCGTGGCCGGAGATGCACGAGGCAAGACGCAGTGCAGGTGCTAACAACAGGTCATGCCGTTGCTTGCATAGTGTATGGATGGTTTGACCATTGACTTCCGTCTAGCTAGCAAGCATAGATGATATATGTGTTGGGTTTCGTAGTAATTTCAAAAAAAATTCCTACGCTCCGGCAAGATCATAGTGATGCATAGCAACGAGAGGGGGAGAGTGTGATCTACGTACCCTTGTAGATCGACAACGGAAGCGTTTGGTTGATGTAGTCGTACGTCTCCACGGCCCGACCGATCAAGCACCGAAACTACGGCACCTCCGAGTTCTAGCACACGTTCAGCTCGATGACGATCCCCGGACTCCGATCCAGCAAAGTGTCGGGGAAGAGTTCCGTCAGCACGACGGCGTGGTGACGATCTTAATGTACTACTGTCGTAGGGCTTCACCTAAGCACCACTACAATATTATCGGGGACTATGGTGGAAGGGGGCACCGCACACGGCTAAGAGTATGATCACGTGGATCAACTTCTATGTCTCTGGGGTTCCCCTGCCTCCGTATATAAAGGATCAAGGGGGGGGGCCGGCCAAGGTGTGGCGCGCCAGGAGGAGTCCTCCCTCTGGGAGTAGGATTCCCCCCCCCCCCAATCCGAGTTGGAATAGGATTCGCGGAGGGGGGAAAAGAGAGAGGGGGGCCGGCCCCCTCTCCTTGTCCTATTCGGACCAAGGGAGGGGAGGGGCGCGCGGCCCATCTTGGGCTGCTCCTTCTCTTTTCCACTAAGGCCCACTAAGGCCCATATACCTCCCGGGGGGTTCCGGTAACCTCCCGGTACTCCGGTAAAATCCCGATTTCACCCGGAACACTTCCGATATCCAAACATAGGCTTCCAATATATCAATCTTTATGTCTCGACCATTTCTAGACTCCTCGTCATGTCCATGATCACATCCGGGACTCCAAACAACCTTCTGTACATCAAAATTCATAAACTCATAATATAACTGTCATCGTAACCTTAAGCGTGCGGACCCTACGGGTTCGAGAACAATGTAGACATGACCGAGACACGTCTCCGGTCAATAACCAATAGCGGAACCTGGATGCTCATATTGGCTCCTACATATTCTACGAAGATCTTTTATCGGTCAGACCGCATAACAACATACGTTGTTCCCTTTGTCATCGGTATGTTACTTGCCCGAGATTCGATCGTCGGTATCCCATACCTAGTTCAATCTCGTTACCGGCAAGTCTCTTTACTCGTTCTGTAATACATCATCTCGCAACTAACTCATTAGTTTCAATGCTTGCAAGGCTTAAGTGATGTGCATTACCGAGAGGGCCCAGAGATACCTCTCCGACAATCGGAGTGACAAATCCTAATCTCGAAATACGCCAACCCAACATGTACCTTTGGAGACACCTGTAGAGCTCCTTTATAATCACCTAGTTACGTTGTGACGTTTGGTAGCACACAAAGTGTTCCTCTGGCAAACGGGAGTTGCATAATCTCATAGTCATAGGAACATGTATAAGTCATGAAGAAAGCAATAGCAACATACTAAACGATCGGGTGCTAAGCTAATGGAATGAGTCATGTCAATCAGATCATTCAACTAATGATGTGATCCTATTAATCAAATGACAACTCTTTGTCCATGGTTAGGAAACATAACCATCTTTGATTAACAAGCTAGTCTAGTAGAGGCATACTAGTGACACTCTGTTTGTCTATGTATTCACACATGTATTATGTTTCCGGTTAATACAATTCTAGCATGAATAATAAACTTTTATCATGATATAAGGAAATAAATAATAACTTTATTATTGCCTCTAGGGCATATTTCCTTCAATATGGAGGAGTGAGGTGTGTTTTGGCCGGAGCAAGCCGCAATGCGGAGGAAAGCAAACGCGAGCAGCGCATGGATGGCCACGGCCGACCGAAACGAGGCTCTGCGCACGGCGCGCGTGTGGACTGACGGCCGACATTGCGGTGGCGATGACGAAGGTGCGGCCGACGGCGAGGACGCGCTGCCCCTCACGGCCATTTAGGGGGCGTGTCGATGTCGAGCCCCAGACCGCTATCAGAGAGACGGCACGGCGCCGCGGTGGTGAAGACGAAGAGGCCGATGGCGAGGACGCGCCACCCCTTGCGGCTGCTCCAGGGGCGGGTCGATGTCGAGCCCCCGAGCGCTAGCGGAGAGACGGCGCGACGCCGCGGCGGAGGCGATGAAGAAAAAAGGGTCCTGCCCGGACTGCGAAACCAGCAACAGCGTGGTAGCATAGTAGTAGTACCGCCCCACGATGGGCGCCAACTGTCGTGGTATTCTCACGGGGGGCTTGCGAGTCGACAGATGCCACAAGGGCTTAGTGTGAGGGTAAGACTGCTGCTGATAGGACCGGGAGCGGGTATGCGAGTAGCACGCGCTAGTTTATCCAGGTTCGGGGCTCTCCGAAGAGATAATACCCCTACTCCTGCATGTCTGAGTATATCTGGTATATCTGGTATAGAGTGCTCCTGGAGCTGTATCTGAGCTCAGTGCCATAGGCATCTGGCTTTGTATATGCCTATATGAGGCATGCTAGTGGCCGGCCATGCTCATGGCCGTGAGCATGTGTGCTCATGTGGATGGATGGATGGATGGATAGCTAGCTAGCTTGCTAGCTAGTTGCTTGTGTGTGTGCGTGAGATTCCATCCCCTGGATGGATGGATGGATGCCCCTTTATATAGGAGAGGGTAGCTTAGGATGTAAGCTTGGTAATGGGCATGGGTAAGGCATGGTGCATGTCATCCTTGTCCCCTGGGTCACTTCATAAATAGTGCCAGGGGACAAGTGACACTATACATGATGGCTGAGATGACACGTGAATAGTGCTTAGGTACGACCGCCTCGTCGGTATCTTGTCGATGTCGCTTCAGGCTGCAGTCGGCAGTCGGCTGGTCGTTGCAGTCAGCAGCCGGCAGCCGGCCGGGTAGAGCAGTCGGACTGAGGGGCTTTGCTAGCCCCGATGTCTTGAAATATTGTCTCACCGTCTTTGGGGTATCTATGTCCAATTACTCTGACACCTTGCTACTACGTTCAGTTTCGACAGCAAAATTCAGTTTCGACAGCAAAATTCAGTTTCGACAGCAAAATTCAGTTTCGACAGTTAAGTTCAGTTTCGACAATTAAGTTCAGTTTTGACAGTTAAATTCAGTTTCTACAGTTAAGTTCAGAGATGAGCGCTGATGTATTTTACATCTAGCACTTTGTGTTTATGTATTTTATGTCATGTATTGGAGATGTTATTAAAATTCCACTCACGTTAACGTTGTTCGTTGTCTCCCTTGTCCTGCTTCAGCCTCGGCGTTGTACAACTCACCGGAGCTGCTCCAACGACGAAACCCTCCATCACAGCGGAGCAGTACCTCGGGCTCCATCTCCAGACGCCTAAGATCTTCTTCCCCTCCTCCGACAGCCAAGTCAGCCGGATCATCCTCACTGGCCAACCCAATCACACTGAGATCGACATGGCTTCACCAAAGAGGTTGTACACTTGTTGCATCTCTTTTCTACTCTACATGTTATATATATTATCCACTGAGCACTCGTAGTAATGGGAAATACGATTATTTTATCCTACTATATGACAAGCAGTGAGGTACCAGGCAACTTAGCTATCCTTGATGGACTCTCTTGAATGCCATCATTATTTATCTCTGCGCGTTTGAGCTGTGCATTTGTCGATGGGCCTGGGAGTCGAGCTAGTATGGCAGTGGCCTGGGTCCAAAGTAATATAAGTAGCACAAAAACATTTTTTTAGTGTAGGACTTTCCTTGCTCAAGCCTGCCTAGTAGAATCGCCAGTGCTTGAAAGGAAAAGTGAATGAAAAACATCGGAATTGGAAAGTTTCCTATGGTACTACTTTTCATGAATTTGGTGCAAAGGAATGGAGCAAAGGAAAACTGTAGGATTTGTTCCTTTAGTGTCTCCTTGAAAGAAAAACCGTAGGAATTCTAATTTCCACTTTGCCTCCTTTTCATATTCCTATTCATCAAGCACAAGACTAAGAGATAGTAGCATAATAGCATTATAACCATACATTTTCTTGTGGTTTGACTTAATCTCACCATGCTTTTTTGCATCTTTTGATCTTCCAATTGTTGTAAATCCAACACCCAGATTGGTAGAAATCCTGTGTTTTTAAATTCTCTATTTTGCACGTGCATTCCTATCCTATTCCTGTCTATTTCCTATCCCTGCATTGTTAGAATCCTCAAATTCAAACAAGCCCTTACTTAATTACTTCTGTTACAGATATGTGTCAAAGAAAACCTTGTGTGGTTTGTCCTGCTCCTGCGGCGCTGTGTTCCACCCCAGCTCAGCTACTCCAACGATGGAAGGGTTCACCACAGTAGGGATCTGCTCTCCAGACTGTCTTTCGCCGCCTCAGATCTTCTTCCCCGCCGCCGGCAGCCACGGCAACTACATTACCATCATCAACTGAGCAGATGACCTTGAGGACTACACGGGTCCGCAAGAGAGGTCGCACTCTTCCGTGTCTTCTTACGTTATGCGTCACTTAATATGATGGCATGCTACATTATCATCGTGTTCACCTATTAGACTCCGAGTCAGGTCCAAAATAATGCTGAAACTTGAGTTTTTAAATGGTTGTGGGGTACATATTGGGGCAGCAATCAGTACTATCTGTCTACTATCTGGTTAATCTCCGGTGTCTACTATAAGTTTCATGTTGGGTGCAAACAAACATTCAAGGAGCCATTATCTGTATTTTTTAACTAAAGCTATTATCTACCTGCTATCATTGGTTTTGGGTCTATCCACAGTTTGATACCATCACTCTGGATTTGTGCATGCACTCCTTACATAATCTCACTATGTTTTATTCCTATGCATGCCAGTTATTGTACACAATGGAACTGATCATGTAGAGCAAAAGAGACAAGCCTTGCGTGGCAATAAAATTTCATGCAGACGTCGTTCCATGGTGGGCGCAAAGGCAGCCCCCCTCCACCCATTTAGGATCGTAATCAAGAGGAAGATAACTGTTATGAGGGGGATTCAGAAGGAGAAGACCACTCCTATTTACCCCATGAGGTCTTCACTCTAACTTGGCATGCTGATGTTGGTAATATCATGCATATGGTGCCTTGCATTGCTTACTGTATACATTAAAGATGTCATCTGCTTAGTTTAGACATGCTTTGTGTCGATGCCATCTGTTTAGTTTCTTTATCGTATATGTGAATCATGCAATGCCATCTTGTCTAGCCAGGCATCATATATGTGAATTTTGCAATGCCACCCTGGTTAGCCAGTCATCTTATATGTGAATTATATCATGCCATCATTTTTTTATTACATGTTAAAGTTGTCAACAATTTTAGTACATTCAATTACTCTTCCTGTGCATCAGCCATTTGGCACGGTCATGGAAAAATCTGGAGTGGAAACAAGGTCTTCAGAGCAGACAATGCTATCTAATGAAGCGCGTGTCTTACTGGTTACCGATAGCTCCTCAGAGGAGGATTCAGAGATAGATGACCAGTCATATTCCCCCCCCCCCCCGAGGTGCATGCCCTAACTTGGCAGGGTTATGTTGCTCATATCGTGCGTATGGTATCTTGCATTGCTATGTCATTTGCTTAGTTTAGACATGCTTTGTGTGAATGCCACCTGTTTAGTGTCTAATTACCATATATGTGAATTATGCAATGCCATCTTGTTGCAAGACATTATATATGTGAATTATGCAATGTTATCTTGTTGCAAGGCATTATGTATGTGAATTATGCAATGCCACGCTGTTTAGGCAAGCGTCATATATGTGAATTATATCATGCCGTCCTTTTTTTGTATTTCTCATTGCTTTTGTCGGCAATGTTTGTATATTCAACTGCTCTTCCTGTGCATCCGCCATTTGAATTGGTGATGGAGAAATCTGGAGTGAAAACAAGGTCTTCAGAGCAGACAATGCTACCTGCTGAAGCAGATATCTTGTTGGTTACAGATAGCTCTTCAGAGGAGGATTCAGAGGCAGATGACCAGTCCTATTATCCCCCTAAGGTGTATGCTCAAACTTGGCAGGGTTATATTACTCATATAATGCATATGTTGTATTGCAATGCTTAGTTTTTACATCATATACACAATATTGAATGCCATCTCCTTAGTTGACACATCATATATGCGATTGCCCTCTGCTCACTTCCTTAGTATATAAATCATATATTTGAATTATGTCATGACATGATGTTTATATAGACAGCATGTATCTGAATAATGGCATGCCAACCCATTTTCTAAAGACATAATATAGTTATATCATCTCATCTTGTTTACATAGTCATCATATTTAAATTATGTCATTCTATCTGTGAATTATATCATGCCATCATGTTTCCATCGACGGCATGTTTGTGATTTATGGCATGCCAACCACTTTAATAGACACATCGTATAGTTATATCATGTCATCCTGTTTACATAGTCATCATATTTTGAAGTATGTCATTCTATCCTGTTTAGTTAGCCATCATACATGTGAAATTGTGTCATGCTATCCTGTTTAATTAGCCATCATATATGTGAAATTATGTCCTGCTATTCTGTTTGCTTAGACAACATAAATGTGAATTATTTCATGCCCTGTTTTCTTCCCTACTATCCATTGCATCTGTCTATCTTACAATGTCTGTACATTCAATTACTTTTCTTGTTTAACAGCCATTTCAATTGGAGGGAGTGATGGCAGTATCTGTGGGAGTAAAAACACGATCTTCAGAAAAGATCGTGCTACCTGTCGATGCAGATAGAACCATGGTTGTACTTGCCCAAGAACCAGCCCCACCACACATAACCCACACTCATGCAGATTGTACCCCTACCCAGTTGGACAGAGAACCATCTACACCCCTTCTAACCCCAACCCCAGCAGATAGACACCCAGTTCCCGTTGACACAGCACCGTCTCCACCACAGAGCACCCAAACACGAGCAGTTAGTAAGGCAACTGCAGTGCCCAAATCACGAGGACCACCACTCCGAACCCGAAGTCAACGCTTAAAGCAGAAGAAGAATTGTTCTCAGGTCAGCTTCAGTAGATATGGTTCATGCTACTTTGCTCTTGCATCACTGTATTTACTGATACCAACTAATTTAAAATTTGAAGGATGCAATTGAAACTCCAATGGCGCAACAGGTATGTTTTAAACCTGTTTCTTCAACATGTTTGGCTGTTTGCTATTGTAACTTGCTCTATGTTGATTTCAGTTTCAATTGAATAAACAGTTATGTTCTCATGCCATGCACATTACAAGTGTTGTTATTGCTGTGTAGTTTCCCACACGTATATTCTGTCTATGTTGCTTTGTCTTAAATAGATATGATTCGAACTGTATCTATCTTGATTTGGCAACATAAACTAGAATGATATAGACCATACAGTGACCATACTACATAGATATATGTTTGTTTCATGTTGTTATCCTGTCCACCTTACTACTGAACTAGTTTACCAAAATGAGTTTCATATACTACATTGTAAACCTGAGATGTGTTTGTTTGTTTCTCTTTTAGAACGCGGATAAAATATTGGAGAAGAGTACCCTGTTATGCAATGGTAAAGGAAGTAATGCAGATAAGGTTCAAGATAGTGAGACATCCCTATTGGTCTCCAAGAAAGCTGATAAAAACTATATTGAAGACACTGAGACAACCCCAAAGTCCTGTCTTGATGTAGTGTTCGAGTTACTAGCTACCACTGCTGGCACCAGCTCTTCGAACTCATTGCCTGAATCAGTTCGGCTTCTTGAGTCTCAAATTCAAGTTGAAAGACATCGATCAGATGTTATGCGACAGGAAGCCAAAGGACTGAGGAAGTCCCTGCAAAATTCAGATGCATACTTTTTGGTGCAACAGCAAGCGCTGGAGGACTTAAACGCCAAACAAGAGAAACTTAATAAGCTTGCTAAGCATCTTGCTAGCATTATGGGTACCCAGGATATTGTTTCTTGAGCTCTTCTGAAGTGGTTTTAGTTTTGTACTTTGTTTTGCTGCGGCGTTTATATGCTGCTGTGTTCCCTATATTTGCACTCGTGGCAAACTTTGATGCCCAGTGGATGTAATATGTGTAATAGCCGTGATAGCCTAGTGTAAGTTGCTTGCTTATTTATTTCCTTGTTGTCTTGTTTATTTGTTTGCTTGTAGTCAGTGCAGTTCTTTTTCTGCGGTTTGCTAGTGGCTGCAATAACCTATTTTTTAAAACTAGGCCACAATAACCATGGGCTAATATTTACTGTAGTGACACTGGGCCTCCTACGGGCCGTAGAAATAGTGGGCCTTCTACGGGCCATAGAAACAGTGGGCCTTCTACGGGCCGTAGAAACAGTGGGCCTTCTACGGGCCGTAGAAACAATGGGCCTTCTACGGGCCGTATCATCAATGGGCCTTCTACGGGCCATATGATCGATTGGCCAAACATGGTCCAAACAGACCGCATTCTGGCCGTAAATGGGCTAGAGTTGGAATCGTCCGTTCATGGGCCGACCATAACGGGCCATCGTTAATAGGTCATATTTGATGACGCTATGAAAACAACCCAACATATTAACGGACCACAAACGGGACGACTGTAACCATGGGCTGAATTTGGCCCACAAGCAGAAAATGACAGTAACGGGCCGTAAGTAAACGAATGCTGGAAATGAGCCCAAGAATAAATGGGCTCTGAGAAGGCCGAAAGATAACATGGGATGGAGACGGCCCAACGGAACAACGGGCCGTTAATGGGTATAAAGTGATACACTGTTCATTACGGGCCAGTTTCACCATGGGCCGTTAATGGGTGTAAAGTGATACATTGTTCATTACGGGCCAGTTTCAGCACGGGCCGCTAATGGGCCAAGAGTTACAAAGGGCCTCATATGGGCTGAAAGACGTCATGGGCTATACATGGGCTAGAAGTGAAAACGGGCTGGAATCATATTGGACGGCCCAAATGGCGCTATTGGGCCTAATTCGGATAGGGTGTAACGGGCCTTGGGTTAGCCGGCTGTAAATGGGCTATATGCGAACAGGCCGTTAACAGGCTTTCCATGGGCCGGGCTGCCAGCTTTTGACCAAGTCAAACGGGCCGGCCTTTTCACAGGAATGGGCCACTGTTGGGTCATGCCACGTGTCGATGTATCATAGGCGCCTTCTGTCCAGTGAGTGGATGACATCTGTCCCAACGATGAACCGACACGTGTTTCCTCTAGCCAATGATGATTTTACACGTGGAAAATCCCCATTGGTCGGGGCTGTTAACGGGTTATCGGATCCAAAACCCGACCCGATAGCTTAACGGCGTTCCGTTACGGTGGATGCCACGTGTCGGTCACCCTTGACGAAAGCACTTTTGTGACGCGCGATTTATTGTCATGGAAGTGGACACTTCCCTGATGATAATTTTGGTAATGTCATGGAACACTTCTACGACAACACAGGTATGACTATCTTGATTTTGTCATAAATTTGTCATGGATGTACATGCATGATAAAAAAAGCGACCTACTGTGACAAACATGTATCATCACGGAAGTGTATTTTTTTTTGTAGTTCCTCCTACTGGATTGATACCTTGGTTCTCAAAAACTGAGGGAAATACTTACGCTACTTTGCTGCATCATCCTCTCCTCTTCGGGGAAATCCAACGCAGTGCTCAAGAGGTAGCAAGAAGAATTTCTCGCGCCGTTGCCGGGGAGTCTGCGCAAAAGTCAACATACCAAGTACCCATCACAATCCCTATCTCCCGCATTACATTATTTGCCATTTTCCTCTCGTTTTCCTCTCCCCCCAATTCACCCTTGCCGTTTTATTCGCCCTCTCTCTCTATCCTCCCTCTCTTTCTCTATTTGCCTCTTTTTGCCTGCTTGCCTTTTTGTTTGCTTGTGTGTTACTTTGCTTGTTTGTCGCGATGGCTCAAGATAATACTAAATTGTGTGACTTCACCAATACCAATAATAATGATTTCCTTAGGACTCTGATTGCTCCTCTTACCGATGCTGAATCTCGTGAAATTAATACTGCTTTGCTGAATCTTGTCATGAAAGATCCGTTCTCCGGCCTTCCTAGTGAAGATGCCGCTACCCATCTTAATAGCTTCGTTGATTTGTGTGACATGCAAAAGAAGAAAGATGCCGATAATGATATTGTTGAATTGAAGCTATTTCCTTTTTCGCTTAGAGATCGTGCTAAAGCTTGGTTTTCATCTTTGCCTAAAAATAGTATTGATTCATGGAACGAGTGCAAAGAAAGAACCGCTAGGATGCATGCTAAGAAAGATGCCTTTATAAAAGCGTGTTCTTCTAGTTCCTATGAAAATAATGATGAAGATGTAAAAGTTATTGATGTGTCCCCTATTAAATCTTTGTTTTGCAATATTAATCTTGATAATGATGAGACTGAATATGATCCACCTTCACCTAGAAGGCGTTCTAAGAATTTGGAATTTATTGATCTTGATGCTAAATTTGATAAAAGTGGGATTGAAGAAATTAAAACCCTAGATGTTGCTAAAACACTATATTGGATTTCAAGGAATTTAATTTTGAAAATTGTTCTTTAATTGATTGTATTTCCTTGTTGCAATCCATGCTAAATTCTCCTCACGCTTATAGTCAAAATAAAGCGTTTACTAAACATATCGTTGATGCCTTGATGCAATCTTATGAAGAAAAACTTGAATTGGAAGTTTCTATCCCTAGAAAACTTTATGATGAGTGGGAACCTAACATTAAAATGAAAATTAAAGATTATGAGTTTTATGTTTTGTGTGATTTGGGTGCTAGTGTCTCTACTATTCCCAAAACTTTGTGTGATTTGCTAGATTTCCGTAATTTTGATGATTGCTCTCTAAACTTGCATCTTGCGGATTCCACTATTAAGAAACCTATGGTAAGAATTAATGATGTTCTTATTGTTGCAAATAGGAATTATGTGCCCGTAGATTTTATCGTTCTTGATATAGATTGCAATCCTTCTTGCCCTATTATTCTCGGTAGACCTTTCCTTAGAACGGTTGGTGCAATTATTGATATGAAGGAAGGGAATATTAGATTCCAATTTCCATTAAAAAATGGCATGGAACACTTCCCTAGAAAGAAAATAAAATTACCATATGAATCTATCATGAGAGCCACTTATGGATTGCCTACCAAAGATGGCAATACCTAGATCTATTCTTGCTTGTTATGCCTAGCTAGGGGCATTAAACGATAGCGCTTGTTGGGAGGCAACTCAATTTTATTTTTATTCCTTGATTTTTTTTCTCCTGTTTAGTAATAAATAAATTATTTAGCCTCTGTTTTGGTTGTGTTTTTTGTGTTTAATTAGTGTTTGTGCCAAGTAGAACCGTTGGGAAGACTTGGGGAAAGTCTTGTTGAACTTGCTGTTAAAAACAGAAACTCTAGCGCTCACGAGAACTGCTGTCATTTTTATTTGGATAGTGATATTTAGTTAATTCTTTTTGCAGATGATTAATAGATAAATTACTCACGTCCAGAAATTTATTTTAGAATTTTTGGGGTTACAGATCTTGAGCTAGATACAGATTACTACAGACTGTTCTGTTTTTGACAGATTCTGTTTTTCGTGTGTTGTTTGCTTATTTTGATGAATCTATGGCTAGTAAAATAGTTTATAAAGTATAGAGAAGTTGGAATACAGTAGGTTTAACACAAATATAAATAAAGAATGAGTTCATTACAGTACCTTGAAGTGGTATTTTGTTTTCTTTCGCTAACGGAGCTCACGAGATTTTCTACTTTAAGTTTTGTGTTGTGAAGTTTTCAAGTTTTGGGTAAAGATTTGATGGATTATGGAACAAGGAGTGGCAAGAGCCTAAGCTTGGGGATGCCCATGGAACCCCCAAGATAATTTAAGGACACCTAAAAGCCAAATCTTGGGGATGCCCCGGAAGGCATCCCCTCTTTCGTCTACTTCTATCGGTAACTTTACTTGGAGCTATATTTTTATTCACCACATGATACGTGTTTTGCTTGGAGCGTATTTTATGATTTGAGTCTTTGCTTGTTAGTCTACCACAATCATGCTTGCTGTACACACCTTTTGAGAGAGCCATACATAATTTGGAATTTGATAGAATACTCTATGTGCTTCACTTATATCTTTTGAGCTCTATAGTTTTACTCTAGTGCTTCACTTATATCTTTTGAGTTATATAATTTTGCTCTAGTGCTTCACTTATATCTTTTAGATCATGGTGGTGGATTTGTTTTATAGAAACTATTGATCTCTCATGCTTCACTTAGATTATTTTGAGAGTCTTAATAGCATGGTAATTTGCTTAATAATAATATGATTGGTATTCAAGATTTGTAAAACTTTCTTTTGAGTGCGTTGAATACTAAGAAAAAAATTGATGCTTGATAATTGTTTTGAGATATGAGGATGGTGCTATTAGAGTCATGCTAGTTGAGTAGTTGTGAATTTGAGAAATGCTTGTGTTAAAGTTTGTGATTCCCGTAGCATGCACGTATGGTGAACCGTTATGTGATGAAGTCGGAGCATGATTTATTTATTGATTGTCTTCCTTATGAGTGGCGGTCGGGGATGAGCGATGGTCTTTTCCTACCAATCTATCCCCCTAGGAGCATGCGCGTAATACTTTGCTTTGATAACTTCTAGATTTTTGCAATAAGTATATGAGTTCTTTATGACTAATGTTGAGTCCATGGATTATACGCACTTTCCTTCCTTCCACCATTGCTAGCCTCTCTAATAACTCGCACTTTTCGCCGGTATCATACACCCACCAAATACCTTCCTCAAAACAGCCACCATACCTACCTATCATGGCATTTCCATAGCCATTCCGAGATATATTGCCATGCAACTTTCCACCGTTCCATTCATTATGACACACTCCATCATTGTCATATTGCTAGCATGATCATGTAGTTGACATTGTATTTGTGGCAAAGCCACCGTTCATAATTCTTTCATACATGTCACTCTTGATTCATTGCATATCCCGGTACACCACTGGAGGCATTCATATAGAGTCATATTTTCTTCTAAGTATTGAGTTGTAATTGTTGAGTTGTAAGAAAAATAAAAAGTGTGATGATCATCATTTTTAGAGCATTGTCCAAAGTGAGGAAAGGATGATGGAGACTATGATTCCCCCATAAGTCGGGATGAGACTCCGGACGAAAAAAGAGGCCATAAAAAAGAGAACACCCAAAAAATATGAGAGAAGAAGAGAGAAGGGACAATGTTACTATCCTTTTACCACACTTGTGCTTCAAAGTACCACCATGATATTCATGATAGAGAGTCTCACATTCTGTCACTTTCATATACTAGTGGGAATTTTTCATTATAGAACTTGGCTTGTATATTCCAATGATGGGCTTCCTCAAAATGCCCAAGGTCTTCGTGAGCAAGCAAGTTGGATGCACACCCACTTAGTTTCTTTTGTTGAGCTTTCATATACTTATAGCTCTAGTGCATCCGTTGCATGACAATCCCTACTCACTCACATTGATATCTATTGATGGGCATCTCCATAGCTCGTTGATACGCCTAGTTGATGTGAGACTATCTTCCCCTCTTTTTGTCCTCTCCACAACCACCATTCTATTCCACATATAGTGCTATATCCATGGCTCACGCTCATGTATTGCGTGAAGATCGAAAAAGTTTTGAAAATGTCAAAAGTATGAAACAATTGCTTGGCTTGCCATCGGGGTTGTGCATGATTTAAATACTTTGTGTGGTGAAGATAGAGCATAGCCACACTATATGATTTTGTAGGGATAGCTTTCTTTGGCCATGTTATTTTGAGAAGACATAATTGCTTTGTTAGTATGCTTGAAGTATTATTATTTTTATGTCAACATGAACTTTTGTCTTGAATCTTTTGAATCTGAATATTCATACCACAATTAAGAAGAATTACATTGAAATTATGCCAAGTAGCACTCCGCATCAAAAATTCTGTTTTTATCATTTACCTACTCGAGGACGAGCAGGAATTAAGCTTGGGGTTGCTTGATACGTCTCCAACGTATCTATAATTTTTGATTGCTCCATGCTATATTATCTACTGTTTTGGGCATTATTGGGCTTTATTATTCACTTTTATATTATTTTTGGGACTAACCTACTAACCGGAGGCCCGGCCCAGAATTGATGTTTTTTTGCCTGTTTTAGGGTTTTGAAGAAAAGGAATATCAAACGGAGTCCAAACGGAATGAAACCTTCGAGAACGTGATTTTCTCGCCGAATACAACTCAGGAGACTTGGACCCTACGTCAAGCCAATTAACAGGAGGCCATGAGGTAGGGGGCACACCTGCCCCCCCCAGGCACGCCCCCCACCCTCGTGGGCCCCTTGTTGCTCCACCGACGTACTTCTTCCTCCTATATATATCCACGTACCCCCAAACGATCAGATACTGAGCCAAAACCTAATTCCACCGCCGCAACTTTCTGTATCCACGAGATCCCATCTTGGGGCCTGTTCCGGAGCTCTGCTGGAGAGGGCATCGATCACAGAGGGCTTCTACATCATCATCCAAGCCCTTCCGATGAAGTGTGAGTAGTTTACTTCAGACCTACGGGTCCATAGTTAGTAGCTAGATGGCTTCTTCTCTCTTTTTGGATCTCAATACAATGTTTCCCCCTCTCTCGTGGAGATCTATTCGATGTAATCTTCTTTTTGCGGTGTGTTTGTTGAGACCGATAAATTGTGGGTTTATGATCAAGTATATCTATGAATAATATTTGAATCTTCTCTGAATTCTTTTATGTATGATTGGTTATCTTTGCAAGTCTCTTCGAATTATCATTTTGGTTTGGCCTACTAGATTGGTTGTTCTTGTCATGGGAGAAGTGCTTAGCTTTGGGTTCGATCTTGCGGTGTCCTTTCCCAGTGATAGAAGGGGCAGCAAGGCACGTATTGTATCGTTGCGATCGAGGATAACAAGATGGGGTTTTTATCATATTGCATGAAATTATCCCTCTACATCATGTCATCTTGCTTAAGGCATTACTCTGTTTTTAACTTAATACTCTAGATGCATGTTGGATAGCGGTCGATGAGTGGAGTAATAGTAGTAGATGCAGGCAGGAGTCGGTCTACTTGTCTCGGACGTGATGCCTATATACATGATCATACCTAGATATTCTCATAACTATGCTCAGTTCTGTCAATTGCTCAACATTAATTTGTTCACCCACCGTAGAATACTTATGCTCTTGAGAGAAGCCACTAGTGAAACCTATGGCCCCCGGGTCTCTTTCTCATCATATCAATATCCATCACTTTATTATTGCTTTGATTTTACTTTGCCTTTTACTTTTTACTTTGCATCTCTATACCAAAAATACAAAAAATATTATTTATCATCTCTATCAGATCTCACTTTCATAAGTGACCGTGAAGGGATTGACAACCCCTAAGCGCGTTGGTTGCGTTGAGCTATTGTTTTTGTGTAGGTACGAGGGACTCGCGCGTAGCCTCCTACTGGATTGATACCTTGGTTCTCAAAAACTGAGGAAAATACTTACGCTACTTTGCTGCATCATCCTCTCCTCTTCGGGGAAATCCAACGCAGTGCTTAAGAGGTAGCACTATCCAGCATGCTTCTAGAGTATTAAGTTAAAAACAGAGTAACGCCTTAAGCAAGATGACATGATGTAGAGGGATAGACTCATGCAATATGACGAAAACCCCATCTTGTTATCCTCGATGGAAACAATACAATACATGCCTTGCTGCCCCTACTGTCACTGGGAAAGGACACCGCAAGATTGAACCCACAGCTAAGCACTTCTCCCATTGCAAGAAAGATCAATCTAGTAGGCCAAATCAAACTGATAATTTGAAGTGACTTGCAAAGATAACCAATCATACATAAAAGAATTCAGAGAAGATTCAAATATTGTTCATAGATAGACTTGATCATAAACCCACAATTCATCAGTCTCAACAAACACACCGCAAAAAGAAGATTACATCGAATAGTTCTCCACAATAGAGGGGGAGAACGTTGTATTGAGATCCAAAAAGAGAGAAGAAGCCATCTAGCTACTAACTATGGACCCGTAGGTCTGAGGTAAACTACTCACACTTCATCAAAGAGGCTATGGTGTTGACGTAGAAGCCCTCCGTGATCGATGCCCCCTCCGGCGAAGCTCCGGAACAGGCCCCAAGATGGGATCTCGTGGATACAGAAAGTTACGGTGGTGGAATTAGGGTTGGCTCCGTATCTGATCGTTTGGGGGTACGTAGGTATATATAGGAGGAAGGAGTACGTCGGTGGAGCAACAGGGGGGCCACGAGGGTGGAGGGCGCGCCTGGGGGGGTAGGCGTGCCCCCTACCTCGTGGCCTCCTGTTTCTTTTCTTGACGTAGGGTCCAAGTCTCCCGGATCATAATCTTCCTAAAAATCACGTTCCCAAAGGTTTCATTCCGTTTGGACTCCGTTTGATATTCCTTTTCTTCGAAACCCTAAAACATGCAAAAAACAGCAATTCTGGGCTGGGCCTCCGGTTAATAGGTTAGTCCCAAAAATAATATAAAAGTGGATAATAAAGCCCAATAATGTCCAAAACAGTAGATAATATAGCATGGAGCAATCAAAAATTATAGATACGTTGGAGACGTATCATTTAGCCTCTACGATCTCGTGGTAGATGGAACTCTTGTAATATTCATATCATCAAGATCAATCAAGCAGGACGTAGGGTATTACCTCCATCGAGAGGGCCCGAACCTGGGTAAACATTGTGTCCCCTGCCTCCTGTTACCATCCGCTTTAGACGCACAGTTCGGGACCCCCTACCCGAGATCCGCCGGTTTTGACACCGGCATTGGTGCTTTCATTGAGAGTTCCATGGTGTCGTCACTGTAAGGCTTGATGGCTCCTTCGATCATCGGCAATGATGCGGTCCAGGGTGAGGTTTTTCTCCCCGGACAGATCTTCGTATTCGGCGGCTTCGTACTGCGGGCCAACTCGCTTGGCCATCTGGAGCAGATCGAGAGCTACGCCCCTGGCCATCAGGTTAAGTTTGGAAGCTTGAACTATACCGCCGACATCCGCGGAGACTTGATCTTCGACGGATTCGAGCCCATGTCAGGTGCGCCGCACCGTCGTGATGAGCATGACTTAGCTCTGCCGCCGGACAGTGTTTGGGTGATCACCCCTGTGGCTACTCCGGCCTTTAATCCAGAGCAGATCGTGCCGTCCGAGGACGGGTGGATGGACCCTGCCACGGAGGCCGCACACTCCACAGCGATAGAGTCGAATACTGACTTCACCCCTATGAGACTTGTGTTGCCGGACCCTTGGATTCGTCCCCAGCCACAGGCTCCGAACCGCCTACTTCCGTGCGTATCGAATCCGATTGGGCACCGATCATGGAGTTTACCTCCGCAGATATCTTTCAGCACTCGCCTTTGGGCGACGTGCTAAATTCATTGAGGTCTCTCTCCTTGTCAGGAGACCATTGGCCGAACTATGTCCGGCTCGAGTGGGAAGCGGACGATGAAGAAATCCGTCCCCCACCCACCACCCACTTAATAGCCACTGTCAACGACTTAACCGACATGCTTGATTTCGGCTCCGAAGACATCGAGGGTGTGGACGACGATGTAGGAGAAGAACAGGAACCACCGCCCACAGGGCGCTCGACAGCCACCTCATCATACGATATATACATGGTGGACACCCCCAAAGAAAGCAATGGCAATAAGGCAACGGAGGATACTCCCTTCGAGAAGCAATTTAAGCACCAGCGTCATCGGCGCCGCTCTAAGCCCCGCCATAGCAAAAGCAGCAATACCGGCACAAGAGACAATAACGCTGCGGACAGTGCCGAAGACGAAGACAATCACCTCCAGCCATACTTCGAGCGGGAGGATGGGCAAGCTAGCCCCAAGGAACAGGCGGCAGACGCAGAATCAGAGGATGGCAATTACATGCCCCTCTCCGATGACGAGGTGAGCCTCGGCGATGAAAAACTTATCATGCCTGAGGATCCTATCGAACAGGAGCGCTTCAAGCGCCGGCTTATAGCCACAGCAAAAAGCCTGAAGAAAAAGCAACAACAGCTTCAAGCTGACCAAGATTTGCTAGAGGATAGATGGACCGAGGTACTGGCAGCCGAGGAATATGGACTCGAGCGCCCAACCAAAAGTTACCCAAAGCGCAGGTTGCTACCCCAACTTGAGGAGGAAGCATTAAATCCTACACCACCAGTGTATGATGCGGCTGACCGGCCACCTCGTGGCCGAGACAAAGCGGCATATCAGCCCGAAGTCCAGACCGCACCCCGTCGCCAATCAAACAAAAATACCAAGGCCCGGGGTAACACGCAGGACCTGCGAGAAGTATTGGAAAACAAATCGGAACATAAAAGATCGATCTACGGATCACGGGGGCACGCCCAACGCGTGACGACGACCGTCACGCCGGATACACTAAAAGCAAATCCGGCCGGGCCGAATACAGCAGACAAGACTCATATGAACTGCGTCGTGATATAGACCGGCACAGAGGCGCCGCTCACCCCCTATGCTTCACTGATGAAGTAATGGATCACGAGTTCCCAGAAGGTTTTAAACCCGTGAATATCGAATCATATGATGGCACAACAGACCCCACGGTATGGATCGAAGATTTCCTCCTCCATATCCACATGACCCGCGGTGACGATCTACATGCCATCAAGTACCTCCCATTAAAACTCAAAGGGCCTGCTCGGCATTGGCTCAATAGCATGTCGACAAACTCCATTGGCAGTTGGGAGAATTTGGAAGGTGCATTCCTTGACAACTTCTAGGGCACTTATGTGCGACCACCATATGCCGATGACTTGAGTCACATAACCCAACAGCCGGGGGAATCAGCCAGGAAATTCTGGACTCGGTTCCTAACTAAAAAGAACCAAATTGTTGACTATCTGGATGTCGAGGCCTTAGTGTCATTTAAGCATAATATCCGCGACGAGTGGCTCGCCCGACATCTCGGCCAAGAAAAGCCAAAATCCATGGCAGCCCTCACGACACTCATGACCAGCTTTTGCGCGGGCGAAGATAGCTGGTTGGCTCATAGCAACAACACAGCAAGCAACCCTGGCACATCAGAAGCCAGAGATAGCAATGGCAAACCCCGACGCAACAAACACAAGCGCCGCAAAAATGGTGAAAACGCCGAAGATACGTCAGTCAATGCCGGATTTAGGGGCTCTAAGTCCAGTCAGCAGAATGGGCCACTCAAAAATGACAATCCGGGTCCGTCCAGCCTGGACCACATACTCGACCGCCCATGCCAAATTCACGGCACCCCAGGAATACCAGCCAATCATACTAATAGAGAATGCTGGGTCTTCAAACAAGCCGGCAGGTTAGGTGCCAAAAACAAAGATAAGGGGTCTCAAAGCGGCGATGGAGACGAGGAGCCCAGCTCGCCGAGTACAGGAGGGCAAAAGAAATTTCCACCGCGAATCCAAACGGTGAACGTGGTAAACAACACCTACACTCCCAACCCGGACCGAACGCACACCCTCAGGGATGTCGACTTAACAGAACCAGTCGTCCCACAATATAAACTGGGGCCAATCGCCTTCAACCACATGGATCGTTCGGTTAACACCACTTAGGGCAATCTAGCCACACTAGTCCTCGACCCAATAATTAACGGGTTCCACCTCACACGAGTCCTTATGGATGGAGGTAGCAGTCTAAACCTGCTCTACCAGGACACAGTGCGCAAGATGGGCAACGATCATTCGGTGATCAAGCCCACTACAACCACCCTCAGAGGTATCATACCAGGTGTGGATGCCAGCTGCAGAGGCTCCATCACCCTGGAGGCAGTCTTCGGATTACCAGACAATTACCGTGCCGAAGAGTTAATCTTTGATATTGTCCCCTTTCGCAGTGATTATCAGGCACTGCTCGGACGAATCGCGTTCGCTCGATTCAACGCGGTGCCACATTATGCCTACCGTAAGCTCAAGATGCCCGGTCTGCGCAGCGTCATCACGGTTAATGGCAAGGCCGAACTTTCCCTTGGCACCGAGGAGTATACCGCTGCCTTAACAGCAGGAGCTACAAGTGGCACCTTCCAACCGAACCTCGAGTCGACGGCCCGATTCTCGAACACCGCCAAAGGACATCGAACTACTTCACGGCAGGATAGCCTGGCTCGTCTAGAGCTCAATTAAACACTCCGGCGAGGGCCAGGACATGCCACATACCGCGGCTCAACCGCTCTGTGGCACACAAGCATTTCTTACATTTTGTTTGTAGGTTCAACTTTGCGCAGACCAGGACTGGCGATATGGACGCAGCCCGAACGCACAAGGGAATCCTTATATATTCCCCGCGATGACCATCCGACTATACTCCGGATCCGCACACAGCTTCTTCCCCCCTGGTCTAAGCAGGTTCCACAGTCATATTTCTTTTCCATCACATTACATGTACTCACACGCATCGACGTACTACTCAAATACAACATGTGGATTTATATAACACTTATCTACTATTATTTCTTGTTGAAACTCTTTTGTCAAGTGGCATCCGCACATCGTGATATGCCTTACATATGCCAGGGGCTTCATTTTACCCATAATACGACAATCAAGTCTGAACACCTTCATGGAAGTTCGACACCCCGAACTTATAGCATTATATGCATCAGCTCTGAATCATGTCTTGGGTCAATAGTTGGGTTTACCTGGCTCCCACGTTTTGGTACCTTATGTTCCGCTATATCGGCTAAGGTAGCACTGGGAGAACTACTGCGATTGTGTCGCAGTTCTTCCGGACGAGCACCTCAGTAGAGAAAGCCGAAAACTGACTGTCATGATGCGGCGAGAGCTGGTCAGCTGTTCGTGAGCTTGTAAAATCTTTAAGGATTTTCCGCATAATGTCATAACCAATGCAACATGCAATGGATCGGCTTTCTTCCGATCAGGCGCTTATATAGCCCCTCTTGCGGTCTTCCGAACACCAGGGGCTGCGCCTACCTTACTTTTCTAAAGCTCCTATGGCTAAGTGAGAGTCATAAAGCCCTATAGTCCGATTGCCTGGTTCGTTGTGCTGAACACCTCCTTCGAAGGACCCAAAACTGGGATAAAGAGTGATCAGGTTTATCCCGAACACCCCCGTACTTCCTACGTGGGGGCAGAAGCCGACGACTGGCCAACTCTCAAGATTAATATATAAAACGGCCGGGCAGGAGGATAATTTTTTATATAACAGGCAATAAATAATATCAATGACCTTGTTCAACATTACAAAGGACAACATGATTGTATTCATGGAAATATAATGTCCTTGGTGCATTGCTCCGCCGCTAGGCAGGATCCCTTTAGGACACTTTCATAATATAATTCGGGCTTGCGGTGCTCCTTCCCCTCTGGCGGTCCCTCGGTCATCAGCTTTTCAGCATCCATCTTCCCCCAGTGCACCTTTGCGCGGGCGAAGGCCATTCGCGCACCCTCTATGCAGACCGACCGCTTGATGACGTCAAGTCGAGGGCAGGCACTCACAAGCCGCTTCACGAGCCCGAAGTAGCTGCCTGGAATCGGCTCGGCAGGCCATAGTCGGATAATTAAATCCTCCATGGCTAGTTCGGCCGCCCTATGCAGTTCGATCAGCTATTTCAGTTGGTCGGCAAAAGGCACCGGATAATTCGGTGCCAGATACTGCGACCAGAAGAGCTTATCTACAGTGTTCCCTTCTTCGACTCGGTAGAATTGGGCGGCATCCGATATTCTGCGGGGCAGTCCCGCAAATACCCCTGGAGAAATCCGAACTCAAAATTAGAAACATCATTTTCTCCTCTTATACTTGCTTTACATGGAAAAAGCCTTACCCGCTGTGATCGTCCTCGCCTCTTGGATCTCCAGCAGGGCGCCTTGGGTTTCCCCCTGGGCATCGCGCGTGGCCTGATGAGCCCTGGCGAGTTCGGATTCTTTCTCCGTTAAACTTTGCTCCAAGGTCTCGCATTTCTTCACGGAATCTTGAAGCTCCTGCTCAGCTTCAATAACCCTGGCCTCGTGCTTCTCACGAAGAGCCTGCTCCGCGGTTGCCTTTTCCTCGGCCTCGGCAACAACCTTCCTCAGAACCTCGACTTCGGTCATCGCCCCTGGCGCAAATAATGAAACATATTTTATCATACTGAGAATTTGTTCGCACTAAACACGAACAAGGCTGGCGCATACCTTGTTTATCCTCCAACTGCCTTTTCAACCGGCCAAGTTCTTCTTCGGCCCGCTCCAGACTTTGATTCAATCTGGAGACCTCCGTAGCATGAGAGGCAGCAGCCACCACAGACGCCTGCTTATAAAAGAAGAGAGATAGATGTCATCAAGTGAGTCTTCCTGCGAAAATAAAATTGATCCTCTGTCCGGTCCTTCCTTGCACCGAACAGTGTATCAGGGGCTGCTATCCATACTATGACACTCTCTGAAACCTCATAAAACATACCTCAAAGCCTTTTATAAGGCTGATACAGGCTTCATTTAGTCCACTCTCAGCAGACTGAATCTCCTTAATCACCGCACCCATCAGGGCACGGTGCTCATCGACGATGGAGGCGCTCTTCAGCGCCGCCAACAAAACATCTGGCACCTCTGGCTGGACAGAGATTGCCAGTGGAACAGGCACGCCCCCTCCAGCCGAGGGAGGCCGCCTGCTTGATTCTGGAGCCGTATTGGTCTCCGGAATTGCGTCCGGCTGGGAGCCGAATTCAAGATGGCTCCCGCCGTCGACCCCCATGTCTCCGGCCCCCGAAGTTTGACCTCCAGGCGCCACTTTCACGATCCCTTCCCCCTCCTTGGCCGGGGTCCTTCTGGGACGAGGCCTCGGTATTATTCACATATTTGGGGGAAGGGGCCTTCGGGGGCGTCCCGCTCTCCATAGCATCCGAGCTCAGCAAATCCTCTGATGAGGATCGTTCGGTGCGGACATTGCCAGACTACAAAAAATATATAGCTCGGGTTAAAATATTATGCCATGATGAGTCTGGACGCCTAAACGTGTTCAGATTTTACACTCATGAGTTCACCAGGGGCTGGGCCCTGAGATCCCATGCAGGGTTGCTATCGGCGGCGAGAGTGGACTCTTCTGGAAGAGGAGCTTTTCCCCTTTTAGGCGACTCGGCCTCCAAGTGTATGGAGGCCGCCCTCTTCTTTCTTCCCCCTGCCGGGGATTCGTCTTCCTCATCCTCCTCGTCCTCTTCGGAGGCAGAACGGATGTTGGAGCCTTCGGGTATTGTGCCCGAAGTGCCGCGGCGGCGAAGGCCGCCCCGGGTCTTTTTGGCCTCCTTCTCGGTCTTCTTCTTCTTCGGCGCCTTGTACGGCGCTGGGCCAACATCTTCGTCAGAAATGGGCCGACCGGTTCTTCGGGCAACGGGGCTGGACAATGGATCCGCCCCGCCTTCTTCATCCAACACTAGGAGAGTTGAGGAAAACACATTAAGCATTTCCCTTGGGTTATGCGGATAAAACGCATAAAAACTTGTCGAGCTTGCAAGGCGGGACAGTTGATACCCGCGGTCCTCGGCCGAGTCCGACCATGACTTGCCGTACTTGAAAAGCACCTTCCAGATGTATTCGTGCGAAGAGCCGTAGAGCTTTCGTAGGGTCTGGTGCTTGGCCGGATCAAATTCCCATAGATTGCAAGTCCGGTGCTGACAAGGCAGGATCCGGCGAACTAACATCACCTGGATTACATTGACAAGTTCGATGTTCTTGTCTTCCATATCTTTAACTCGCGTCTGGAGCATAGACAGTTCATCCGAGGAAGACCATTTCAGGCCCTTATTGGGCCAGGATGTAAGCTGCAGAGGGGCTCCAGATCGGAACTCTGGAGCAGCGGCCCATTCCGTGGTGCACGGCTCAGTGATGTAAAACCACTGCTGTTGCCACTCTTTGACGAAATCATTAAAAGCACATGTTGGCCATGTAATGTTGGGCATCTTGCTCACCATAGCGCCTCCGCACTCGGCGTGCTCGCCGCTCACCACCTTGGGCTTCACATTGAAAATCTTCAGCCACAAGCCGAAGTGTGGCGAGATGCGGAGAAAAGCCTCGCACACGATGATAATGTCGAGATGTTGAGGAAGGAATTAGGGGATAGATCATGAAAATCGATCCCATAGTAATACATGATGCCGTGAACAAATGGGTGGAGGGGAAACCCTAGCCCGCAGACAAAATGGGGGAGGAATACAACCCTCTCTTGGGATTCTGGAGTGGGAACGATCTGTCCTGCTGTCGGGAGACGGTGGCCGATTTTTTTGGCCAGATACCCGGCCTCCCGAAGCTTTTTGATATGCTTCTCCTGGACGGTAGAGGCCATCCACTTGCCTCCTGCTCCGGATCCGGAAATTTTCGGAAGGCCTTTGTGGGCGTAGAAGACGAATGCTCGGGTGCTGGGGCTCGAGTGAGGGGGAATGGATCGGGAAGAATAAGGCGTGGGTGAAAAGGAGGAGTCCTTGTCCCTTTATAAGGGCAGAAGAAACTATGTGTCTCCCCACTTGCCTCGTAAACTCGCTTATTCCCCAAGCACCGTAATTGATGGCGCGGTTGGGTTACCCACACCCGTATTGATGAGAATCCCGTGATAAGGGGACACGATCTCTGCTTCGACAAGACGTGCCCAGAAAACTGCCTCGCAATACGCGTAGTAGCTGGTTGAGAAAAACGGTTCGAATAATGACCGGGCCATGGCATGATGTCACATTATGAAAAGTTGTCAGCAGATTAGATTTGTGGGAATATTATACTCTCTATGATGGTATGTGGAATTTGTATTGCAGAGCCGGACACCATCCTTGTGTTCAAAATCTTCTATGGAGTATTCGGAGAAGAAACCCGCCTTGCAATGCCGAAGACAATCTGCGCGCCGGACTCATCGTCATTGAAGCCTGGTTTAGCGTCTACTGAGGGAGTCCTGGATTAGGGGGTCCTCGGACAGCCGGACTATATACTTTGGCCGGACTGTTGGACTATCAAGATACAAGATTGAAGACTTCGTCCCGTGTCCGGGTGGGACTCTCCTTTGCGTGGAAGGCAAGCTTGGCAATTCGGATATATAGATCTCCTCCCTTGTAACCGACTCTGTGTAACCCTAGCATCCTCCAGTGTCTATATAAACTGGAGGGTTTAGTCCGTAGGACAACAACCATCATAATCATAGGCTAGCTTCTAGGGTTTGGCCTCTACGATCTCATGGTAGATCAACTCTTGTAATATTCATATCATCAATATCAATCAAGCAGGACATAGGGTATTACCTCCATCGAGAGGGCCCGAACCTGGGTAAACATTGTGTCCCCTGCCTCCTATTACCATCCGCCTTAGACACACAGTTCGGGACCCCCTACCCGAGATCCGCCGGTTTTGACACCAACAGTGAGTTCCCAATTCCGCCTCCCAAAACTCCTTATCTGGAAAATACACAGCTTTTAGTATTCTTGCGCTGAGTGATCCCTGCTCCTGTAAAACGTGCCATGATGGTTTTGCCAACACGGCCAAATTAAACATTTGGGTATCTCTGAACCACAATCCTCCAAGATATTTTGGCATGGTCAAAATTTCCCATGAGACTCATGCGGTTTTTCTTGCCCCGTTTTTGTTGCCCCAAAAGATTGGGATTGCTTATGCCACGAACTTGATCAACACTTATTTTCCGGCGGCCGCCATGCACTTCTCCACCCACCCCTGAACTTTGAACCATATCTGGTCTTTTATGTACTTAAAGATACGTTCTTTGATCTTCCAACATCAGACGGTAACCCCAAGTACCGTTTAACCAATGCTTCATTTGAAACATCAAGAACACCTTTAGTCAGATTCCTCCTGCTCTTAGGACACCCTTTGCCAAAAAAGATAATTGACTTCAATAAATTAACTCGCTGCCCCAATGCATAACAGTAGTCTTGTATCGCATCTTTGATGATAGTTTCCCCTTCCGAATTTGCTTTTAACATCAAAAGGCATTCATCCGTGAACATGAGATGGTTGGCCGCAGGCGCCGTTGGAGCCACCACCACTCCTCTCGCATTCTCTTTAATGCTTCTTGACTTCAGAACACATGATAAACCCTCGACCGCAAGTAAAAATAGGTAGGGTGAGATGGGGTCCCCCTGCTGTATCCCTCTAGTTTGCATGAAATCTTCCTTCTTCACACCATTCACTAACACAACGAACAAAACTGTTGTGACACATTGCATCACTTTTGACACCCAGCCCCTATTGAAACCCATATTTAGCATGACAACCTCCAAATAACACCACTCCACCCTATCAAATACTTTCATCATATCTAGCTTCAGCGCACAATGTGAATTATTTTTGCTTTGAGACCTCTTCATAAAATGTAAACACTCATAGGCAGCAATGATATTATCGGTAATCAATCTCCCCAGTACAAATGCCGATTGCTCTGGTGAGATGATCTCCGGTAGCACTCTTTTCAACTGGTTCGCATGCACTTTTGAGATGATCTCATAGATCACATTGCATAAGCTAATTGGTCGAAATTGAGTTAGAGAGGTTGTATTCAATACCTTAGGAATTAACACAATGAATGTCCTATTTATCACCTCCGGAGATTCTTCCTCATTCAGCACTCGCAGCACAACCCGAGTAACTTCATCACCACACACGCTCCAGTTCTTCTGGAAAAAATGGACACAAAAACCGTCTGGACCGGGTGCTTTTGTTGGAAACATCTGAGAAAGTGCTTCCTTCACCTCTTTTTCCGTATAAGCCTCATTTAGCATTGCATTCATATCATCATTCACCTTTCATGGTATGTGGGATAATACCTCATCCATCCCAATAGTAGGCTCACTATTGTATAAGTTTTCGTAGAAATCGGTTGCCATCACACCTATTTCCTCTTCGTGAGAGCATATTATTATTCCATCTTCTCTCCTAAGCTGAGTGATCTTGTTACGCCTTCTCATATGTGTAGCTTTTTGATGGAAAATTTTGGTATTCCCATCACCCTCCGCTAGCCATTGGATGTGTGATCTTTGGCGCCACATAATCTCTTCCCGAAAATTAAGTTCAATAATCCTCGCCTCAATTTTTATCTCCTCGTGCGTACTCTTCATGCTGCTCCACGAAGGATTTTAAGTTTACCCTTAAAACTTCTGAGTTTGGCACGGACATTATCAAATTCATGGGAACCCCAATCAGCTAAAGTTCTTGCAGGTCTTTTCAACTTCCCTTCCAGACCCATGGTTGTGTAGCACTGACCATCAGCTTGCCATTTAATTTGTAATTGTAACATCCCAAAATTCTAAATTTTGGAATGTTATATTATATAAATTATTATGATTGCTTGTTTGATTGTTGTGTTATTGATTGTGTGAAACTTAGTGGAAATTGAAACTTTTTGAAAGTTGAATGAGAGGGAATAAAAGGACTTTCCCAAAACTTTTCATCTTGCATTTTGATCTCCATGTATCCAAATTCATTTCATTACAAAACCCTAGAGTGAAGATAATATGACTTCTTCCATTTAAAGAAATGAAAAGGGGTTCGAAAATGATTTGAATTCCATTTGAAATATTTCAAATTTAGAAACTTTAAGCAACTCAATGAGTTCATGAGGGAAGATAAAATGACTTCTTCATATTTGAAGAAAGAGAGTTGGAAGTTTCAAAGAAATAAATTGGAAGTCACTTTGAAGTTATTTGAAACTCATTTTCCATTCGAAGTTGTTTGAAATTCCAAATTCAAATCCTCTTGGGAGTTATTTAGTTTTGTATTCAAATTATTTTTCTCCTAAAAATAAATAAATGGAAATAAGGGTAAAATGATTCCCTTCAATAGAAGATTAGGAGAAAATAAGTTTTAAATCATTTTGCTATTTTAAAAATGATTTTTTATTGATTTTAAATGCAACAATAGCGCTCTTTGACTTTTAAGAATTTTTATGGGATTTAGTTGAACATGAAAAATAGTTCATCTTATTGCTGCTATTTTTCTGAGCATTTTGGTATATAATATGCTTATATAGTTTTTTATTATTACTCAGTTTGTTTGTTTTTCTGACTGTTAAAAAACAAAGAGAAAAACCTTTTATTAAAAAAAACTGGCCGGCCAGGCCACGGGCCCAGCCAGCCAGACAAGCGCCAGGAGGCCTAGCGGCCGAGCCGGCAATTGGCTCATGGCCGACCTCCCGCGCCCGAGACCCCCAGCGCCCGCAGGCCTTGGCCTCGTCGCCCGCTCCTCGTCTCCCTCTCGCACGTACGCTGCTCCCGCTGCCAGGAGGGACCCACCCAAGTCACCCCCAACCTCCCGCTCGCCCTGCACGGGATCAGGACGCCGCGCCGGCATGCCGAAACCGTCGGGAAAGCTCTCGCGGATAAGCTTATCCTCGCGACTCCGCGGCCTCTGCTCGCGCCTATAAATCCCCCAGGACCCCCTCTCTCTGTTCTGCCAGTCCGTTTCGCCCTACACCAACCATGGCCGAGCCCTACCGCGTTGGATCTCGCCGGAGCCGGAGCACCTCGCCGGAGTTTCCGTCGCCGTAGACTCCCTTACCTTCTTTTTCTTTTTGTCAACCTTTGTAACTCACCGAGTCTCATCCGGTTGACATCGTTTTTGCCCCTAGGGACCACTGGAACCGCCGCCCCGATGACCTGCGTCCTCGCCGGAGCACGGTGCCGTCCTTCCCGTGCAACACAACCCCGACGCCCTCGAGGACACCCGACTCCACCACCGGACTGCCCACGCCGCGCTCGACCTCCCTGACTCCTTCCCCGCCGCTGAAAAGCACCACAGACGCCGCCCCGTCCATCGCCCGAGCCAGCGCCGCCGTCCCTGTTCGTCGTTGTTGCCACCATAAGCGAACCTCCTGTTTGTTTCGTTTAGTTTTTTTATTTAGTATTAGATCGGTTAACCGCGGTTCATTTAAACCGAACGGTTTTGATTAAAACCGGTTGTTGGTTTTCTTTAGTTTAGCCGCGGTAGTTGTTTTCCTTTATTTAGTGGCCATTCGCCGTTTAGCCTAAGCTGCGAACGCTGCTCAGCTACCCAGAAGCCGCCACATGGCCAGGGACCTTGGCGCGAATAAAATTTTCATAGTCAAGTCCCTGAGTTTTCAGATTAGTCCCTGAACTTCGGATAGCCATATCTTTTTAACCGTAGATCCAAATTCGATGAAACTAGCGGCAAATTCTTCGTCATGATTAGACCTATCTAGTAGCATCATGTTTGTAAACTTTTCCAGATTCAAATTTGAACTTTATTCAGATTTGAATTCAAACTTCAAATGGCCATATCTCCTAAGCCGTAGCTCTGATTGATGTGATTCTTTTTGCACCGTGTTACCGTAGCCAAACCATACCACCTGGACCATTGTCACTATACTTCTCATAGGATTAGTATCTGTCCATGATACTTTTATTACTATACCAAGTATGCACGATAGATCACATCACGGTTTTGCACCTTATGTCACTTATTGTTAGCACCTAGGATTATTTGCATGCAAGTTATGTGTGCTGGATTTCCATTTGGTTTTACGAGTCTTTTATGTTGCATGTTATTGCTCTCTGGAATGATTGCTTATGTATGTTATTTTACTTTGACGATAGATTGTCCGAAGTGCGAAGCCAAGTACTATCGATCTCTAGAATTCAACTACCAGTATCAACGCAAGTTCACATTTGATCATTCCTTCAATTACCTATGTTTTATATTATGCACTTAGTCCTTTTGTGGTAGGATTGCATGGTAGGATTTATTGCTGCCAGATGGCTATGCCGTTACCTAGTAGTTCATTTGAGGTAGGTCTGATCTATACATCCTTGTCACCACCGTGTAAGTTTATTTTTGCCTTGCTAATTGTAGACATGGTTTGGGAAGCGAGCATGGCGAGACATGAGTCACAAAGTAGTAATCAGGACCAAGACATGTAAATGAACTTACTAGGCGGTATTTGGTTTGAATGGTGGCGAAGTACAGTGGGAGCATGCATGGTTATTCCATGGTGGTGCACCACTAGTGGTCGGCTGCCCAGGCTCAAAGAGATCAATCGTATTCTCATGTCTAGAATCTTACGTGTGCAGCCAGAAGCCAATATGGGCTTTGGCTTAGTTGAGTAGTTAGTGTGACCCCTTCCGAGATGGGCTAGCAGATGTAGAATGATGTAGGTGTACCGGCCTATCCGTGGGTTAAGGGGGAACATTTCCGAAAGACTATGTCTCGGTCATCCTGTTCTCAAATTCCAGGCAGTGCGAGAACTTCATGGGAGGCGATCGAGTCTTGTGGGAAAAAGTGTGCAAACCTCTGCAGAGTGTTAAAACCTAATCGATTAGCCGTGTCCCCGGTTACGGACAACTTGAGCATCTAGTAGTGGAAATGCTGTGAGATCTCATCACTCTTAATTAAACAGTTGGGTTTTAAATGAAACTTTGGGAATGGATTGAGTTGGGTTTACCAACTCATCCTATGCTATACAATAGTGGTAGACTAATATCTTTTATTCTAGGGAAAAAACTAGCTTTATGCAAAAAACTAAACTTTGAGCTTTCCACCAGCCAAATTGCATGTACAAATAGGTTCATTATTCTTATGATGTGACTTGCCAGTACATTCAATGTACTGACCTACAAGGATGCAACATCTCATGTTGCAGGAATTTCTACGACGAGTAAGAGTTACATTGTAGGGTTACGGTCTACACTCAACTTGCCGTTGGCGTTGATGGGACTCCACACCCGTTCGATTGTTTTCGCTGAGACTTATGAGGTATATATCAGTTTCACGTTATTTATACATGTGATTGCACTTTGATATATACATTGATGTATTGTGTGTGCCAGCATACCGATCCAGGGATGGCATAGATACACAGAGGCTTGACCGTTTGAGGTCGGGTCGCTACAAAGATGGTATCAGAGCACATGTTGACTGTAGGATGTGACCCTAGAAACTAGAAAGCCCTTAGGAAAGGATTTCTCTTAAACTTTATTTTCAAAAAGGTCCTTTACCTCTCTTCTTTTCTAAACTTCATCAAATATCCACTATTACCTCAAATAGTTAGACAATACCCCTTTTCCCTTTGACCACACGGAGGATCAATTGATGAGACCACTCCGAGAAGGACAAGATATCAGACTTCACCATACACTAGAAGAGTTGAAGCTACAATAGTCAAAGCCTCTGAAGAATTAAAGAATTTGAAGACACTGACGAATTCCAAGATGTATATGACCTTTAGAAGACCAAACCCTTGTTGTATACTCACGTTAGATGCGATGATTTGTGTGCTGTCATATTTTGTGTGCGTTTTCTGACAGCAACAAAAAAAATTATTTTCAAAACTGTATTGTTTGTATTGTGTGTATCTCTTTCTATCCCTCTTATCTCATCCCCAAAACCCTTGGACCCAATAGATGATGAATGAAGATGGACTTGTATTCTCTGGGCCGATCACTCAGTTAGAGGTAGAGCTATGGATTCAAAACATGGAGAATCACTTCAGGATCAATTTCGTTGCAAGGAAGTATGAGGTTCAATACGCTCTTCAGTACTTTACAAAAAGTGCTGCAACCTAGTGAAAAATGCATCAAGCCATACAAGTATGTAATGGAGCAAAAACATGGGAGGAATTGAAGAAGACTCTGTTGGGATCCCGTCTTATTCGGAAGCACGGTGATAACCCGATGAAGAAACCTTGTGCCTGCAAGATATGCGGAGAAATAGGACACACCCATGAAGAACACAAGGATGGATGCCCTCATTGTGAAGGAAATCACCAAGTTGAATAATGTCCAACCATGAAGGTTACTTGTTTCTTGTGTGAAGGAACTACGCACTACCCTGCCAGGTGTCATATTTATCCCAAGGTACAAGAAATTACCAAGTAGCAGAAGGAAGCAGTGAAAGAAGCCCTCAGGGAAAGTTTAAGAAAACCGGTGATGAAAGAAGATGTTGACGACCCTGATGGAGAAAGCGTAAACAGATTTTACTCCAATGCTTGCTATTCATGTGGAGAAGAAGGACATTTTCACAATATTGCATGAAGGAAAACCAAGAGTATCTGGGAGACTTCCCGATAGAAGAAGTGGAGTTTGATCCACATGAGATAGAAGAATTGGTCGGAACAAAGAAGTCCAGGAAGAGAAAGCACACGTGTCCCCAGAACAACCCAGTTTCTGCAGAAAAGGACTTGAGTCATATCACTTGTTACAGGTGTAAGGATTTAGGTCATTATGCTAGCAAATTCCCAGCAAGGAAGCCAAGAACCCAAGGAGCCAAGATAACCACTAGGAAGACTCTGGATTTGTCTGACGCCATTTGTTTACGCTGCAAAGGAGTAGGACATTTTGTTAGAGAATGCTCAGACCCGAGGAAATCTTGAGCAGAGTAGTTGAGATCTTGATACTGGATTAAAGCATGTAATAAATGTGGAATACACTTTTATTTTTGGGGATGTTGAGTTGAGTTATGAAATGGGAATTGTAATAGTTCGTAAAGCAATAAAAGTTGAGGTGTTTGGAATCTCATATGAAATGTTATGAGTTGTTTGTTGATTGTGAGTGCCTCCCTCACTATGTCACCCAGACTTAAACCTTGAACCCATGTACAAGCTGACCCAAACCTTTCCCCAAAAATAACCACATTTCACCCAAGGAAATAGATACATTATCCTGAGTACCCCTTCTATCTTATTCCTGCAGATGACAACCCTTTACGACTCTTTTCTCAAGGGCCCGGAAATGATCATGACCCTGACTAGTGATCTGGATTACCCAAAAATCCTGAAGGACATGATGAAGCATATTCATCTTGAAGGAGATGCAGTCTACAAGGGTTAGCCTTTCATGGAGAAGGGAGTTGAACTTTGGTATGTGGAGGCACACCTTCACCACGTGAAGGGAGTTTGCCCAAAGACTATGGGTCAATACTTTGTCATTTCTCGAGTACCATGAGCAACATTCTTTGACTCTGTTTGTGAAGCTGCTATGGAAGCCATACGTCAGATTGGAGAAATACTAGAAGCAAGACTCCGTCACACTCAGGAATACCCGAGGGAGGTGCATGCAGAGAAAATGGAGATGAAGCTCATGGCCACCATGATGAAGCAAAAGGTCGATGATTTGAAGGACCACATAGCACAATTCTAGTGGGACTGAAGCATCTTCAAGAAGGGCAAATGAATAAAGATGGAAGTAATGCTTAACCATACCAAACTATATGGATGGCAGCTTTTGTAATAGAGTGCTTTTGAAATTTGAGTTTTGAGTAGTGGTTAAGGATGTAATAAAGGATTTGATATGAAGAGAATATGAATTATGGATGAACAAGTGCATTTTTTGGCGATACTTGTCTGTGTGAACACTTGACCAATGGAAAAGAAAATGTATTCTATAGAGTGGAGTTTGGACAAATGAGTTGGAGTTTGGTTTTAGTTATGATGGTTACCCCAAGAGTATGAAGGAATGAAGTACTGTTGGATTTAAAGGAGATGTAGTGTTGGAATATGGAACAATAGTAACTCCAAGGATGAGTTAAAGATATACAAGTTTGAAGTGGGCCCATAACCCACAGGACCCAGGATTTGATCAGGAAACAAGCACAATCTTGTTGAAGAAAAGAATTCTAGAAGAAGCTGTGATTTCATCAGCAGACGTTTCCTAGGAGGTTACATAAACCCGAGAGTTGTGAAGAAACAATAGAGGTTTTGCTGGCTTGCAGGACCAATGGATTTATCCGAACCCAGTTCGTGGAGAAGAGAAGTTCTGCAATGCTTGTGAGGATGACCAAGTGTTAGGAAATGTGATTCACTATCTGCGTATGTAGTAATGATTCAAGTACGAGATGGATTGGCCCCCATACTGGAGACTTCTATCATGAGCTATCAGATGTTGATGGAAAATCAGAGAGCTTTAAAACCCTAGAAGAGTGTCGACACGATAAGCTAAAAACCTTAGAATGGCAGGACGATGGAAACCCTGTACAGGCACCTATTGCCAATCGTAGGTTATGCGGTGAGGTTCAACCCAGACCCATTTCCTGCAAGAGAAACCAAAAATTGTCGACCACCATGAGGTTTTTGATAGTTGTTTAGCATTGGCACCAGACCTATCAAGTCTCAAAAGGATCCTATTTTGATGCAAGGACTCCTGATTTTGAGGAAAAGGCCATGCCCTTACCAGAAGAGCAAAAGTGACGGAGTTATCTCGGAGAATATGAGAAGACCGACACCGTCAACGCAAAGGATGGAGTACATGAGTTTTGTTGGAACCGTGACCATGCTTCTAAGGGTGGTAGCACCCCATACCTTGTGTTGATGAATGGATTTTCAAGGAGACCCCCAAACCTAACCTTCTTTCTAGCCTCTCCGAATCTCGAGGACGAGATTCATTTTAAGGGTGGTAGTTTGTAACATCCCAAAATTCTAAATTTTGGAGTGTTATATTATATAAATTATTATGATTGTTTGTTTGATTGTTGTGTGATTGATTGTGTGAAACTGAGTGGAAATTGAAACTTTTTGAAAGTTGAATGAGAGGGAATAAAAGGACTTTCCCAAAACTTTTCATCTTGCATTTTGATCTCCATGTATTAAAATTCATTTCATTAGAAAACCCTAGAGTGAAGATAATATGACTTCTTCCATTTAAAGAAATGAAAAGGGGTTCAAAAATGATTTGAATTCCATTTCAAATATTTCAAATTTAGAAACTTTAAGCAACTCAATGAGTTCATGAGGGAAGATAAAATGACTTCTTCATATTTGAAGAAAGAGAGTTGGAAGTTTCAAAGAAATAAATTGGAAGTCACTTTGAAGTTATTTGAAACTCATTTTCCATTTGAAGTTGTTTGAAATTCCAAATTCAAATCCTCTTGGGAGTTATTTAGTTTTGTATTCAAATTATTTTTCTCCTAAAAATAAATAAATGGAAATAAGGGTAAAATGATTCCCTTCAATAGAAAATTAGGAGAAAATAAATTTGAAATCATTTTGCTATTTTAAAAATGATTTTTATTGATTTAAAATGCAACAGTAGCGCTCTTTGACTTTTAGGAATTTTTATGGGATTTAGTTGAACTTGAAAAATAGTTCATCTTATTGCTGCTATTTTTCTGAGCATTTTGGTATATAATATGCTTATATAGTTTTTTTATTATTACTCAGTTTGTTTGTTTTCCTGGCTGTTAAAAAAAGAGAAAAACCTTTTATTTTAAAAAAACTCTGGCTGGCCAGGCCACCGGCCCAGCCAGCCAGACAAACGCCAGGAGGCCTAGCGGCCCAGCCAGCAATTGGCCCACGGCCGACCTCCCGCGCCCGAGACCCCCAGCGCCCGCAGGCCTCCGCCTCGTCACCCGCTCCTCGTCTCCCTCTCGCACGTACGCTACTCCCGCTGCCAGGAGGGCCCCACCCAAGTTGCCCCCAACCTCCCGCTTGCCCTGCACGGGATTAGGACGCCGCGCCCGCACGCCGAAATCGCCAGGCAAAGCCCTCACGGATAAGCTTATCCTCGCGACTCCGCAGCCTCTGCTCGCGTCTATAAATCCCCCAAGACCCCCTCTCTCCGTTCTGCCAGTCCGTTTTGCCCCAGACCAACCATAGACAACGCCCTACCGCGTTGGATCTCGCCGGAGCCGGAGCATCTCGCCGGAGTTTCCATCGCCGTAGACTCCCTTACCTTATTTTTCTTTCTGTCAACCTTTGTAACTCACCGAGTCTCATCCGGTTGACATCGTTTTTGCCCCTAGGGACCATCGGAACCGCCGCCCCGACGACATGCGTCCTCGCCAAAGCACGGAGCCGTCGTCCCCGCGTAGCACAACCCCGACGCCCTCGAGGACACCCGCCTCCACCACCGGACTGCCCACGCCGCGCCCGACCTCCCTGACTCCTTCCTCGCCACTGAAAAGCACCACAGGCGCCGCCCCGTCCATCGCCCGAGCCAGCGCCGTCGTCCCTGTTCGTCGTCGTTGCCACCGTAAGCGAACCTCCTGTTTGTTTCATATAGTTTTTTTATTTAGTATTAGATCGGTTAACCGCGGTTCGTTTAAACCGAACGGTTTTGATTAAAACCGGTTGTTGGTTTTTTAGTTTAGCCACGGTAGTTGTTTTCCTTTATTTAGTGGTCGTTCGCCGTTTAGCCTAAGCCGCGAATGCTGCTCAGCCACCCGGAAGCCGCCACATGGCCAGGGACCTGGCCGCGAATAAAATTTTCACAGTCAAATATCTGAATTTTCAGATTAGTCCCTGAACTTCGGATAGCCGTATCATTTTAACCGTAGATCCAAATTCGATGAAACCAGCGGCAAATTCTTCATCATGATTAGATCTATCTAGTAGCATCATGTTTTAAACTTTTCCAGATTCAAATTTGAACTTCATTCAAATTTGAATTCAAACTTCAAATGGCCATATCTCCTAAACCGTAGCTCCGATTGATGTGATTCTTTTTGCACTGTGTCACCGTAGCCAAACCCTACCACCTGGACCATTGCCACTATACTTCTCACAGGGTTAGTATATGTCCATGATAGTTTTATTACTATGCCAAGTATGCACGATAGATTACATGACAGTTTTGCACCTTATGTCACTTATTGTTAGCACCTAGAATTATTTGCATGCAAGTTATGTGTGCTGGATTTCCATTTGGTTTTATGAGTCTTTTGTGTTGCATGTTATTGCTCTCTAGAATGATTGCTTATGTATGTTATTTTACTTTGACGATAGACTGTCCGAAATGCGAAGCCGAGTATTATCGATCTCTAGAATTCAACTACCAGTATCAAGGCAAGTTCACATTTGATCATTCCTTCAATTACCTATGTTTTATATTATGCACTTAGTCCTTTTGTGGTAGGATTGCATGGTAGGATTTATTGTTGCCAGATGGCTATGCCGTTACCTAGTAGTTCATTTGAGGTAGGTCTGATCTATACATCCTTGTCACCACCGTGTAAGTTTATTTTTTCCTCGCTAATTGTAGACATGGTTTGGGAAGCGAACATGGCGAGACATGAGTGACAAAGTAGTAATCAGGACCAAGACTTGTAAATGAACTTCCTGGGCGGTATTTGGTTTGAATGGTGGCGAAGTACAGTGGGAGCATGCATGGTTAATCCATGGCGGTGCACCACTAGTGGTCGGCCACCCAGGCTCAAAGAGATCAATTTTATTCTCATTTCTAGAAGCTTACGTGTGCAGCCACAAGCCAATATGGGCTATGGCTTACTTGAGTAGTTAGTGTGACCCCTTCCGGGATGGGCTAGCAGATGTAGAATGATGTAGGTGTACCGGCCTATCCGTGGGTTAAGGGGGAACATTTTCGAAAGACTATGTCTCGGTCATCCTGTTCTCAAACGCCAGGCAATGCGAGAACTTCAAGGGAGGCGATCGAGTCTTGTGGGGAAAAGTGCGCAAACCTCTGCAGAGTGTTAAAACCTAATCGATTAGCCGTGTCCCCGGTTACGGACAACTTGAGCATCTAGTAGTGGAAATGATGGGAGATCTCATCACTCTTAATTAAATAGTTGGGTTTTAAATGAAACTTTGGGAATGGATTGAGTTGGGTTTGCCAACTCATTCTATGATGTACAATAGTGGTAGAATAATATCTTTTATTCTAGGGAAAAACTAGCTTTATGCAAAAAAAACTAAAATTAGAGCTTTCCACCAGCCAAATTGCATGTACAAATAGGTTCATTATTTTTATGATGTGACTTGCCAGTACATTCAATGTACTGACCTACAGGGCTGCAACGTCTTATGTTGCAGGAATTTCTACGACGAGTAAGAGTTTCGTTGTAGGGTTACGGTCTACACTCAACTTGCCGTTGGCGTTATGGGACTCCACACCCGTTAGATTGTTTCCGCTAAGACTTATGAGGTATATATCAGTTTCACGTTATTTATACATGTGATTGCACTTTGATATATACATTGATGTACTGTGTGTGCCAGCATACCGATCCAGGGATGGCACAGATACACAGAGGCTTGACTGTTTGAGGTCGGGTCGCTACAGTAACATTGGGAAAAGTTCACATGCTACTCCCACATTTGCTCATATCTAAATATTTTATCAAGTACAATTTTTCTATTTGCATCTTGGAGATCATTGAACAACACAATTGGTGTGTGATCAGATTTGACAGGGCAAAGCCCTCGCGGATAAGCTTATCCTCACGACTCCGCAGCCTCTGCTCGCACCTATAAATCCCCCAAGACCCCCTCTCACTCCACTCTGTCGTTGCCAGCACCCGATCTAATCGTACTCTACAGAACTGGTATTATTGATCTTTTTTTCGAACGTCCAATCAAGGTCGATGTGGTCGAGATCATTCAGACTACACAAATCCATAGCTTCTCTTAACCCTGCCATTTGTGCTGCATCCCTTTCATTTGGTCCAAATTGTTCCTCACTTCGGAGTATCTCGTTGAAGTCACCGATACAAATCCATGGAAGTGTGGACTCACTTCGCAATCTGGCCATTGTCTCCCATGTGTTGTGCCTCAAGCTATGGTTTGCCTCTCCATAGAAGCAAGTCAACCTCCAATCTTCCTTAGCATGTTCTTGTACACACGTATCAATGTGATAACGTGAGTAATTCTTTACTCGAACATTCAGACCATGCCTCCAGAACAGCCCCAATCCACCACTACGACCAGTACTAGAAACAACAAAACCCCCTACAAAGCCTAATGTTGTTGTGCACACATTTTAAATTTGATTGTCCAAGCTGGTCTGAAACTTATTGATAAATCTATTGGGAATCGTGCATGGAAAAACAAAAAAAATTCTACACACATGCAATGATCTATGCATGGAGATGCATAACAACGAGGGGGAGAGTGTGTCTACGTACCCTCGTAGACCGTAAGCGGAAGCGTTTCTCAACGCGGTTGATGTAGTCGAACTTCTTCGCGCTTCAACCAATCAAGTACCGAACGCACGACACCTTCGCGTTCTGCACACGTTCAGCTCGATGACGTCCCTCGCCTTCTTGATCCAGCAAGATGTCGATGTAGTAGATGAGTTCTGTCAGCACGATGGCGTGGTGATGGTGATGGTGAAGTGATCCTTGCAGGGCTTCACCTAAGCACTATGAAGATATGACCGTGGGAGTAAAAGGTGGAGGGGGGCGCCGCACATGGCTAACAATTGTATGGGGTGTGCTAGCCCCCCCCCCCACATATATATAGGTGGGAGGGAGAGGGAAGGCAGCCAGGGCGCGCCCCAAGTAGGATCTGAATCCTACTTGGGGTTTCCCCAAGTGGTGCCCCTCTTGCCTTATTTCATCGAAGAAGAAAGGGAAGGGGGAAGATAGAAAGGAAGGGGGGACCGAACCCCGTTTTTCTTTCTCCCAATTCGGCCTCCTGCCATAGGGGGGGCGCCACCCCTTGTGGGGTGGTGTGCTCCCCTCTCATGGCCCATATGGCCCATATATTCCCCCAGGGGTTCCGGTAACCCCTCCGGTACGACGGTACTTCGATAAATACCCGATACACTCCGGAACACTTCCCGTGTCCGAATACTATCATCCTATATATCAATCTTTACCTCTCGACCATTTAGAGACTCCTTGTCATGTCCGTGATCTCATCCGGGACTCCGAACAACATTCGGTCACCAAATCACACAACTCATATAATACAATAGCGTCATCGAATGTTAAGCGTGCGGACCCTACGGGTTCGAGAACTATGTAGACATGACCGCGACACCTCTCCGGTCAATAACCAATAGCGGAACCTGGATGCCCATATTGGATCCTACATATTCTACGAAGATCTTTATCGGTCGAACCGTTATGACAACATACGTAATTCCCTTTGTCTATCGGTATGTTACTTGCCGCGATTCGATCGTTGGTATCTTCATACCTAGTTCAATCTCGTTACCGGCAAGTATCTTTACTCGTTCTATAATACATCACCTCGTGACTAACTCCTTAGTCGTTTGCTTGCAAGCTTATGATGTGTATTACCGAGAGGGCCCAGAGATACCTCTCTGATACTCGGAGTGACAAATCCTAATCTCAATATATGTCAACTCAACAAACACCTTTGGAGATATCCTATAGAGCATCTTTATAATCACCCAGTTACGTTGTGATGTTTGATAGCACACATGCATTCCTCCGGTATTCGGGAGTTGCATAATCTCATAGTCGAAGGAATATGTATTTGACATGAAGAAAACAATAGCAATAAAACTGAACGATCAATATGCTAAGCTAACAGATGGGTCTTGTCCATCACATCATTCTCCTAATGATGTGATCCCATTATCAAATGACAACTCATGTCCATGGTTAGGAAACCTTAACCATCTTTGATCAATGAGCTAGTCAAGTAGAGGCTCACTAGGGACACAGTGTTTGTCTATGTATTCACACATGTATTTAGGTTTCCGATCAATACAATTCTACCATGAATAATAAAAAATTATCGTGAATAAGGAAATATAAAATAACAACTTTATTATTGCCTATAGCGCATATTTCCTTCAAAATCTGTTGACAAGATTAGAGATGGCGTTCGGTATATCAAAATTTCTTCCAATTGTATTCACAAGTTCTATGAAACTGGCCAGAACATTTACCATTCAAATGAAGATAGAAAGCTGGGAGTAGATATGCCCATCCGTTGGAATTCAACATACATAATGCTTGAAAACTCTTTGTATTTCAAAGATGCATTACTGTGGTTTGGTAATAGGGATGGCACATTCAAGTCCAATTTTTCTCTAACTCATGATGAATGGGGAAAAGTTGCTATCATGCATGATTTCTTGAAAACTTTCTATGAAGTGACCAACATAATTTCTGGGACAAAGTATCATGCATCCAATTTGTATTTCAAGTGTGTGTTCCTGGTGCAATCATGTCTCTTGAAAGCATCTAGTGAAAGAAAGAAGTTGATGGCACCAATGCTAACTCCAATGAAAGAGAAGTTTGATAAGTATTGGGCTGATTATAATGTATTTTTGTCTTGTGCTGCTGTCTTGATCCCCATTGCAAGCTTGCTTTTGTTAGCTACTGTTATGGAAAACTTTATGCCCCCGACGAGGCCGAACGCTGGGTGGATGAAGTTAAGAAAACTTTGGTGAATTTGTTTGCCGAATATAGTGCTGCTGCTGTTAGTGAAACACCATCAGATGGTGCTACAGACAGTAAGGGAAGTAGGGGAGATGATGCTGATATGTTCAATGACTATGAGAATTACATACAATCTCAACACACAACTGTAGAGAGGTCTCAATTGGATCTTTACTTGGAAGAAACACCTAGAAAATTGAATGACAAGTTGGATGTCTTGGAATTTTGGAGCAAATCATCTATGCGATATCCTCAGCTTGCTTCAATGGCTCGGGATGTTGTTGTTGTCCCCATTTCTAGTTTTGCTATGGAGCAGGACTTTAGCATGAGTCACAAAGTTATAACGCCTAACCGAGCTTCACTTAAGCCTAAAACCATCGAGGCTTTAATGTTTCTGCAAGATTGGTATCGTTGGTAGATGTCTCATAATGAAGGTACAATCGGGTGTGCTTTGTTGTTTCATATTTAACATCATGGTTACTCATGTTATCATTGTTTATTGTGTTGTTTGTTTTGTAGAAATGAGCACTGCGGGAGGTGGACCTTCAAGTTCTCATGCGGAGGAGTTATCTTTAGATTCAGTTTGTGTTCATTCTTTCTTCCTTACTATCTTGTGCACTGATATCATGTTACCATTGATTATATCTTGTTAGTTCATATCATTTCTCTCTTGCTTTGTTCCAGGAAAATGATTAAGTTATTATAGCTTGATGGAACAAGAAAGAGATGAAGTCAAAAGAGTCATCAACTTGTTTCTTCGTTATTTGATATGATGTTCTGTAATGAACTTGTCGGACTATGTTATGGAGTATGGACTTGCTATTATGTATTTTGTAACAGACTAGCTATTTGTTATCTTGTGAGACTATGTATTTATTATGTAGTATGGACTTGCTATTATGAACAAGAAATATGATGCTGTTATGTAATGATGTAACAGACTTGCCTTTTGCTATCTTGTGAAGAATTTATGTTGCTGTTATGTGAAGATTTCATATGTGTATATGCTGATGTTTGCTGGAAGCCTGGAATATATATGATGTTTTGTTCGGATAACATGTCTATAGTGTTGTTTGTTGGAATATACTATATAGTGTTGTGAAGAGTAGTTGTGTATATAGGCTGCTGTATATGTTGCTGACCTGCTGTTTGCTGGAATAGTGGAATGTATGTGCTGTTTTGTAAAGATCATATAGTATTGTTTGCTGAAATATATATGCTGCTGTGAAGATACCATATATATGCTGCTATTTTGTGACATATGATGTTATTATTCTGCTGTTTTGTAAAACGTTGATGTTCAATGTGCTGTATACCAGGAGCAGCCGGGCTTTGGGCTTTTCATCCGGGCCGGGCTCGGGCTTATAAATCTAAAAAACTCTTGGGGGCTTTTTCCGGGCTCAGGCTTCACATTGTAGCGTCGGGCTTTTAAGAGCCCGTCCCGAGAGATGCCCAGGTTACTCAACCCCAATTCACCACTTCCCCTGCCCGCCGCACGCACCTGCAGTCAACACCTTTGTCTCAAAAAAAAACCTGCAGTCAACACCTACTACGCCGCTAACCTGTCCAGCGCCTCCACCTCCCTTCCGGCTAGGCATTCCGTCGAGCACCAGCCCCCGACCAACCGCCGCCGCCGCAGCCATGCTCCCCACGAAGCCCCAGCTATCTTCCTCTCTGCTCGCATCCACGCCGCTCTTTAACCCCGCATCCAATCCCAACCACGCCAAGCCAATCGCCGCCTCCCCCTCCCCCCGCCGCCGCCTCCGCATCTCCGCCGCATCCACGGCGGTTTCGCCGGGGGCGACGGCGCTCAGCCGCGTCGACGTGCTCTCGGAGGCGCTCCCCTTCATCCAGCGCTTCAAGGGCAAGACGGTGGTGGTCAAGTACGGCGGCGCCGCGATGAAGTCCCCCGAGCTGCAGTCCTCCGTGATCCGCGACCTCGTCCTCCTCTCCTGCGTCGGCCTCCGCCCCATCCTCGTCCACGGCGGCGGGCCAGAGATCAACTCCTGGCTGCTCCGCGTCGGCGTCGAGCCGCAGTTCCGCAACGGCCTCCGCGTCACCGACGCGCTCACCATGGAGGTCGTCGAGATGGTGCTCGTTGGCAAGGTCAACAAGAATCTCGTCTCCCTCATCAACCTCGCCGGAGGCACCGCCGTCGGCCTCTGCGGCAAGGACGCGCGCCTCATCACCGCGCGCCCCTCCCCCAACGCCGCAGCCCTTGGCTTCGTTGGCGAAGTCGCGCGGGTGGACGCCACTGTCCTCCACCCCATCATCGCCTCTGGTCACATCCCGGTCATTGCCACCGTTGCTGCCGACGAGACAGGGCAGGCCTACAACATCAACGCGGATACGGCGGCAGGTGAGATTGCCGCTGCGGTGGGCGCCGAGAAATTGCTACTGCTCACAGATGTGTCTGGGATACTGGCGGACCGTAATGACCCTGGCAGCCTGGTGAAGGAGATTGACATCGCTGGGGTGCGGCAGATGGTATCCGGTGGGCAGGTTGCTGGTGGAATGATCCCAAAGGTGGAGTGCTGCGTGAGAGCCCTCGCCCAGGGTGTGCACACTGCAAGCATCATCGATGGGCGTGTCCCGCACTCGCTGTTGCTTGAGATTCTCACAGATGAGGGCACTGGCACAATGATCACCGGCTAAGGTGTAAAATGCCTCCTTGGTACTTCCTTATGCCTTTCTGTTCATACTGCCAATCTGCCATGTAATTTATGCCAATGTAGCCTCACCTCATGATTGCAATAAGAGTACCTTCCTGACATTTGTGAACTGTAGGAGAGTAATGCTGACTGAGGTTGCATTTGATTTTGATAAAGCTTCTTTTGTTGGGCCGTGGTATGAGTTTTTGTCTAGCAAAGCAAGAATAGTAGCATCTGTGCCATTTCTTTTCTTAGTGATAAGCGTAGTTTTGCAATTCTGCATGACTGTAAATTCTTCCTTTTTTAAGCATAGTTCAAAATTTCCTATGGGATTCAGTTGCAAAGATTGTAAACTGATGTGTCACATATGTACTTGAATACATCTTGAAAATTCATGGGAAAGCTAGTATAGAAAATGGGTAGCTGGTGATTTCAGTAAGTTCCAATTTTATTTTTTTTTTTGCGGGAAGTAAGCTCCAATTAGCAATGTTGTTTCACAAAAATATTGCCTATGCTTTGAAGCCACTTAATCATAAAATCGTAAGCTTATAAATATTGTACACAAGTATTGTTTGGAACAGTAATAGTGCTTGTGAGCCTTTTTACACATTCCTGGCTGTCAAACTGTGATGGCACAATAAAAGGAAAACTAGATATAAGGCCATCCATCACTAGGGCCTCTTGCAGTCTTACCGGAGCTAACCAAATTATAGTTTTCATGCCATGACATTCATGATCTCAACATGTTTAGTGTCAACATTTCTGTAGAAACAATGGTACCAACTGCAGTGTTTCACACAAGTCATTTCTTCATTCACATTTCACATATTTTTAGTGATCATTTTAGGTAATACAAGAGCTAAACTTTGCCTTTTCTTTTGCTCTTGACTTCACTACCCAATCATTCTAATTCCAATTAAAACAGTTACATTCTAGCATAGTATTAGCATTTATCTCAAGTTTACGTAGTATTCTGGCTTGGGTTTATCCTTTATAGGTTGCTCAAAGGATATATAATCTTTCTCTTACTGAAGTAATTGAGTAAACGTTATTCCATGCTTGATTGAAGTCACCAAATGATATATTTCAGTTATGCACTTCTTTCCTTTTGATAGAGCTACTTGTCTGAGAGGCAGGTAAATTACATTCTTTACGATTTGATGAGTTCTGTCTCATCCTTCTCACTACAGTCGATGCTTGGTACACCCGTCTATGAAACTAAGAACACTCAAAAACATCTTTTCAGTACATAATTAACTACTCATTGCAACAGATAAAAATAGGTGGCGGGGGTGATTCACCATCTCTAAACCTTATTGAGAGCCAAAAAGAGTATGGCTGGAGTAGTCTTGTCAATAAGCATTGACTGACCTGGAACTGCATTTACCCACTGACCAGCTACAGGTTTTCATTCTGAAGGCCTCTTAACTTCAGCAGAAGGCCTTCCCTTTCCCTGGTCTTTGGCAAATACTGTATTAATCATGAAAGTTGCTAGTAATAAAAGATGCATGCACCAGCACTTTCTCCATATATCCCCCTTGTCGCTGCAGTAGTAAAATAATATAATCAGTGTGTTAAGCTATCTTAACATAGAGAACATTTAACATTCTTCTGTTAACTTTCTCCTGGGATGTCCACTGATCGGGCGTCGGGCCCTTGTAACTATCACCTCCTAGGTGGTTTGTACTCTCTCATCTTTTCAATGCAATGAAACGCAAAGATCCTTTTGCGTTTTCTTGAAAACAAACACATAGAGAACATTTAACATTCTTCTGTTAACACACTGCTGTTAAATTTCACATGTCCTGCCGAGGCTGCTCCTAGCATTGTATCCATGCACTGGTAGTCTTGGCAATTGCGGCGCCTACTTTTACTTTCTCTAGCATTCAGATTTACCTTACGTTTTGAACTTTCTTCATATACTTTAGAACTGTTGTTGAAAAGAAACTATGGATACAGAACCTGCTTTAACGTTGTGAAAATTGGAATGGAACAGTTTACAAGTGAACTGTGCTTTTGCTTATCACCAGACTAGTACATCTGCTATTTGTGTCCAGTATATACTGCTAAGTGTTTCTTTTTGGGAATATACTGGTTAGTGCTGTTCCATTATTCTATCCCTATGTTCAGTGGGCTGCTTGCTAGTGATACCTTTTGGTGGTAAGCATTGAATCTCACAAAAAGATCCATCCCAATGGCCGACATTGGTTTTTGAGAATTCCTTCTGTGCCACCGAATAACACTACAATCCCTGATTTGCCACCAAATAATTTATTTTTTTTCCCGGAAGAAGAGCAACTCCTTATTCCTTCTGTGCAATCAAATTTTGAGTTTTCGTCCTTGCATACCATTAGTGCGACCATCTTGACAGTTTGGTATCTATTTGTCCGTGCACTAGACAAGGGGACAATGATGGTGCTGATGCCATAGAAGGAAGAAAAATTCCAAACCTATTGACATGGAAGTATAGGGTTTTGTTGGTAAATCATGAAATGAAGCTATTCAGTGGTAAAATGATTTTTTCTTTCTGGCATTCACCTATTTCAGTCTGAACTTGCAGCCATGTACTATTGGTCAAGAATAAAATAAGTTCATTTATTCGCAGCTTCCGCTTTATATATATTTTTTCATGTGAACTGAAACCACGGATGCAATATCCATTCTACTTGGAACTCTTTCTAGGAATTTCTAAGCTAAAACCTTGACTTTACTCTTTTCTTTTCTTTCAGGTTTTCTTGTAAACTTTAAAGCGCCAGCCCAGGCGCAGAGCTAAGTGCAGCGTGATGGATAGAACTGCGGAAACCAAGTGGATGGGGAAAAGGACTTCGATTGAGCGCCGCTACGTCAAGGTCCAATTATGCTAGCCATGAGGATGCGGGAGACTGATATGGGTTTGATTCTTCTCGTCGGTTTCGACCACCATGTTGTCATGGGCATAGCATAGTGAACTCCACTCATAGCTAAAAAGGAACGGTGCCTGCCTTCTTTTCAGTATCTAATTACCGCATTCGTCGGAGCTCTTCCGCTGCTGCATCTCATTTGTTGGACGGGGATATGCTGAGAAAACGAAGGGCAAATCTGTGCCCACTGTGCTGGTCGCTGCAGAATCTATTCCCCATTATGTTGCCTGCTTGCTTTTCTTGTGTGATACTGAATAATACCGGTGTGCATCGTTTACCAGCATTGTTTATTAGTAAGTACGTGTTTAGGGTATTGTTTATTGCCTGTTGTAGTCTTTGTTACCGTCCGACCGGTGGAGCAATTTGAGCTTCCCTTGATTTTTCATCTCTGCATTGCATGTGGTCTGCTCAGTCTGGTCCGTCGACGTAAGTGGTAAAGTTGCATTTACTATGCACTCCCTCCGTTCCAAAATAGATGACCCAACTTTATACTAATTTAGTAAGTTAGTACAAAGTTGGGTCATCTATTTTGAAAGGGAGGGAGTAATCACTTGGGGCTATGTGCCTGTCTGTCCATGGCTGGTACGTCGTTCGGTGCCGCAATGCCATCAGATTTGCAGTTCTCAAGTGTGCATCACGTTCTTCACAAATTAAACTTGGGTCTAACCATCTATTCAGAGGCCACGTGGCGCAGGGAATCGTCTTGTCGTATTGCCTGGTGCTAATGGTGTGTGTTCAGTTTGCTCAAGCGAAGATGCCAACACGCTCGAGACAGAACGGTGGGGAGGACCGGATCTTAAGCAGCCCATTGGAACTGATCAACGACAGCGAGTGGCGCTTTGTTTATAAGTAGACGTCGAAAAATTCTGTGCTTATCAGGGAGTATTGCGGCCTTAATTAGTCAGTCAGTACTGTGATGTCCCAATGTAGAATAAGCAGAGGCACCACTGGCAAATTTGTTCGGCGCAAGCGGATAACCGCATTTGGTGACTGTGCGAACGAACATCCCTTGGATTCCACTCCGGAAATAACAACGATTCCCTGCCCAAACCCCTCCAAAACGCCTCACAAAACCGTTGGCGCTCGCTCCAAACCCCTACGTGTACCATCTGATGTTTATACAACTATTGAACGTCGATTCTTCCCATCAAGAAAGTGCGCTCCTGCGATTATACATATTGGACGAGACAAAAATGAAGTATTCCAAAGGCCAAAAGGCGCAACTTGTCACTCTTGCGAGCTGCGGAAGTACCAGCGGGCGTTATTATAGGCTACGAACCGCAAGGAACCTAACCAACGACCGAAAGAGACCAACGCCGAAGCATGGCGGTATGCACGATCGCGACCATGCACGCCGTCATGCACCACGGCCACCACCCTCGCCTCCAGGTCCCGCCGCCGCGCCGGCTCGTCCGCGTCGCAGCCGGCGCCACCGCTGCCGCGGCGACGGAGCCAGACACGCTGTCGAAGGCGTTCTGGGACTACAACCTCCTCTTCCGGTCGCAGCGCGGCGAGACGTCCGCCCCCGTGCAGCTCCGCGTCACCGAGGGCGCCATCCCGCCCGACTTCCCGGCCGGCACCTACTACCTCGCCGGGCCCGGCATGTTCTCCGACGACCACGGCTCCATCGTCCACCCGCTCGACGGCCACGGCTACCTCCGCTCCTTCCGCTTCCACCCCGACGACGGCGTGCGCTACTCCGCAAGGTACGCCACGCACCACTTAGCAAGCAAGCCGGCCGCCGTGCCACCTTGGGAATTCGGCGGCGTGTACTGTAATGTCGTCCGTCGACGATCCCGGTGTGAGTTTACAGAGCACGCGTATACGCAGGTACGTGGAGACGGCGGCGAAGACAGAGGAGAAGGGGGACGGCGCGTCGTGGAGGTTCACGCACCGGGGCCCCTTCTCGGTGCTGCAGGGTGGGCACAGGGTGGGCAACGTGAAGGTGATGAAGAACGTGGCCAACACCAGCGTGCTCTGGTGGGGCGGCCGGCTGCTCTGCCTCTGGGAGGGCGGCATGCCGTACGAGCTCGACCCCAAGACGCTGGAGACCGTCGGCCCGTTCGACCTGCTCGCGCTCGGCGACCGCGCCGACGGGGCGGCCCCCGCACGGCGCCGCCTGGGGCACCGCCGGCGGCCGTGGCTGGCGGAGGCCGGGCTCGACGCGGCCACCCGCTTGCTGCGCCCCGTCCTCAGCGGTGCGTGCTGTTCACTTTGAGTAGAGTAGACTAGTCGTTGCGCACCGAGCTAGCGTGGATGATCTGACGTTTGTGCGCCGGCCCGGTCGCCATTATCCCGTGCAGGCGTGTTCAGCATGTCGCCCAAGCGGCTGCTGGCGCACTACAAGGTCGACCCCAAGCGCAACCGGCTGCTCATGGTGGCCTGCAACGCCGAGGACATGCTCCTCCCGCGCGCCAACTTCACTTTCTACGGTCTGCAGCACGCCCTCGTCCATCTCCATCCGTATGCCCATTAAAATCAAATCACTGATGGTACGTATGCAGAGTTCGACGCCGGCTTCAGGCTGGTGCGGAAGCGGGAGTTCGTGCTGCCGGCGCACCTCATGATCCACGACTGGGCCTTCACCGACTCCCACTACGTCGTCCTCGGCAACAGGATCAGGCTCGACATCCCGGGGTCGATGCTGGCCATGACGGGCACGCACCCCATGATCGCGGCGCTGGCGCTGGACCCGAGCAGCCGGACCACGCCGGTCTACCTGCTGCCACGCTCCACGGAGGCCGTGGCCAGCGGCCGCGACTGGACCGTGCCCGTCGAGGCGCCGTCGCAGATGTGGTCGCTGCACGTCGGCAACGCCTTCGAGGAGGACAACGCCCGCGGCGGCCTCGACCTGCACCTGCACATGTCGGGCTGCTCCTACGACTGGTTCCATTTCCACAGGATGTTCGGTAACGTCGTCGGCATGGCGCCAAACATTCAGTTGATCTTCCTCTGCACTTTTACTACTGCTCAAGTGCGACGATGATCCCAGTGACTGACATATCTGTGCTGCGATGGTGCGATTCTCACAGGTTACAACTGGAAGAACAAGAAGCTGGACCCTTCGTTCATGAACGCGGTCAAGACCAAGGAAATGCTGCCTCGCCTTGTGAAGGTGAACGAATGCTTGTTTTAGTAAATCATAATTCAAACTTTTGTCAAATTTCAGTAGGCTTCAGTTAAATTTGAGTCCTGTTCGAACTGCTTGTTCGGGCCTATGATAATTTAACTGCTAATTTCAGAAATTTTATCTTGTCAAACGCAGGTGGCAATTGAGCTCGACAAGAGAGGAGGAGCATACCGGAGATGCACCGTGAAGAGATTATCCGATCAGTGGAACAGACCGGCAGACTTCCCTGCGATAAATCCAGGCTACGCCAACAAGAGGAATAGGTTCATTTACGCGGGCGCTGCCTCCGGTTCTCGCAAATTACTCCCATATTTTCCGTTTGACAGCGTTGTCAAGGTCGATGTCTCGAATGGGTCAGCGAGGCGGTGGTCTTCCGAGGGGCGCAAGTTCGTCGGGGAGCCGGTCTTCATCCCCACCGGCGGTGGGGAGGAGGATCACGGCTATGTTCTTCTTGTAGAGGTAACTACATATGCCCTGTCAGTATGTACATAACTCTTCGAAGCTATTATTGGAATTCAACAACTTTCAAAGATTCCAGGTGTTTCAAACATCTGCACCATTTGACGCCCCCAATCTCCTTTTGCAGTATGCAGTATCCGAGGACAGATGTAACCTGGTGGTGTTGGATGCAAGGAAGATAGGGAAAAGAGGCGCACTTGTGGCAAAACTTGAAGTACCAAAGCACCTCACCTTCCCAATGGGATTCCATGGGTTTTGGGCTGATGAATGAATGGCAAAAATCGCAGGCAGCCACTCTGATAAGCAATTGTTAGGCTCGCAAAACTGGGCAAAATCTGATCGATTTTGATACGAGTGTAAAATGTATGTATATCCTGTGGGATCCCATATCCTGATCCGTTCTTATACAGCAACCATTCATAGGGAGCTTGTCAAATCTCGCATCACTGATGAACCGTTCGTACTGCATTTAGTATTTCACAGCAGGATAACAAGCATGACTGATGCAGTTGATATGAACTATGGATGATAAAAACAATTATTACCACAACCCACAGAGTAAACATATTGAATTTCCACTGAGAATTGTAACAGCACGGCAACTTTTAATGTTCTAGACCTGGAAACTAAGACGGACACTGTCCCTGATCACAACCATAAGAAACCCATACAAAATCACTAGGACTATAACTGATCCTGTACAATACTAACCACCAAGTGTGAAGTCGACGAATTGTTGTGCTCACTTTATGCGAGCTATTGTTACGACGATGAAGACGAACACCGAGAGCATGAAGGACATTCTCACTACATCGTCAGACAAATCGTAGTCCATGCTCTGGGCCTGGAAGAGCGTGTGCACGAGCTGAAGTATCTTCTCAAGGAACTCCTTGATCTTCGCCTGGGTGTTCTCCAGGACCCATTGCATCATTCCAGGAGGAGCACTAGAGCTCCCCTTATTATCAGTTTCCTTAGCTGAAAAGTAGGATAATTTGCATCAGATGCAGATCCACCCAACATAATACAGTACTGGAATTGGAAGAAATACACCTTACATTTTGGAATTTTATCAAAAAACAAATACACCTTATATAAAGGAACAGAGGGAGTAGATGCGACTTTGATGGAACAGCTAAATAAGGTAACTTGTACTAAATCAGAGACAATTAATATGGATCGGAGGGAGTACCAAAGTTCATAAAATTTGACGTTAACAATCAAAAGGTTATCTTTCATCCACGTCAAGTCAATATGAAGATGTACATACAAAGATCATTAAGAAGGGTCACGTACCATCCTGGAAGGACTTCTTAAATTCTTGCACCACCTCATTGTTCATGACAGCGTCCCATACAGCCTTATCAGTTGACAAGGCCATAACCATTTTCTGCATCGAGGAAGAAAAATGTCACAGCAAAGAAGAAAAAATAGTGATTTTTGGTCAATATTTCGTGGCACTGAGAAATTTGAGATTCTTCTATGCATAAATACCATACAATGACTCAAATCAAGCAGTATTCACCTGAACAGAGGCATCTTCTTTCAACAGCTGGAATGCGTCCAGTACATTTTGATGTTCCCTTGTCATAAGAGCAGTCGAGTTAAGTGCAAGTGTGCCAGGTTCAGTGCACTCGTCTAATCCGATGTTGGATGGAGAACTCCCTAAGTTGGCTATTTGGACAGTTTGCTTCTCGGATGCATCAGAATCGGCAGCAAAATAGTTAACAAACATCCCAGATGAAGAGAGTCCTGCGATGGGCAGTGCGAGCGCTTGTAACTCGAGTGCATCAGAATCCACACCCGAAGGATTCTCAAATACCCTGCATACGACAGAGTTTTGTTTAATTTGTTCAGATGGAACATGTAAAAACCAGATACCATCAATTAAACTACTAAGGAGCGGACAAGCTTTAAGTAATGATAACAAAGGAGAGTGTGCGCCCTACAACAGGGTAGCAGGCTAATTAAGCAATGATGGAGTGTGTAAACTGCAATTGGTGCATGATCATGGAAGTGGGATCCAACTGAACTTTGTAGCATATGACAACAATTGGCGCACACCCCTGAACCTGAACAGTTTCAAAAATACAAGCAAGAGTAATCTGCAAGGAAAGTAGCATGGTTGGAGCTGTGTCCATGACATAAACGTGATAAATCACGGGAAAATATCCATCTAAATTCCAGAACAATCACATGATTAAAATAGTCACTAAGTAATAATTGTTCAAGACAGTTCCGATCTTCCAATCATCCGGAGATGACGAACTGATCATCAGCAGCATAACGTACAAAAAAATAATACTCGATCAATCTAAGTGGATGCTTTTTAAGATTCTTCTTTGGAAAACAAGTTGATAGATTAAGCATAAATCTTACTGCTGGATGCTGGCGACGGCGGCATGGACCTCCTCATCTGTAGGGGGGGCGTCGAACGTCACCTCGTCCCCGCCCGCCGGCCACTCGCTCGCGTAAACCGCCGCCTCCTCCTCTGCCCCCACGGCCTTATCCCCGACGGCCAAGAACTCCTTCAGCCCCTCCTCGCCGTCGAGCCGCAGCTTGATGGAATCCCAGCCAGCGACGGAGGCGATGGAGACGGTCGGCGGCGGCGGAGAGGTGGCGCGCAGAGAGAGGCCACCGTTGCGCGCGCCGGCGGGGGAGGCGGGGGCGTGCCCGAGGCCGCCGCGGCCGGCGAGGCGGACCTGGTGCTTGCTCGGCGGGTTGCTGCTCATGGCGGCGCCCAGGAACCGCACGGACGAGTCGGCCCCCCTCCAGCTGTTCTCCCGCCTCCTGTACACGACGTGGACCACCATGGCTGGACCTCACCGCCGCCGCCGCCGCTCGCCGCGCTTTCCCCTCGCCCGAGGTTTGTTTAGGAGGAGGCCGAGTTGGTTAGCCGCGATGGTTGAAGCAACCGGTTTGTTTGGGTATTTACGCGGCGTCGTCGGTTAATTTATTATCTCCTTGGCGTTCCTTGTGGAACTTTGGAAGGAGATTCCGCGATAAATATTTGTTGTTAAGATGTCCTTTCAACCATAAATATTTTATCTGATGCCGTGAGGTGTTTTCATTTGCGTGGAGTGTAATATGCGAGCAAATCCACGTCGGATGTTCTTTTCGATGGGTTAATGCGCTTTGTGATTACGACCCCTGCGTGCCGCCCAAGATTTTCTGCCACCTTGTTTAATGTGCTCCTACTACTTTTTATATTTAAAGGAAAATCGGGGGTACAAGACCATCTCCAATAGCCTCACTGAAAAGTTTACGGGCCTCTCTTCAAAATCCAATAATCTCTTTCTAATATTATTATAATACTTGCCGCTTCAATGGATGCTACTAAATGTATTTCAGTATTAGATATATCCGTTTGAGCGACGAGTGGTATGGATCGGAGAGGGTACAAAATCTTACCTTGAGGTCCTAATGTGATGGCCTTCTCTTTCTCCGGTGGTGGCGTGACGGCGGCAACGAGCAGTGGCGGCGGACGAGGGGGCAGCAATAGTCGGTGGCAGTGCATGGTCTTTGGCGGCCGACGGTGATGGTTGACGATGACGGTGTGGTGGTCTTCGGTAGCGATCGACGGCGATAGCGGCACGGTAGCCTCTGTCGGCGGGAGGCGGCAACAATGGGGTGGCAAACGACGGCGGCACAATTCTTCTGCGACGGACTCTAACGCATGCATGTTGATGTGACATTTATTAGAAGTTTTGGGAGGATTAAAATTTTCAAAAGAGATGATGGTTTGATTATTGTAACATCTCAAGAATTTATTTGGAAAAGGCATGCTGGAACAATTTTCTTCTCAACTCTCTCTATACGGAATATTATGAGGGAAAAGTAGCCTCTCATATGTTTTTTTACGAGAAAATTTTCGATCTATTCATTTTCAATCATGACAGTACAACGAATATTAGAAATGAAAAAAATTACATCTAGATCCGTAAACCACCTAGCGACGACTACGAGCACTGAAGCGAGCCGAAGACGCGTCGCCATCATCGCCCCTCCATCGCCGGAGTCGGGCACAACTTGTTGTAGTAGACAGTCGAGAAGTCGTCATGCTAAGGCCCCGTAGGACCAGCGCACCAGAACAACAACCGCCGCAGATGAAGAATAACATAGATCAGAAGAATCCAACTCAAAGACACACGAACGTAGACGAACAACGACGAGATCTGAGCAAATCCGTCGGAGACACACCTCCACACGCTCACCAACGGTGCTAGACGCATCGTCAGAACGGTGTCTAGACGAGGAGACCTTTATTCCATCTTCATGGAGCCGCTGCCGCTCGTCTTTCTGAGCAGGACACAAACCCTAACAAAACTGAAAGAAACGACTAAAGACGGAGCCCTCCCGCTGGCCCTTGCCGAGATCCACTGCGCCCCATGGTCCTAGGGCCACCGGAGAGGAGTGGATCTGTGGCGGCGCCGGCGGGAGGCAGAAACCCTAGCTCTTTTTGTGGAGGAGGAGGAGGCATGCTTTATTTTTTTAACATGGTATAAACATAGAGGAGGTATTCGAGATGATGAGCCAGCACAACATTTTAAGATCAAGATATGTGTCTTCGCAGTGTTTTTATAGTTGACGAAAATGTCTCCTCCTACTGAATATACACGTCAAAAAAGTTGAAATAAATCAAAAAAAAATATAAACACGTGTCAAGTCCATAAATTAAAGCCTAATGGGCTGGTTGTATTTTACATATCTAGTGTTTATCATACACATTTTTTTTTTGCATGGGTTTGTCATACACATTTGCTCGTGCCAACAACAGACTCCAAAACCGTAAGGCAATACCACACCAAAGCAACAAAGCGTGCATGCGCGCAGTCACGGTAGAAAAAAAAACAAAAATGGTGGAATCAACTACTGCCTCCGTTTTAGTTTATTGGCCCCGTAATATTTTGTGCCAAATTTTGATCATGAATTTAATTAAAATAATAATAATAATGCATGTCACCAAAAATTATATAGTTGGATTCGTATTTAAATATAATTTCTAGTGATATTATTTGTGGTTACATGCATTAATATTTTGTTCGTTAAATCTAATGTCAAAATTTAGCACAAAATATGAAGGGACCAATATTAAGTGCTCTCTCCGTTTCTAAATATTTATCTTTTTAGAGATTTTAAATGGACTACCACATACCGATGTATATATATATATATTAAAGTTTAGATTCACTCATTTTGCTTCGTATGTAGCTATTTATTGAAATCTCTAAAAAGACAAATATTTCAAAATGGAGGGAGTAGGTACGAACGGGTCGACCATTTTCCCTCCTTGCATTGAAGATGGTGGTTTAAATTACGATGTGGACTTGATGGAAAATTGACACTCGTCAGCGAGTGCATGAAGTGCAGAATAGTTTAGTTTGACAGTACATAAGGATAGCGTGCACTCCTTCATGATCGACATGACAATGTCGTTGCTAGATCGGGGCCATCAGAACAAAGTCTACTGTTATCCAGTTAGAAGCCGACTTTTTTTTAGAATACAGTACAGATGTAGGCGCTTATATATCGTGCATCTTTAATACATAAATTATCTTTATCTTTATCTTTACCTACTAATAAAGCACAAATTGTTTCTATCGGGTTCACCGTAATGGCGTTTTTGCCAAAAGACCCCTGACTTTTTGTAGCATCAACCTACACTCCCTTTTTTAAGTGGCTAAACAAAAAAGCGATTCGTTCTTCAACCCACAATCCTTTTTGTTGCGCTCGGGTGTCGCATCAGGCGGCGGCAGCAGCGATGCGGTGGCAGCGAGGCGGGTGGCACGCGCGGAGATGGAGGAGAACATGGAGAGTCGTCCGGGGGTGAGTAGTTCGCCGGCGTCGACGCCACAGACCATGGCAGTGCAGGCTTGCAAGGGGCAGTAGGAAGACGAGCAGAGGGGAGCGTCGGGGAAGGGGGATGTGATACGTCTCCAACGTATCTATAATTTTTGATTGCTCCATGCTATATTATCTACTGTTTTGGACTATATTGGGCTTTATTTTCCACTTTTATATTATTTTTGGGACTAACCTATTAACCGGAGGCCCAGCCCAGAATTGCTGTTTTTTTGCCTATTTCAGTGTTTCGAAGAAACGAAATATCAAACAGAGTCCAAACGGAATAAACCTTTCTGGAACGTGATTTTCTTCCCGAATATGACCCATGAGACTTGGACCCTATGCCAAGGAAGCTTCGAGGTGGGCACGAGATAGGGGGGCGCGCCCTATACCCCCAGGCGCGCCCCCACCCTCGTGGGCCCACCGAAGCTCCACCGACGTACTTCTTCCTCCTATATATACCTACGTACCCCCGAACGAACAGAGACGGAGCCAAAAACCTAATTCCACCGCCACAACTTTTTGTATCCACGAGATCCCATCTTGGGGCCTGTTCCGGAACTCCGCCGGAGAGGGCCGTCATCACGGAGGGCTTCTACATCATCATAGCCTCTCCGATGAAGTGTGAGTAGTTTACCTCAGACCTTCGGGTCCATAGTTATTAGCTAGATGGCTTGTTCTCTCTTTTTGGATCTCAATACAAAGTTCCCCCTTCTCTCGTGGAGATCTATTCGATGTAATCTTCTTCTTTTTGCAGTGTATTTGTTGAGATCGATGAATTGTGGGTTTATGATCAAGTCTATCTATGAATAATATTTGATTCTTCTCTGAATTCTTTTATGTATGATTGGTTATCTTTGCAAGTCTCTTCGAATTATCCGTTTGGTTTGGCCAACTAGATTGGTAGTTCTTGCCATGGGAGAAGTGCTTAGCTTTGGTTTAATCTTGCGGTGTCCTTTTCCAGTGACAGAAGGGGCAACAAGGCACGTATTGCATCGTTGCCATCGAGGATAACAAGATGGGTTTATTTAATATTGCATGAATTTATCTCTCTACATCATGTCATCTTGGTTAAAGCGTTACTCTATTTTTAACTTAATACTCTAGATGCATGCTGGATAGCGGTCGATGAGTGGAGTAATAGTAATAGATGCAGAATCATTTCGGTCTACTTGTCACGGACGTGATGCCTATATACATGATCATGCCTAGATATTCTCATAACTATGCTCAATTCTTTCAATTGCTCAACAGTAATTTGTTCACCCACCGTAGAATACTTATACTCTTGAGAGAAGCCACTAGTGAAACCTATGGCCCCCGGGTCTATTCTCATCATATCAATCTCCATCACTTTAATCTTGCTTTGCTTTTTTACTTCGCCTTTTACTTTTCACTTTGCATCTCTATACCAAAAATACCAAAAAATATTATATCTATCAGATCTCACTCTCGTAAGTGACCGTGAAGGGATTGACAACCCCTAATCGTGTTGGTTGCGAGTAGCTATCGTTTTGTGCAGGTACGAGGGACTTGAGCGTGGCCTCCTACTGGATTGATACCTTGGTTCTCAAAAACTGAGGGAAATACTTATGCTACTCTGCTGCATCATCCTTTCCTCTTTGGGGAAATCCAACACAAGCTCAAGAGGTAGCAAGAAGAATTTCTGGCATCGTTGCCGGGGAGTCTACGCAAAAAGTCAACATACCAAGTACCCATCACAGTCCCTATCTCTCACATTACATTAGTTGCCATTTGCCTCTCGTTTTCCTCTCCCCCACTTCACCCTTGCCGTTTTATTCGCCCTCTCTTTCCCAATCTCCTTCTCCTTCTCCGCCTCTCTTTTCCGTTTGCCTTTTTCTCGCTTGCCTTTTTGTTTGCTCGTGTGTTGGATTGCTTGTTTGTCGCGATGGCTCAAGATACTACCAAATTGCGTGACTTCACCAATACCAATAATAATGATTTCCTTAGCACTCCGATTGCTCCTCTTGCCAATACTGAATCTTGTGAAATCAATACTGCTTTGTTGAATCTTGTTATGAAAGATCAATTCGCCGGCCTTCCTAGTGAAGATGCCGCTACTCATCTGAATAGCTTCGTTGATTTATGTGATATGCAAAAGAAAAAAGATGTCGATAATGATGTCGTTAAATTGAAGCTATTTCCTTTTTTGCTTAGAGATCGTGCTAAAGCTTGGTTTTCGTCTTTGCCTAAAAATAGTATTGATTCTTGGAACAAGTGCAAAGATGCTTTTATCTCTAAGTATTTCCCTCCCGCTAAGATCATCTCTCTTAGAAACGATATTATGAACTTTAAGCAACTTGATCATGAACATGTTGCACAAGCTTGGGAGAGAATGAAATTAATGATACGTAATTGCCCTACTCATGGTTTGAATTTGTGGATGATTATACAAAATTTTTATGTCGGATTGAATTTTGCTTCTAGAAATCTTTTAGATTCGGTCGCGGGAGGCACTTTTATGGAAATCACCTTAGGAGATGCTACTAAACTCCTAGATAATATTATGGTTAATTATTCTCAATGGCATACTGAAAGATCTTCTAATAAAAAGTGCATGCGATAGAAGAAATCAATGTTTTGAGTGGAAAGATGGATGAACTTATGAAATTATTTGCTACTAAGAGTGTTTCTTCTGATCATAATGATATGCCTTTGTCTACTTTGATTGACAATAACAATGAATCTATGGATGTGAATTTTGTTGGTAGGAATAATTTTGGTAACAACGCTTATAGAGGGAATTTTAATCATAGGCCATATCCTAGTAATCCTTCTAATAATTATGGGAATTCCTACAACAACTCTTATGGAAATTATAATAAGATGCCCTCTGAATTTGAGAATAGTGTTAAAGAGTTTATGAATTCACAAAAGAATTTTAATGCTTTGCTTGAAGAGAAATTGCTTAAAGTTGATGACTTGGCTAGGAACGTTGATAGAATTTCTCTTGAGGTTGATTCTTTAAAGCTTAGATCTATTCCTCCTAAGCATGATATCAATGAGTCTCTCAAAGCCATGAGAATTTCCATTGATGAGTGCAAGGAAAGAACCGCTAGGATGCGTGCTTCCAAAGATGCCTTTATTAAAGCATGTTCTTCCAATTCCTATGAAAATCAAGATGAAGATCTAAAAGTTATTGATGTGTCTCCTATTAAATCTTTGTTTTGCAATATGAATCTTGATGAAACTGAATATGATCTTCCTTTACCTAGAAGGCGTTCTAAAAATTCGGGGTATTTAGATCTTTATGATGAAATTGATGAACGTGGGATTGAAAGAAATAAAAATCTAGATGTTGCTAAACCCACTATATTGGATTTCAAGGAATTTAATTATGAAAGTTGCTCTTTAATTGATTGTATTTCCTTGTTGCAATCCGTGCTAAATTCTCCACATGCTTATAGTCAAAAGAAAGCCTTCACCGAACATATTGTTGATGCCTTGATGCAATCTTATGAAGAAAACTTAAGTTGAAAGTTTATATCCCTAGAAAACTCTATGATGAGTGGGAACCAACTATTAAAATTAAAATTAAAGATCATGATTTTTATGCTTTGTGTGATTTGGTTGCTAGTGTCTCCACTATCCCCAAAACTTTGTGTGATTTGCTAGATTTCCGCGATTTCGATGATTGCTCTCTAAACTTGCATCTTGCGGATTCTACTATTAAGAAACCTATGGGAAGGATTAATGATGTTCTTATTGTTGCAAATAGAAATTATGTGCCCGTAGATTTCATTGTTCTTGATATAGATTGCAATCCTTCTTGCCCTATTATTCTTGGTAGACCTTTCCTTAGAACGGTTGGTGCGATTATTGATATGAAGGAAGGGAATATTAGATTTCAATTTCCATTACAAAAGGGCATGGAACACTTTCCAAGAAAGAAAATAAAATTGCCATATGAAACTATCATGAGAGCCACTTATGGATTGCCTACCAAAGATGGCAATACCTAGATCTATCCTCGCTTTTATGCCTAGCTAGGGGCGTTAAACGATAGCGCTTGTTGGGAGGCAACCCAATTTTATTTTTATTCCTTGCTTTTTGCTCCTGTTTAGTAATAAATAATTTATTTAGCATCTATTTTGGTTGTGTTTTTTGTGTTTAATTAGTGTTTGTGCCAAGTAGAACCATTGGGAAGACTTGGGGAAAGTCTTGTTGAACTTGCTGTAAAAAACAGAAACTTTAGCGCTCACGAGAACTGCTGTCATTTTTATTTGGAGAGTGATATTGTAACGCCCCGAGACCGTTGTGCCAGGTGTCTTCCTGTTATTCGCTGTTGTTGCCATGTCATTTGCTTGTGTGTTGCATCTTGTCATGTCAGCATATGCATTGCATCATCATGTTTTCAAAACTTGCATTCGTCCGGGGTATCCCAGTTCTTTTCGTTGTCCGTTCTGAGCCCGCACACACTCGCACGCGCCCGCGGCATGTCCGAAATAGTATTTTTATAAGTGGACGGAAAACGTTCTCGGAATGGGTTGAAAGTTGGCGTGTGGTCTTATTATAGTGTAGATAGACCGCATGTCAAGTTTCATCGCATTCGGAGTTCGTTTCATAGCCCAACCGTTAAACTATAGCGACATTATAGCCGGTCTAACGTCGGACGTTTTCGGTCTCCGGAAATAGTCGCCGGGCCTCCCTCTCTTCTCTTCTCTTAGCTCGAGACCGTCTACACAGCCCATGACCTACCGCCAGGTCCAACCTAACCTCTCTCGTCAGCCCGCGGCCCTCCTCGCGCGCGCGCCCGAAAGCTGTCCAGGAACCGACCCGGGGAGTCGTCACCGTTGTGTCCGGATCATCCCCAAACATCTACAAAATATCACCGTTTCCATATTTGGGCTACCTAAGCCATTTTTCCCGTCCGTCCGATTAGGATCAGAGGGACCTTATACCCCCTAAACCTATCCGGCTTACTATATATAGATCAACCACTAGACTATTTTGCCAAACCCTAAATTCTAGGACTTTTGTCCCTGTCGCCGCCGCCACCCGGTGTCAATCCCCCTCGGGATCCACCCATCCCCAACCATCGCTCGCCACCTATCGCCTCCAAATCCTCCTCCCTGCCTCGATCTGGACCGAGCGCCCGCGTCCCTGTTCGTCTGCAACTTCTAGTCCCGCACCAGCCTCTGCATCGAGCAGAGACGGACCATGCCGCCCCGATCCCCTTCGGCAGCAGTCCGCCGCCGCACCACATTCAAGCCTTCGGGCGCCTGGTCCCCTACCTGGCCCGCTCGTTCTCCGCACGAAGGAGGCGCAACGCCAGCGCCTCGTCTGCCTCCCCTGCTAACGCCTCGTCGCCGGGAGCCCCGCTTCAAGTCCCTGCCATGGCTGCTGCCCTTCTGCAGAACCTCGTCGCCAGGGAGCCGTCGTCCCCACCTGCCTCCGCCCGTTTCCCCGCCCCCGGCGCCGTCTGCAACTGTACAAAGACACCAGGGAGTCTTCGCCCCGCCAAGTCCCTCTGTTCGACCCGCATCGATCGCCGGCGTGCGTCCCACCGAGTCCCTTCGCCATCCCACGCCGAGACCCGCTGCCGCCTCCATCGCCTGCTCGCCACCGTTCTACTTCACGCCGCGCCGCCGTCCCGTTCGTCCCTGACGAACTGCAGCTGCCGCTCGGGTCAACGGTCGTGCGCACTCGACCGCACGCGCCCGATCTACCTCCAAGCCAGGCCTTGGGCCGCCTTCCCATGCCAGCCTGCTCCATGCCTCTGGCCCGCGTGGGCTATTTCCCCTCCAACGGCCCGTTTTGGCCCATGGTGAGCGCCCCAGCGCCCAGCAGTTTCGGCCCGAGCGCTTGTTTTTTTTTCCGCGACCGGATTTGCTAATTAACCAGGGTTTAGCAGATTTTCAGAAAAACCCTCCATGTTCACGCATTTTATAACTCTCCAACCGTGCATCGGACTAAACAAACTTAATATGAAACTTGCTTAGAATTTCATCTAGTTTCATAATATGTCTTTTTCATCTATGTTTAAAATATTTAAAATGATGTTTGGTTAAATTTACTCCTATGCCATGTTAAAATGCTTTAATTCGTAACTAAATAACCGTAGCTCCAAACCTAATAAACTTGATATGTAAATGGGGTAGAATTTTGCCTAGTTTAACATGGTGGCATCATCTTGCATGTTTAACAACTATAAAATATGGCTTAGGGCAGAACAGTACCAAATCTATAATATGCTCATAGGGTTTTACCGGAATTGTTGCTCGTTACTTCCGGCCTCATTTAAACTTGACTAGATAGGTAGTTTTACTTTGCTTCACCCTCTTGCCATGCTAACAACAATTAATCTTGTTGGGTACATAAACAAGATCGAACTAAATAACTTGAATGTGGTGTTTCGTCAATATGCAACTCGTTGCATATTGAGATCCACTTAGTTTGTAGGATTGCTTGTGTACTTTGCCATGCCATGCCCTCTTTAAACCGGACATGCATCATTCTTGTTTGCGCATCATGCCATGTCTATGTGGTGGTTGTTTACTAGGTTGTTTGCTCTTTTTCGGTGTTGCTTCTTCGGGTTGGTTCCGATAACGTCACGTTGTGAGGAACCATTCGACTACGTCCATTTATCTTCTTCATGGACTCATTCTTCTTCCTTGCGAGATTTCAGGCAAGATGACCATACCCTCGAAATCACTTCTATCTTTGCTTGCTAGTTGCTCGCTCTTTTGCTATGCCTATGCTACGATACCTACCACTTTCTTATCATGCTTCCCATATTGTTGAACCAAGCCTCTAACCCACCTTGTCCTAGAAAACCGTTGTTTGGCTATGTTACCGCTTTGCTCAACCCCTCTTATAGCGTTGTTAGTTGCAGGTGAAGATTGAAGTTTGTCCCTTGTTGGAACATGGAGATGTTGTTCCTTGTTGGAACATGTTTACTTGTTGGGATATCACAATATATCTTATTTAATTAATGCATCTATATACTTGGTAAAGGGTGGAAGGCTCGGTCTTATGCCTGGTGTTTTGTTCCACTCTTGCCGCCCTAATTTCCATCATATCGGTGTTATGTTCCCGGATTTTGCGTTCATTACGCGGTTGGGCTATTATGGGAACCCCTTGACAGTTCGCCTTGAATAAAACTCCTCCAGTAATGCCCAACATTGGTTTTACCATTTGCCACCTAGCCTTTTCTTTTCCCTTGGGAGTCGCGCTCCTGAGGGTCATCATTATTTTACCCCCCGGGCCAGTGCTCCTCTGAGTGTTGGTCCAAACTAGAGTCCTATGCAGCGCCCCCTCGGGGAAACTCGAGGTTTGGTTTTAGTTGTATGGAGCGCTCATCTGAGTGTGCCCTGAGAACGAGATATGTGCAGCTCCTATCAGGATTTGTCGGCACATTGGGCGGTGTTGCTGGATTTGTTTTAACTTGTCGAAGTTGTCTTGTAGAACCGGGACACCGAGTCTGATCGGAATGTCTCGGGAGAAGGTATATCCTTCGTTGACCGTGAGAGCTTGTCATGGGCTAAGTTGGGACACCCCTGCAGGGATTTGAACTTTCGAAAGCCGTGCCCGCGGTTATGGGCAGATGGGAATTTGTTAACGTCTGGTTGTAGAAAACCTGAAGTTGACCTTAATTAAAATGCATCAACCGCGTGTGTAACCGTGATGGTCTCTTTCCGGCGGAGTCCGGGAAGTGAACACGGTGTTGGAGTTATGCTTGACGTAGGTTGTTCTAGGATCACTTCTTGATTATAGTTTCTCGATCGTGCTTTGCCTTCTCTTCTCGCTCTCATTTGCGTATGTTAGCCACCATATATGCTAGTCGCTTGCTGCAGCTCCACCTCATACCTTTACCTTAACCATAAGCTTAAATAGTCTTGATCGCGAGGGTGCGAGATTGATGAGTCCCCCTGACTCACAGATACTTCCAAAACTAGTTTGCAGGTGCCGATGTTACCGAGCAGGTGACGCAACCAAGCTCAAGGAGGAGCTCGATGAAGATCTTGTCCTTTGTGTCGCTTCGTTCTAGTTGATCAGTAGTGGAGCCCAGTCGGGAAGATCGGGGATCTGTGTAGCATTTGGGGTAGTCTTCTTTTATTTTGGCTTCGTAGTCGGGCCTTGTTTGTATTTGGTTGATGTAATGCTTTATTCATGTAATTGTGTGAAGTGGCGATTGTAAGCCAACTATGTATCTCTTTCTCTTATGTATTACATGGGTTGTGTGAAGATTACCTCACTTGCGACATTGCTTTCAATGCGGTTATGCCTCTAAGTCATGCTTCGACACGTGGGGGATATAGCCGCATCGAGGGTGTTGCAAGTTGGTATCAGAGCCTTCCCCGACCTTAGGAGCCCCCACTGCTTGATCGAATTAGCTGACGAGTTGAGTCTAGAAAAATGTTTTGAGTCATTAGGAATTATATATCGGAGAGTTTAGGAATTCTTTTTACTCCCCAGTCCCTTCATCGCTCTGGTAAGGCATCCTGACGTAGAGTTTTGACTCTTCTCTTCTTAGATTTCACTAAAAAAATTTAGGATCACGCGGGTATCTTGGAATTGTTCCGATGGATTTGTGACGAGAACATTGTTCTTGGTGCCTCCTGTCATTTAGGGGTTGTGGCAGTGTCCCGGGGAGTTGAGCTCTGAGGTGTTGTCGTCACAATTTTATCATTGCAGTTCTGGAATACCTGAGATTAGTTTCGCCGACATCGAAAATCTCTTTTATGCAGTTGTTGGTGAGATAACCTCGACGCCACCCAGTACTGGGGCGGGAGTTCGGGAGTATTGCCATAACTCGTATAACGGATGCTTTTCGAAGGTTGAGGTAGATGATTTCCGAAGGTTTCTTGGTTATGTGTTGAAGGATGGATACAGCTGGATGTAGGATTTGTTAGTTTGGGTGAGATATTATGCTTCCCCTGTATCCCCAACACCTGATTGCATAACCGGAAAGTTTCAGGAGTTTATAAGTGGGAAATCAAGTAGCTCTTAGGATATCTTTCCGACAGATGTATGATATGAAATTGGGGTTCGACGTCTAGTGGTCCGCCTATTCACGGTTGGTTTTAAAGTGGTCTCATTGTGTCTTAAAGAGTCCTTGGCTATGCCGACTCGGGGACGCTTCGTATGTCATGTGCACTGCCTTGTACATGATGGTGCTGTACGACCGAGCCCGTGTAGGCCCCACCACGAAAACTTCGGACGAAATCTCTATCATATGTTTGTTCCGACTTATTCTACAAGCCAACCCTTTGTTTTTGTTTTGAGTTGTGGTATTCGAGTTGCTTCGAAGTCAAATGTTGATTCCATACCTTTTCCAAGCGGTGTTCTCATAATTCTATGTGAATACAAATCCTTCTTGATCATCGAGATTGTCATCTAAATTTCTTCTCTACCGGCGTGTTTCTCTTCAAGTGAATCCGATCACTTCAACATTTGCAAGATCCAATCTTAGTTCTTCTCAACGGTGTTCATTTCATTCATCCCAAGCTGCCTTTGTTTTCCCTCCCTCCCACCCTTTTTCTTCAAGGACTCAGATTTCTTAATCAAGTATCCTTTTATTATTGTGAAGTCTCTCCATTCCTTTTTCCGTCAATGTTCTTACCTGGTGTTTTCCATGAAGATGCTCTACTAGCTCATCTTTCATCATTCTTTTTCTTCTCCGGTGGATTTCAATTCAAGCCTTGTTGATCATATCCTTTTCCTCGTTTCGAATACCTTCTCATGCCGGTACACCTCTTAATCATCCACTTCTCCCTATTCAATTGTTCCGGAGTGTTCAAGATATCTCGAAGATTCGTGGTTCCACTCTACATTCATTCAAGATCTTTCGAGGACGTTACCTCATTCAAGCCATTTATTTCAATCGGCGCAATCTATCTTTTAAATCATTCAATGGTGTTTCTTTTGAGTGGGCCCTAACCCACAGGTCTTTTCTCAGGATCTTACCTGACTCTTGTTATTTTCCCGGAGCTATCCCCAAATTTTCTTTTTGAAGTTTGGCGTAATAATGATTTATCATCAGTCAAATGTCTTTCTCCAAGATTTTTCAAATTCTTTTCATCATTGGCTCAACCTCTTTGTTTTGATTCTTCCGGAGTATCTCAACAATACATGGTGGTGTTTCTCGTCGTAATTCTCAGATTTGGAAGGCCGAAGAAGAATTTTCCCTCCATAGCTTGCTCCATTCTCTTCAAGATTCGTGATTCTAGCTTGTTCCACCCTCTCATAATTATTTTCGATTGTGGAAATTCTTTTCACCTATCCGGAGCAATTCAAGAGTCTGCTCAGTTTGTTTATCCGGAACCCATCATCTAAGATTTATTCATTCCAGTTTTCAGTTACCATTCTCCAATCTTACCGGTGTATCATTCAAACATTCTCTATTTAGCTCATGATCTCTTCATTCTCAGGGATCTAAATTCCCTCAAGCATCTTCGTACATTCGTTAATTCTTCCCGGTGATTTGTGCCTTTTCCCAATTCCATTTTGCAAATTCTTACGGTGGTTCATTCAAGATTTCTCTTCCTTGTTTATCATATCAATTCATTCGTTGTTTCAGTTCTACTGGTGGTTCATGGAACACCTTTCCAAGTTGACGCTATATCTATCTTAATCCTTTCTACGAGAATAAGTAGTATGGCAAATCCGTTGTTTGTCATCAATTTAATTGGTGAAGGATAAGCATAATGTAATTCTTATTCTTGTTTCATCAAGTGAACTCAATTCCCTATTCCGGAGGCTCATCAAATTCTCGGTTTCAATTGTTTCATCTTCTCGTTTTCCCGGAGTTCCAACATTTTACAACTATTTCACCATAGAGATTCATCTAAATTGGTACAAGGATTCACCTTGTGTTTTCAACTTCTTTTCCTTTCCATTTGATTGTCCTTTTGTTTAACGGAGTTCTTCATGAAGGTTCTACATGATGGTTCATAAAGGATTTAATTTCTTCTCGAAGTGTTCATCAAGATTCTTTTCAGAGGAGCTCAAGCATTCTTCATCTTGCAATCCGGAGTGCAATTCTTTCTTCCGTATCATTGGAGGTGGTATTATGTCATTCTTGATAATTTGAGTTCATGTTTCATGTTCCACATGTTGTTAAGAATGAGGTATTTTAAATCCATCAACCTCTTCTTTGGATTTATCTTTGGGTATATTTCACCTAAAGCCTTCCCTGAGGATTGTTGCTATCCATGGTGCTTATAAAGGACCCAAGTTCTTCTTCATCCTCCCGGTGAAATAAGTTTCTCGTCTCCTCGTTCATATCAATCCAATTCTTTTCCCGTAAGTGGCTGGTTGTCACCTCAAAATTTGAGATGTATTCCATAAGACCATATCAAGCGTATTCTTTTCGTTGTTGGTGTTCCAACAATTCCGTTCGACCCTTCTCCTAAAGATGCCTTTTCAAACTCTTTTGTGACAGAAGTTGGCATTTTCTTCTCCATTCTTTTATTTCAATTATCTATCTTCTATTTCTTTCTCCCGGAGGCATTGTGTTGCTGCTCTCTTCAAACCTTCTTCTTATTCTTGTCAAGATCATGTTCTTTTCGTGCTTATCCATTTAACCAGAGGTGTGCCTTTTGGCTCAAGTTCTTTTCATCTTATCAAGCCTTGCATCCCTTCTCAACCGGAGTGCTACCCAAAGTTGTTCTTCCTTGTTTTCTCTTTGCTAACGGAGTGCTTTCAACTTCATTTATCTCCGTTGTATTCTTTTCTCGATATGGCTTAACCTTTTCAAGGTTCTTTGGTTTCACTCATTTGTCAAAGGAGAAACTTAGTTTTACCTATTCTCTTTCTCTTCCGTTTTCCCTCCGGTGCCATTCTAGATCTCTGGACGAGATCCTCTCGTAGTGGTGGAGTGTTGTAACGCCCCGAGACCATTGTGCCAGGTGTCTTCCTGTTATTCGCTATTGTTGCCATGTGATTTGCTTGCGTGTTGCATCTTGTCATGTTAGCATGTGCATTGCATCATCATGTTTTCAAAACTTGCATTCGTCCGGGGTATCCCAGTTCTTTCCGTTGTCCGTTCTGAGCCCGGACACACTCGCACGCGCCCGTGGCATGTCCGAAGTAGTATTTTTATAAGTGGCCGGAAAACGTTCTCGGAATGGGTTGAAAGTTGGCGTGTGGTCTTATTATAGTGTAGATAGACCGCCTGTCAAGTTTCATCGCATTCGGAGTTTGTTTGATAGCCCAACCGTTAAACTATAGCGGCATTATAGCCGGTCTAACGTCGGACGTTTTCGGTCTTCGGAAATAGTCGCTGGGCCTCCCTCTCTTCTCTTCTCTTAGCTCGAGACCGTCTACACAGCCCATGACCTACCTCCAGGTCCAACCTAACCTCTCTCGTCAGCCCGCGGCCCTCCTCGCGCGCGCGCCCGAAAGCTGTCCCGGAACCGACCCGGGGAGTCGTCACCGTTGTGTCCGGATCATCCCCAAACATCTACAAAATATCACCGTTTCCATATTTGGGCTACCTAAGCCATTTTTCCCGTCCGTCCGATTAGGATCAGAGGGACCTTATACCCCCTAAACCTATCCGGCTTACTATATATAGATCAACCACTAGACTATTTTGCCAAACCCTAAATTCTAGGACTTTTGTCCCTGTCGCCGCCGCCACCCGGTGTCAATCCCCCTCGGGATCCACCCATCCCCAACCATCGCTCGCCACCTATCGCCTCCAAATCCTCCTCCCTGCGTCGATCTGGACCGAGCGCCTGCGTCCCTATTCGTCTGCAACTTCTAGTCCCGCACCAGCCTCTGCATCGAGCAGAGACAGACCATGCCGCCCCGATCCCCTTCGGCAGCAGTCCGCCGCCGCACCACATTCAAGCCTTCGGGCGCCTGGTCCCCTGCCTGGCCCGCTCGTTCTCCGCACGAAGGAGGCGCAACGCCAGCGCCTCGTCTGCCTCCCTTGCTAACGCCTCGTCGCCGGGAGCCCCGCTTCAAGTCCCTGCCATGGCTGCTGCCCTTCTGCAGAACCTCATCGCCAGGGAGCCATCGCCTGCTCACCGCCGTTCTGCTTCACGCCGCGCCGCCGTCCCATTCGTCCCTGACGAACTGCAGCTGCCGCTTGGGTCAACGGTCGTGCGCACTCGACCGCACGCGCCCGATCTACCTCCAAGCCAGGCCTTGGGCCGCCTTCCCACGATGGCCTGCTCCACGCCTCTGGCCCGCGTGGGCTATTTCCCCTCCAACGGCCCGTATTGGCCCATGGTGAGTGGCCCAGCGCCTAGCAGTTTCGGCCCGAGCGCCTTTTTTTTTCGCGACCGAATTTGCTAATTAACCAGGGTTTGGCAGATTTGCAGAAAAACCCTCCATGTTCATGCATTTTATAACTCTCCAACCGTGCATCGGATTAAAACAAACTTAATATGAAACTTGCTTAGAATTTCATCTAGTTTCATAATATGTCTTTTCCATCCATGTTAAAATGCTTTAATTCGTAACTAAATAACTGTAGCTCCAAACCTAATAAACTTGATATGTAAATGGGGTAGAATTTTGCCTAGTTTAACATGGTGGCATCATCTTGCATGTTTAACAACTCTAAAATATGGCTTAGGGCAGAACAGTACCAAATCTATAATATGCTCATGGGGTTTTACCGGAATTGTTGTTCGTTACTTCCGGCCTCATTTAAACTTGACTAGATAGGTAGTTTTACTTTGCTTCACCCTCTTGCCATTCTAACAACAATTAATCTTGTTGGGTACATAAACGAGATCGAACTAAATAACTTGACTGTGGTGTTTTGTCAATATGCAACTCGTTGCATATTGTGCTCCACTTAATTTGTAGGATTGCTTGTGCACTTTGCCATGCCATGCCCTCTTTAAACCGGACATGCATCATTCTTGTTTGCGCATCATGCCATGTCTATGTGGTGGTTGTTTACTAGATTGTTTGCTCTTTTCCGGTGTTGCTTCTTCGGGTTGGGTTCGATAACGTCGCATTGTGAGGAACCGTTCGACTACGTCCGTTTATCTTCTTCATGGACTCGTTCTTCTTCCTTGCGAGATTTCAGGCAAGATGACCATACCCTTGAAATCACTTCTATCTTTGCTTGCTAGTTGCTCACTCTTTTGCTATGCCTATACTACGATACCTACCACTTGCTTATCATGCCTCCCATATTGTTGAACCAAGCCTCTAACCCACCTTGTCCTAGCACACCGTTGTTTGGCTATGTTACCGCTTTGCTCAGCCCCTCTTATAGCGTTGTTAGTTGCAGGTGAAGATTGAAGTTTGTCCCTTGTTGGAACATGGAGATGTTGTTCCTTGTTGGAACATGTTTACTTGTTGGGATATCACAATTAATTAATGCATCTATATACTTGGTAAAGGGTGGAAGGCTCGGCCTTATGCCCGGTGTTTTGTTCCACTCTTGACGCCCTAGTTTCCATCATATCGGTGTTATGTTCCCGGATTTTGCGTTCCTTACGCGGTTGGGCTATTATGGGAACCCCTTGATAGTTCGCCTTGAATAAAACTCCTCCAGCAATGCCCAACATTGGTTTTACCATTTGCCACCTAGCCTTTGCTTTTCCCTTGGGAGTCGCGCTCCTGAGGGTCATCATTATTTTACCCCCCCGAGCCAGTGCTCCTCTGAGTGTTGGTCCAAACTAGAGTCCTGTGCAGCGCCCCCTCGGGGAAACTCGATGTTTGGTTTTAGTTGTATGGAGCGCTCATCTAAGTGTGCCCTGAGAACGAGATATGTGCAGCTCCTATTGGGATTTGTCGGCACATTCGGGTGGTGTTGCTGGATTTGTTTTAACTTGTCGAAGTTGTCTTGTAGAACCGGGATATCGAGTCTGATCGGAATGTCTCAGGAGAAGGTATATCCTTCGTTGACCGTGAGAGCTTGTCATGGGCTAAGTTGGGACACCCCTGCAGGGATTTGAACTTTCGAAAGCCGTGCCCGCGGTTATGGGCAGATGGGAATTTGTTAACGTCCGGTTGTAGAAAACCTGAAGTTGACCTTAATTAAAATGCATCAACCGCGTGTGTAACTGTGATGGTCTCTTTCCGACGGAGTCCGGGAAGTGAACACGGTGTTGGAGTTATGCTTGACGTAGGTTGTTCTAGGATCACTTCTTGATCATAGTTTCTCGATCGTGCTTTTCCTTCTCTTCTCGCTCTCATTTGCGTATGTTAGCCACCATATATGCTAGTCGCTTGCTGCAGCTCCACCTCATACCTTTACCTTACCCATAAGCTTAAATAGTCTTGATCACGAGGGTGCGAGATTGCTGAGTCCCCCTGACTCACAGATACTTCCAAAACCAGTTTGCAGGTGCCGATGTTACCGAGAAGGTGGCGCAACCAAGCTCAAGGAGGAGCTCGATGAAGATCTTGTCGTTTGTGTCGCTTCGTTCTAGTTGATCAGTAGTGGAGCCCAGTCGGGACAATCGGGGATCTGTGTAGCATTTGGGGTAGTCTTCTTTTATTTTGGCTCCGTAGTCGGGCCTTGTTTGTATTTGGTTGATGTAATGCTTTATTCATGTAATTGTGTGAAGTGGCGATTGTAAGCCAACTATGCATCTCTTTCTCTTATGTATTACATGGGTTGTGTGAAGATTACCTCACTTGCGACATTGCTTTCAATGCGGTTATGCCTCTAAGTCGTGCTTCGACACGTGGGAGATATAGCCGCATCGAGGGCGTTACAGATATTTAGTTAATTCTTTTTGCAGATGATTAATAGATAAATTCCTCACGTCCAGCAATTTATTTTAGAATTTTTGGGGTTCCAGATCTTGCGCTAGCTACAGATTACTACAGACTATTCTATTTTTGACAGATTCTGTTTTTCGTGTGTTGTTTGCTTATTTTGATGAATCTATGGCTAGTAAAATAGTTTATAATCCATAGATAAGTTGGAATACAGTAGGTTTAACACAAATATAAATAAAGAATGAGTTCATTACAGTATCTTGAAGTGGTCTTTTGTTTTCTTTCTCTAACGGAGCTCACGAGATTTCTATTGAGTTTTGTGTTGTGAAGTTTTCAAGTTTTGGGTGAATTCTTTTGATGGATTATGGAACAAGGAGTGGCAAGAGCCTAAGATTGGGGATGCCCATGGCACCCCCAAGATAATCCAAGGACACCAAAAATTCAAAGCTTGGGGATGCCCCGGAAGGCATCCCCTCTTTCGTCCACTTCCATCGGTAATTTACTTGGAGCTATATTTTTATTCACCAACATGATATGTGTTTTGCTTGGAGCGTCTTGTATTATTTGTGTCTTTGTGTTTTAGTATGCCACAATCATCCTTGCTGGACACACCTTTTGAGAGAGCCATACATGAATTAAAATTTGATAGAATACTCTATGTGCTTCACTTATATCATTTGAGCAATGTAATTTTGCTCTATGTGCTTCACTTAGATCTTTTAAGAGCACGGTGGTGGATTTGTTTTAAAGAAACTATTTATCTCTCATGCTTCACTTAAATTATTCTGAGAGTCTCTTAATAGCATGGTAATTTGCTTAATAATAACATGCTTGGTATTCAAGATTTGTGAAACTTTATTTTGAGTGCATTGAATACTAAGAAAAGATTGAAGCATGATAATTGTTTTGAGATATGGAGGTGATAATATTAGAGTCATGCTAGTTGAGTAGTTGTGAATTTAAAGAATACTTGTGTTAAAGTTTGTGATTCCCGTAGCATGCACGTATGGTGAACCGTTATGTGATGAAGTCGGAGCATGATTTATTTATTGATTGTATTCCTTATGAGTGGCGGTCGGGGACGAGCGATGGTCTTTTCCTACCAATCTATCCCCCTAGGAGCATGCGCGTAATACTTTGCTTTGATAACTTCTAGATTTTTCCAATAAGTATATGAGTTCTTTATGACTAATGTTGAGTCCATGGATTATATGCACTTTTTCCCATCCTTCCACCATTGCTAGCCTCTCTAATACCGCACACTTTTCGCCGGTATCATACACCTACCATATACCTTCCTCAAAACAGCCACCATACCTACCTATTATGGCATTTCCATAGCCATTCCGAGATATATTGCCATGCAACTTTCCACCATCCAGTTTATCATGACACGCTCCATCATTGTCATATTGCTAGCATGATCATGTAGTTGACATCGTATTTGTGGCAAAGCCACCGTTCATAATTCTTTCATACATGTCACTCTTGATTCATTGCATATCCCGGTACACCACCGGAGGCATTCATATAGAGTCATATTTTGTTCTAAGTATCGAGTTGTTGAGATTGTAAGAAAAATAAAAGTGTGATGATCATCATTTTTAGAGCATTTTCCCAAGTGAGGAAAGAATGATGGAGACTATGATTCCCCCATAAGTCGGGATGAGACTCCGGACGAAAAAAGGAAAGAAAAAAAAGAGGCCATAAAAAAAGAGAAAAGGCCCAAATAATTAAAAAAATGAGAGAAAAAGAGAGAAGGGACAATGTTACTATCCTTTTACCACACTTGTGCTTCAAAGTAGCACCATGATCTTCATGATAGAGAGTCTCTCGTTATGTCACTTTCATATACTAGTGGGAATTTTACATTATAGAACTTGGCTTGTATATTCCAATGATGGGCTTCCTCAAAATGCCCTAGGTCTTCGTGAGCAAGCAAGTTGGATGCACACCCACTTAGTTTCTTTTGATGAGCTTTCATATACTTATAGCTCTAGTGCATCCGTTGCATGGCAATCCCTACTCACTCACATTGATATCTATTGATGGGCATCTCCATAGCCCGTTGATACGCCTAGTTGATGTGAGACTATCTTCCCCTCTTTTTGTCTTCTCCACAACCACCATTCTATTCCACATATAGTGCTATATCCATGGCTCACGCTCATGTATTGCGTGAAGATTGAAAAAGTTTTGAAAAAGTTAGAGTATGAAACAATTGCTTGGCTTGTCATCGGGGTTGTGCATGATTTAAATACTTTGTGTGGTGAAGATAGAGCATAGCCAGACTATATGATTTTGTAGGGATAACTTTCTTTGGCCATGTTATTTTGAGATGACATAATTGCTTTGTTAGTATGCTTGAAGTATTATTATTTTTATGTCAACATAAACTTTTGTCTTGAATCTTTCGAATCTGAATATTCATATCACAATTAAGAAGATTTGCATTGAAATTATGCCAAGTAGCACTCCGCATCAAAAATTCTCTTTTTATCATTTACCTACTCAAGGACGAGCAGGAATTAAGCTTGGGGATGCCTGATACGTCTCCAACGTATCTATAATTTTTGATTGCTCCATGCTATATTATCTACTGTTTTGGACTATATTGGGCTTTATTTTCCACTTTTATATTATTTTTGGGACTAACCTATTAATCGGAGGCCCAACCCAGAATTACTGTTTTTTTGCCTATTTCAGTGTTTCGAAGAAACGGAATATCAAACGGAGTCCAAACGGAATAAACCTTTCTAGAACGTGATTTTCTTCCCGAATATGACCCAGGAGACTTGGACCCTACGCCAAGGAAGCTTCGAGGTGGGCACAAGGTAGGGGGGCGCGCACTATACCCCCAGGCGCCCCCGACCCTCGTGGGCCCACCGAAGCTCCACCGACGTACTTCTTCCTCCTATATATACCTACGTACCCCCAAACGAACAGAGACGGAGCCAACAACATAATTCCACCGCCGCAACTTTCTGTATCCACGAGATTCCATCTTGGGGCTTGTTCTGGAGCTCCGACGGAGAGGGCCGTCATCACGGAGGGCTTCTACATCATCATAGCCTCTCCGATGAAGTGTGAGTAGTTTACCTTAGACCTTCGGGTCCATAGTTATTAGCTAGATGGCTTCTTCTCTCTTTTTGGATCTCAATACAAAGTTCTCCCCCTCTCTCGTGGAGATCTATTCGATGTAATCTTCTTCTTTTTGCGGTGTGTTTGTTGAGACCGATGAATTGTGGGTTTATGATCAAGTCTATCTATGAATAATATTTGAATCTTCTCTGAATTCTTTTATGTATGATTGGTTATCTTTGCAAGTCTCTTCGAATTATCCGTTTGGTTTGGCCAACTAGATTGGTAGTTCTTGCCATGGGAGAAGTGCTTAGCTTTGGGTTCAATCTTGCGGTGTCCTTTCCCAGTGACAGAAGGGGAAGCAAGGCACGTATTGCATCGTTGCCATCGAGGATAACAAGATGGGGTTTATTTCATATTGCATGAATTTATCTCTCTACATCATGTCATCTTGCTTAAAGCGTTACTCTATTTCTAACTTAATACTCTAGATGCATGCTGGATAGCGGTCGATGAGTGGAGTAATAGTAGTAGATGCAGAATCGTTTCGGTCTACTTGTCACGGACGTGATGCCTATATACATGATCATGCCTAGATATTCTCATAACTATGCTCAATTCTGTCAATTGCTCAACAGTAATTTGTTCACCCACCGTAGAATACTTATACTCTTGAGAGAAGCCACTAGTGAAACCTATGGCCCCCGGGTCTATTCTCATCATATCAATCTCCATCATTTTAATCTTGCTTTGCTTTTTTACTTTGCCTTTTACTTTTCACTTTGCATCTCTATACCAAAAATACCAAAAAATATTATATCTATCAGATCTCACTCTCGTAAGTGACCGTGAAGGGATTGACAACCCCTAATCGCATTGGTTGCGAGTAGCCATCGTTTTGTGCAGGTACAAGGGACTTGAGCGTGGCCTCCTACTGGATTGATACCTTGGTTGTCAAAAACTGAGGGAAATACTTTCGCTACTCTGCTGCATCATCCTTTCCCCTTCGGGGAAATCCAACGCAAGCTCAAGAGGTTGCAAGATGCTGGCAACGGGGCAACCGGGAATGCATCGGCGAGGGCAACCGACAGCGGTGACACGAACTGAAAGGAGGCGGTCATGGCTTCCTTCAGCGCTGTAGCAGGGAAGATAAATAGGGTGAGAGTGGGGCGATGGGGCGTAGAGGGAAGAGGAGAACACGTGAGAGATGCGGGTGGCGGCGGTGGAGGACCTCGCCAGCGCCAGCGGCCGACTGGTGCAGGGGATCGAGCACGCACTGCTTCTCTCCTCCTAGTGGTGCGAGGTGAGGTCGATGGCATCGAGAGGAGGGAGGCAAACGAGTGAGAGTATCTCCACTCATTCGGCGCCCCCAGGGACTGAAATAGTGCCTCTTGGGGCGAGCTGCATTATTTTCACCATGGGGGCGGTCATGTTCCCAGTCGCCGCCCCAAGTTGGCCCCCAGACGACTTTTTAAAAAAATTAGCTTGGCTGAATTTGGACGAAATTTAGGCAAAATTGGACGAAATCCATTTATTTTTGTAAATAATTTGAAAGACATAACCTAAAAAACCTAAAACTATGCCACCGCCGCCCCGAGCCTTCTACATGCCGAGGAGTTTGAAGAAGTCGGTGTAGCCGCCGCCACCATCGTCGTCGCCCTTGCTACATCCCTGCCTTGGGTCGCCTCGGCGGACGGGCTTGGTGGGCGGCGGTGCCTCGTCATTGCTGTCCTCGAGGATGATGATGCCGCCCTCGTCGTGGCCACGGTGCCAAGTGGCGGTCTCCTCGAGGGTGCGACGCTGGCGTTCCATCTCCTCACGGACGTAGTCGTCCCGCGTCCATTTGAGAGCGGTCTCATCAGCGGCGGCCATGTCAACGTGCTCCTATTTCACGATGACGGGCGGCGTCCCCGGCTCCCTCTTTGGCCTGACCAGGCGAAGATGGCCGCGGGGAGGAGGGGAAGGCTGGTGGCAGCCCTCGTTTTTGTTGGGAAACGTAGCATACAATTTTAAAAAATACCTACGCTCACGCAAGATCTATCTAGGAGATTCATAGCAAGGAGGGGAGAATGTGTCTACGTACCCTCGTAGACCGTATGCGGAAGCGTTTCACAACGCGGTTGATGTAGTCGAACTTTCTTTGCGTTCCACCAATCGAGTACCTAACGTACGACACCTCCGAGTTCTACACACGTTCAGCTCGGTGACGTCCCTCGCTTTCTTGATATAGCAAGGTGTCGAGATAGTAGATGAGTTCCGTCAACACGATGACTTGGTGACGGTGATAGTGAAGTGATTCTCATAGGGCTTTGCCTAAGCACCGTAAAACTATGACCGGAGGTGTAAACTGTGGAGGGGGACGCCGCACACGACTAACAATTGATGTTGTGTGTTCTAGGCGCCCCCCTCCTCATACACACACACACACACACACACA
>NC_041382.1:674865175-674881024 GCF_002162155.2 Triticum dicoccoides | reverse complement strand
ATGGGGCGCCCCAAGTGGGGCCGAATCCCACTTGGGCTCCTGCCCTGGTTTGCCCCCCTTCCTTGTATAGGCGCCAGGGGAAGGAAGGGGGAGGTGCCCCCCCTTTCCTTTCTCCCTTGAGGAGGGGAAGGAAGGAGGGACTTGCCCTCCCCCTTTCCTTTTCCTAGGGCTGGCCGGCCTGGTGGAGGGGCGCACCAGCCCATTGTGGGCTGGTCTATCCCTCCCTTTCCCCATTAAGCCCATATCTTTGTCGGTGGAGTGGGGGGGGGGTGCCCGAAACCCCTTCCGGTGACCCTATATGTACCCGATACCCTCCAAAACACTTTCAGTGTCCAAATATCATCGTCCTATATATCAATCTTTACCTCTATACCATTTCGAGACTCCTCGTCATGTCCATGATCTCATCCGGGACTCCGAACAATATTCGGTCACCAAATCACATAACTCATAATCATATAATACTATATCATCATCGAACGTTAAGCGTGCGGACCTTACGGGTTTGAGAACTATGTAGACATGACCGGGACACCTCTCCGGTCAATAACCAATAGCGGAACCTGTATGCTCATATTGTCTCCTACATATTCTATGAAGATCTTTATCGGTTGAACCGTTATGACAACATACATTATTCCCTTTGTCTATCGGTATGTTACTTACCCGAGATTCGATCATCGGTATTTTCATACCTAGTTCAATCTCGTTACCGGCAAGTCTCTTTACTCATTCCGTAATACATCACCTCGCGACAAACTCCTTAGTCATCTGCTTGCAAGCTTATGATGTGTACTACTGAGAGGGCCCAGAGATACCTCTCTGATACTCGGAGTGACAAATCCTAATCTCGATCTATGCCAACTCAACAAACACCTTCGGAGATACCTGTAGAGCATCTTTATAATCACCTAGTTACATTGTAACATTTGATAGCACACAAGGTATTCCTTCGGTGTCCGGGATTTGCATAATCTCATAGTCGAAGGAATATGTATTTGACATGAAGAAAGCAATAGCAATAAAACTGAACGATCATTATGCTAAGCTAACGGATGGGTATTGCCCATCACATCATTCTCCTAATGATGTGATCCTATTATCAAATGACAACTCATGTCTATGGTTAGGAAACCTTAACCATCTTTGATCAACGAGCTAGTCTAGTAGAGGCTCACTAGGGACACAGTGTTTGTTTATGTATTCACACATGCATTAATGTTTTCGATCAATACAATTCTAGCATGAATAATAAACCTTTATCATGAATAAGCAAATATAAAATAACAACTTTATTATTGCCTCTAGGGCATATTTCCTTCAGTCTCCTACTTGCACTAGAGTCAATAATCTAGTCACATCACCATGTGATTTAACACCCATAGTTCACATCGCTATGTGACCAACACCCAAAGAGTTTACTAGAGTCAATAATCTAGTTCACATTGATATGTGATTAACACCCAAAAAGTACTAAGGTGTGCTCATGTTTTGCTTGTGAGAGAGGTTTAGTCAACGGGTCTATCACATTCAGATTCATATGTATTTTGCAAATTTCTATGCCCACAATGCTCTGCATGGAGCTACTCTAACTAATTGCTCCCACTTTCAATATGTATCCAGATCGAGACTCAGAGTCATCTGAATCAGTGTTAAAGCTTGCATCGACGTAACCCTTTACGACGAACTCTTTATCACCTCCATAACCAAGAAACACTTCCTTAGTCCTCTTAGGTAACTAAGGATAATTTTGACCGTTGTCCAGTGATCTACTCCTAGATCACCATTTTACCCATTGCCAAACTCATGGCAAGGTACACAGTAGGTCTGGTACACAGCATGGCATACTTTATAGAACCTATGGCTGAGGCATAGGGAATGACTTTCATTCTCTCTTTATCTTCTGTCGTGGTTGGTTTTGAGTCTTACTCAAATTCACACCTTGCAACACAGACAAGAACCCTTTCTTTGACTGGTCTATTTTGGACTTCTTCATAAAATTTCCAAGGTATATACTTTGTGAAAGTCCTATTAAGCATCTGGATCTATCCCTATAGATCTTGATGCCCAATATGTAAGTAGCTTCACTAAGGTCTTTCATTGAAAAATTCTTATTCATGTATCCTTCTATGCTATCCAGAAATTCTTTATCATTTCAATCAATAATATGTCATCCACATATACTATCAGAAATGCTACAGTTCTTGTAAATACAGGCTTCACCGTAAGTCTGTATAAAACCATATGCTTTGATCACCTTATCAAAGTGTATATTCCAACTCCAAGATGCTTCCACCAATCCATAGATGGATCGTCGCTGGAGCTTGCACACTTTGTTAGCACCTTCAGGATCGACAAAAACTTATGGTTGCATCATATACAACTCTTCTTTAAAAAATTCATCAAGGAATACAATTTTTGACGTCCATTTGCCAGATTTCATAATAAAGTAGCAATTGCTAACATGATTCGGACAGACTTAAGCATCACTACGGGTGAGAAAGTCTCATCATAGTCAACCCCTTGAACTTGTCGAGAACCTTTTGCGACAAGTCGTGCTTTGTAGACAGTAACATTAGCATGAGTGTCAGTCTTCTTCTTGAAGATCAATTTATTCTCTATGGCTCGCCGATCATCGGGCAAGTCCACCAAAGTCCACACTTTGTTCTCATACATGGATCCCATCTCAGATTTCATGGACTCAAGCCATTTATCGAAATCTGGGCTCATCATAGCTTCTTCATAGTTCGTAGGTTCGTCATTGTCTAGTAACATGACTTCCAGAACAGGGTTACCATACCACTCTGGTACGGAACATGCTCTGTTCGACCTACGAGGTCCAGTAGTAACTTGATCTAAAGTTTCATGATCATTATCATTAGCTTTCTCTCTAGTTGGTGCAGGCATCACGGGAACGGATTTCTCTGATGAGCTACTTTCCAATTCGAGAGAAGGTACAATTACCTCATCAAGTTTTACTGTCCTCCCACTCACTTCTTTCTAGAGAAACTCCTTCTCTAGAAAGTTTCCATTCTTGGCAACAAATATCTTGCCTTCGGATTTGTGGTAGAAGGTGTACCCAATTGTTTCCTTAGGATATCCTATGAAGACGCACTTCTCTGATTTGGGTTCGAGCTTATCAGGCTGAAGCCTTTTGACATAAGTGTCACAACCCCAAACTTTAAGAAACGACAGCTTAGATTTCTTGCCAAACCACAATTCATACGGTGTCATCTGAACGGATTTAGACGATGCCCTATTTAACGTGAATGCAACTATCTCTAATGCATAACCCCAAAACGATAGTGGTAAATTAGTAAGATACATCATAGATCACACCATATCTAATAAAGTACGGTTATGATGTTCAGACACACCATTACGCTGTGGTGTTCCAGGTGGCGTGAGTTGTGAAACTATTCCACATTGTTTTAAATGAAGACCAAACTCGTAACTCAAATATTCGCCTCCGCGATCAGATCGTAGAAACTTTATTTTCTTGTTACTATGATTCTCTACTTCACTCTGTTGACACCAGATTTTGGCATGGTCAAGAATCCGGGTTCGTATGCAAAAGTTAGAGACAACACTTCACGGGCCGGCCCTGAGTGAGAAAGTATTTGGCCTTTGCCGGCTGAATGAAAACCTTGCCGGGGTAAAACCTTGCCGGTGTGAAGGCTTGCCGGCGTGGAAAGCTTGCCGGCGCCGAAAGCTCACCGGTGTGGAAGATTGCCGGTGTGAAATCTTGCCGAGGGAGAAACCTTGCCGGGGAGGAACCCTTGCCGGGGAGGAACCCTTGCCGGGGTAGAAACCTTGCCGGGGTAAAACCTTGTTGATGTGGAATCTTGTCGGGGGAGAAACCTTGCTGGGGAGGAACCCTTGCCGGGGTAGAAACATACCGGGGTAAAACCTTACTGATATAAAGGCTTGCCGGGTAGAAACCTTGCCGGTGTGGAAAGCTTACCCGGGTGGAAAGCCTGCCGGGGTGGAGGCTATGATAGTCAAGCCAACGAGAAGTTGAAGATGGGCTTAAAAGGTTATTCATATGATCTTGGATGGAAAAGTGTTCTACACAGAAGTTGTGCGTCTCGTCAAAACGATCGATTTTGATATAAAGATCGTCTCAATCCAAGGTCGTTTGCCACCACAAAAAGGACCCGCAAAGTACAGCCAGTTTAAACTGAACAGTTTTGGAAAGTTCGGATAAAACCAATCCGAATTTGATTAGGGTTTTGGACGCGAATTGATGTAATTTTCTTGTAAGGAAAGCCTAGATAAATCCTTTGCTTGTACAGGAAGTCTAACTGCCTCTTATATATGTTGGGGGTGATGGCCGATTAAAACAACACGCAATCGAACAAATCAATATACTACTTTTTCATCTATGTTTTATCTCCCCACCGTTTTTCTCTCTTGTTCTTCGCTGTTCCTCGAGTTTGAGAGCTACGAGTACCGAGGCTCTAGGGGCGAGCGAATCGACCTAGGGAAACCCATAGCCGCCGCAATCCCTGACGGGGTCCCTCCCGGGTGCGCGGGGTTTCGGGTCTGCAAAAGCGCCCGCCGACTGTCCTGCGTATCGCGCTGTCGGCTGGGTCTCCTTCGACGTGAGCTGCGGTGCATCACCCCTGGCTTCGAGGTTACACGTGACGTGTTCGTGTGTGAACACACTTTTTGGTGACTCCGCTGGGGACAAAAGATCAATCGTCATAATCCACCATGTCCGATCTTCCCAAGCCATCTGAGGTAGACGCCGATAACACCATTAAGCCCAGTCTTGATGAGATATCGGCCAATCATCGCCAAGTTTATGAGGAGTACAAGAAGGCGCGCGAGGAGACGGACCTGTAGGAGTTCCTTGCAAAATTCAAGAAGGATCGCCAATGCAACATCACTCCGATTGAAGAAATCAAGTTTCCTCCTCTTCAAGCCGAGCAGGTTAAAACCCCTGTAAGTACTACCTTTTCTCCTGAGCAGTGGGCTGAGATTGAGAGTCGTATTGCTGATGGCAACAATCTAGTCTATCAAACTTTCATAGAAAATACTAATGCTCAGAAGAATATATCTCAATCATCTAGTGGTAATGGTGGTATAGCTGCTAGTGTGCAAAACCCTAATCTGACTTTACCTATTTCATCGGCGCCTCCCATGCCGATGACTTATTATCCTACTCAAGCAAATCAGATTGTGGCTGCACCCATTAGTCCCATCATGATCATGCCGGGTTCGGTGGCAACACCGAACCAAACCCTACCTACAGCTACAACCACTCAGCCATTACCGAACTATGGTTCGGCATATATGCCACAATTCCTACCTACAACTAATAGTCCTACTCTTCCCATGCCACAGCAGCAAGCTTCATCGTCTACTAGAGATGATGCCCTAGCTAATTTAAGAGAGGAGATGGCTAAGATGCTTCGAGAGAATTTTGGAGTTGAGCTACCTCGGAATCAGATTTACCAAAAGCCATACCCCAAATAATTTGATGCCATCCAGTGCCCTCCAGGATATAAAATTCCAGATTTTGTTAAGTTTAATGGAGAAGGCACAAAAACCACATGGGAGCATGTTAGTCAACATTTAGCACAATTGGGTGAGGCAGGCTCATCGAATGAATTGAAAGTGCGTTTATTTCCTTTATCATTAACTGGTACCGCATTTTCATGGTTTTCTTCTTTACCACATGGTTCCATTCGAGTTTGGTCGCAGCTAGAGCAGAAATTTCATGATCACTTTTATAGCGGCGACAATGAACTTAAGTTGTCACATCTAACATCGGTTAAAAAAAGCATGATGAATCGGTCTCCGATTACGTCAAGAAATTCAGAGAAACAAAAAACTGGTGTTTTAGTTTGGTGATAACAGAAAGGGACTTGGCGGACCTAGTACTGAGTGGTTTGAGAACTCCCATTAAAGGAAATCTAGAAGGCTATGAGTTCTTAAATATCAACCAAGTTTTACAAAGGGCTTTGGCTCAGGAAAGCCGAAGCAAAGATCTCAAAGAAGTGCACAGATACAAAGTCGATCATCCAAAGATGAATATGGTCGAATATGATAATGATCACTCGGACGACGAGGGTGATGTTTTTGCTACTGAATTTTTTTGGACATCTAAGGCCAAACCCTTTACTTGCAATGATCTGAAACCGATTCGTAAGAATCGTAATGAAGAGATGAAGTTTACTTTTAACATTGCTAAGTGTGATAGAATATTTGATGCTATTGCTGCAAGCTATAATTATTAGGATATCTCATACTTTACCGTCGTTTGAAGAGTTAAAACGGCGTGCTTATTGCAAGTATCATAATTCTTTTTCTCATGCTATTAACGATTGCAATGTTTTTCGACGACTGACACAATCGGCCATTAATGACGGACGATTGAACTTCTCTGAGATACAAGTTGATAAACAACCTTTTCCAATGAATACCATGGATTTGGATGGGAAGAAGCTACTCATTCGGCCGGAGGTTGCCGAATCTGCTAATAAAGCTAATGTCATTGTTGGTGAGCCCAGGAAAGACAAAGAGGGCGACAAGGTCTTGGGGAGACATGTTGTACTTGATAAGCAACCCGATGGCAAGGAAGTGATCAAAATTACCATCAAGAATCCTACACTCAGGGGGCAAGCACAGGTGCAGCAAGACACTCGAGTTAAATTTGTTAAGCCCAAGAGTCCGGAGGTTGGTAAGTGGAAGACGAATAAAGCTAAAGTGCAGCGCAAGAAAATCAAACCAACTTTTGATATGTTGTTGTCCAAGTATGCCAGTCAAGCAACCGGTTCTATCTCTGACCGGTCATCAAATTTGAAACACTCAAGGTCACCTCCTCAGGAAGAATTTCAGCATCATGCAAGGCCATATGGGTCATGGGCGCCGGGACCGTGGATGCCGCCACCCCCTATGTGCCATACTACATGGGAGACTTCAATGGAGGATGGTGGCAGCCCCCAATGGCCCCTTATGCTTTTCATCTGGGTTGGGCAGAACCAAGGAGGTCCGTTCATGAGAGACATGTTTTATCCCACACAAGGCCGTTTGAACAATGGTGTCAATCGGCCAGTGCAAGATAATCAGAAAAGGGTCGGCAAGCAAGAATGGTGTGTTAAGTTGCCAAGTGCTGCAACGGTTGAGTCGAGCAAAGGCAAGGATAAAATCAATGCTGACTCACTCATCTTGGGCACCAAAACATTCGCCATATAACAGCCGATTGTGCATAGCAACCCGACTGAGCCGATACTTGCTATCGCGCCAAAGCACTCGGCTAATGACCATGAAGCAAGCACCAGCCAAGTAAAGACGAGAGATCCTAAATACAATCATCCAAAGTGGTGTCCTCCAGGGCTGACAAAGACACAAAAGAGGAAACAACAAAGGCTAATAAGTCAAGAGATGACAGAAGAAGAGGCCGAGAAGCAAAGGAATAAGTTGTTCAGCGACAGTCGGCCCATGGTGCCTACAAAACAAGTGTGTAAGCCTAAACAAATACAAAATGCAGTGGCTTCTACACCTATCACAGCAGCGCCTACACCACCAAAAGAGGACGATGTGATCATTGCATCATCCGAGTTACCTATTGATTCCTCTTCGCTTGAACAAATTTCAGAATAGGTGGATACATTAGGGAAAGAGGAGGATATGTTAGATTACGAGTATACACTGGTTCATGAAGGTATGGATATTAATATGGTGTATTACTTGCCGAGTTTCATGCTGTAGATGAGGAAGGGGAGGTGGCTCAGCTGGATTTTGGCCCTAAAAATGCAATATTCGAGAAGCCAAAAGAACCAGTAATGCATCTGAAACCGTTATATCTCAGAGGTCATATCAATGGGTCACCGCTCACTCGGATGCTGGTTGATGGTGGTGCTGTGGTGAATCTTATGCCGTATTCGATCTTCAGAAAATTGGGGCTGCATGATGAAGAGTTGATAAAGACCAACATGGTGCTCAATGGATTTGAAGGCAAAGAGAAAACTGAAGCCAAAGGTGTGATGTATGTGGAGCTTACAGTCGGAAGCAAAACTTTGGCTACTGCATTCTTTATCGCTGAGGAGCAAGGTAACTACAATGTCATACTAGGCCGTGATTGGGTTCATGCAAACCAATGCGCGCCATCTACTATGCACCAGTTTTTAATCCAGTGGGTTGATGATGAAGTGGAAGTCATTCATGCGGATAATTCGGCCTGTGTTTCTTTGGCCGATGCATCGGTGGATTGGCAACATCCTAATGCTACTTGCTTGACGGGGCGCGACTTATCAGAGTTTGATTTTCTCAGCGCGACCAAGAATGGTTTCGTGCCCGTCTCTTTAAAGCCGGCTGAATGCAATCAGCTCCAAGGTATGTTATGCTTAAATGGATCCTAACCCAGAGTGGTTACAAAAGCGACTTGTAGAATATCGGTCTAATGAAAATGGTATGTATGAGTCTATAGAAGAGTTAGATGATATGGATAAATTAGGACAAGGTTTTACATCGGCCGATCCATTAGAAGAGGTAGATATAGGAGATGGTTCAATTTCTAGGCCGGCGTTTGTAAACAAAAAATTGAAAGCTGATTATAAAGCTAAGTTAATCGAGCTATTGAAAGAATATATTTGTTGCTTTGCATGGGAATATCATGAGATGCCAGGGTTAAGCCGAGAGCTAGTGGAGCATCGGTTACCTATAAAGGCTGGTTTTAGACCATATAAACAATCGGCCAGAAAGTTTAATCCAAAAACATATGACCGGATCAAGGAAGAGATCGGTCGTTTGCTTAAAGCTAATTTCATTAGACCTTGCAGGTATGCCGAGTGGATTTCTAACATTGTCCCAGTGGAGAAGAAAGGATCCGGCAAGTTGAGGGTGTGCAGTGACTTCAGAGATTTGAATAGGGCTACACCCAAAGATGAGTATCCCATGCCAATAGCTGATATGCTTATTAATGATGCTTCTGGACATAAGGTTATTAGCTTCCTAGATGGTAATGCCGGATACAATCAAATTTTTATGGCCGAAGAGGACTTGTCCAAGACAGCTTTTTGTTGCCCTGGTTTTCTTGGTTTATTCGAGTGGACAGTGATGACATTCGGGTTAAAAAATGCTGGCACCACATATCAAAGGGCTATGAATTTGATTTTTCATGATTTACTCGGTGTCATACTTGAAGTTTATATTGATGATATTGTTGTCAAATCGGATGCTTTTGAGTCTCACTTGGCCGATTTGCATTTAGCTTTTGAAAGAATGAAAAAGTATGGACTGAAGAAGAATCCTTTGAAGTGTGCATTCGGTGTGTCAGCTGGCAAGTTTTTGGGTTTCATTATCCATGAAGATGGCATAGAGATTGATCCCAAAAAGATAGAGGCCATACAGAAAGTGGAGGCTCCAACATGCAAGAGAGAATGCAAAAGTTCCTTGGCAAGGTCAATTATTTGAGGAGGTTCATTGCTAATCTGTCAGGGAAGGTTTATGCGTTTACTCCTTTTCTTCGGTTAAAGAATGATGCTGATTTCACTTGGGGGGCAAAATAGCAAAAAGCATTTGATATGATCAAGAATTATTTGTGCACTCCTCTGGTGATGAAAGCACCCAAGCATAGGGAACCCTTCAGGCTTTACATTGCATCAGAGGAAGGAGTTATTGGTGTTGTTCTGACTCAAGAAACCGAAGGAAAAGAGTATGCCGTCACTTATTTGAGCTGCCGCTTATTGGACGCCGAGACAAGGTATACATTTATTGAAAAATTATGTCTATGTTTATATTATGCTTGCACAAAATTAAGACATTATTTAGTGCCGAGTGCTTGCATAGTAGTTTGTCAGACCGATGTCATTAAATACATGTTGCATAGACCAATTCTTAGTGGTAGAATTGGCAAGTGGGTTTATGCTTTGATTGAATATGATTTGGCTTATGAATCTCTAAGATCCATGAAAGGCCAAATCGTTGCTAATTTTATTGTTGAACATCGGATTAATGACAAGCATGATGTTGATATAAACCTTGTCTCACTAGTACCATGGAGATTATATTTTGACGGTTCAGTTTGTAGCAATGGCCAAGGTGTTGGTATTGTTTACATATCTCCTCATGGTGCTATTTTTGAAGCCTCATGCCGCTTAGAATATTCTTGTACAAACAATCAAGCCGAATATGAGGCATTATTATTCGGCCTAGAGATGTTGCTTGCTATAGGTGTTACACATATTGAGGCTTATGGTGATTCGTTATTAGTAGTGCAACAAATATCCAAAGTCTTTCAATGTTTTGACGAATCACTTAATGTTTATCTTGATAAATGTCTAGATATAATTTCTACTTTGAATTATTTTAGCATTGCTCATATATCTAGACATGACAATTGGAAAGCGAATGAGTTGGCACAACAAGCATCCGACTATCATGTTGATCGTGGCTTGTTTCATATTTCTAAAAAGCCGATGTCTAGTCTTGCCAACATAGGGGGGGGGGGGCGAACCAGAGCCCACCGTTTCAGCCACTAATGAAATATGCAATGCAGGAGAAAATCAAGACTGGAGGAAACCCATCATTGATTATTTGTGTGATCCTAGTAGAAGGGTGGACAGGGCTGTTTGGCATATGGCTTTCAAATACACAATGAGAGATGACGGTCTCTATCGCCGAACAGTTGATGATATTCTTTTAAAGTTCTTGGATGAGGACCAAGTGAGAGTTGCTATGGGGGAGGTCCATGAAGGTATTTGTGGCACTCATCAGTCGGCTCCAAGATGAAATGGTTGCTACGACGTGCTGGATTTTATTGGCCGACTATGATTAATGATTGCTTCAGATATTACAAAGGGTGTGAAGCTTGTCAAAATTTGGTGATATTCAGTTGGCTCCTGCTGCTATGTTATGTCCCATTATCAAGCCGTGGCCTTTCAGAGGATGCGGTTTAGACTTTATTGGAAAAATTCATCCGTCTTCCTCAAAGGGGCATCGATTCGTATTGGTAGCAACCGATTATTTCACTAAATGGTCTGAAGCAATACCTCTCAAGAACATGAGGCATACGGAGGTAATTAAATTAATAACCGAGCACATTATTCATAGATTCGACATTCCTCAAACTTTGAATACAGATCAAGGCTCATCTTTCATGTCACACCAAGTCAGAGAATTTGCTGAATCTTATAACATAAAGTTGCTTAATTTCTCTCCATATTATGCCCAAGCCAATGGACAAGCTGAGTCTAGCAATAAAATTTTGATCAAACTCATCAAGAAGAAGATTGAGGATAATCCAAGAAGATGGCATGAGTTGTTGTCTGAAGCTTTGTGGGCACATAGGATCTCAAGGCATGGTGCTACGAAAGTGACTCCATACGAGCTAGTATACGATCAAGAGGCTGTTTTACTAGTGGAAGTGAAATTTAATGCTTTGAGAATAGACAAACAAAATGATTTATCGGCAGCAGACTTTTATAACTTAATGATGGACAACATTGACGAAGTTGCCGATAAACGTTTGGCTGCTTTGAAGGCCATAGAGAGAGACAAGTTGAGGGTGGCAAGAGCTTACAATAAGAAAGTCAAGTTGAAGAATTTTCAAGTTGGCGATCTCGTCTGGAAAGTGATTCTACCGATTGATTCAGAAGATAGAAAATTCGGGAAGTGGTCTCCAAGTTGGGAAGGTCCTATTAGGATCGCAAGAGTAGTTCCCGTAAATTCATATTTGGTGGAATCCATGCAAGGGGCATTGTTACCTCGAGCTCTCAATGGCAAATACTTGAAGAAATACCATCCGAGTTTATGGCAAGAAGCCTAAATAGGCAATGGCCGATACATAATTATGGCCCTAAGAAAAATAAATGGCCGATGGAGTGTTGACATCGTCCTTAGAACAAGCACAATACAAGTTATTTTTCGGCACACAAGCTTTGCCGAAAAACAGGGGGGATGGAAAAGTGTTCTACACGGAAGTTGTGTGTCTCGTCAAAATGATCGACTTTGATATAAAGATCATCTCAATCCGAGGTCGTTTGCCACCACAAAAAGGACCCGCAAAGACAACCAGTTTAAACTGAACAGTTTTGGAAAGTTCGGATAAAACCAATCCAAATTTGATTAGGGTTTTGGACGTGAATTGATGTAATTTTCTTGTAAGGAAAGCCTAGATAAATCCTTTGCTTGTACGGGAAGTCTAGCCGCCTCTTATATATGTTGGGCGTGACGGCCGATTAAAACAAGACGCGATCGAACAAATTAATATACTACTTTTTCATCTATGTTTTTATCTCCCCACCGTTTTTCTCTCTCGTTCTTCGCTGTTCCTCGAGTTTGAGAGCTGTGAGTACCGAGGCTCTAGGGGCGAGCGAATCGACCTAGGGCAACCCATAGCCGCTGCAATCCCTAATGGGGTCGCTCCTGGGTGCGCGGGGTTTCGGGTCTGCAAAAGTGCCACCGACTGTCCTGCGTATCGCGTTGTCGGTCGAGTCTCCTTCGACGTGAGCTGCGGTGCATCACCCCCGGCGTCGAGGGTACACGTGGCATGTTCGTGTGTCAACACACTCTGAAATTCTTTGAGCTTTTCAAATGTTTTAGATTTGTGTTTCATTATGTAAATATACCCATATCTACTTAAATCATCTGTGAAGGTTAGAAAATAACGATACCCCCCGCGTGCCTCAGTACTCATCGGACCGCATACATCGGTATGTATTATTTCCATTAAGTCATTAGCTCGCTCCATTGTTCCGGAGAATGGAGTTTTAGTCATCTTGCCCATGAGGCATGGTTCGCAAGTATCAAATGATTCACAATCAAGTGATTCCAAAAGTCCATCTACATGGAGTTTCTTCATGCGCCGTACTAAGCAAAATAAGATGCGTAAAAGATAAGCATCACATGCAATCAAAATATGTGACATGATATGGACATCATCATCTTGTGCTTTTGATATTCATCTCCAAAGCATCGTCATGATCTCCATTGTCACCGGCTCGACACCTTGATCTCCATCATAGCGTCGTGGTCGTCTCGCCAACTATTGCTTCTACAATTATCGCTAATGCATAGTGATAAAGTCACTAGTATGCGTCGGTGCTATACAAACGGTTTTAACCCCTTTCCGCGACGACATTAGGAATCATTGCCTAGTGAGTGACAGCGATAAGGGGGTTCTTCCCACACGACCCAGAAACCGTCGGGGATATGCCCTCCTGGCACACATGCTTGCCAAAATGAGGTCGTGTGCTACCGGCGAGCGCTTAAATACGGAAATACATACAATAGAGCTAAAAAATACAATTATACATGTGGAATTGTTTCCAGTCGCAAGTACATCCCACACATTCAGTCCCCGCTAAACGGTTCTATTCGTATGTACATCCCACACAGTCGCTCCAAGGAAAACGTTTTCGTTCACAGGTACATCACACACAATTTTTCCCGTTAAATCATTTGTGATAGCGTTCCCATTGCACACGATATTAACAATTTTATCGTTTGCGTTATTGAATGCATCACACACGGTCCGTAGAAAAAACTGTGTGGCAAAGGCTGTCCATCACACACAGTTTTTATGTGGTAAACGTTTGCGCAAGGTGTCCTAACGCAAACAGTTTTCAAGAGAAAGTCGTGTGTGATTGCTCATTGATCCAACACGGTTTATTCCTAGAAACTGTGTGCATTGCGTGAGGTCATCGCCCACGGTATTTCTTAATAACCGTTTGCAATAGCAAAACCCAATTAGCAGGCTAATTTCCCTATTATTAATAATCCATTTATTAATCTAACTGACATTCGTATTAAGTACATAATATATTTCATTTCCATATTAAGGAAGCAGAATTTCATAATTGAAATACATCAGAGTACAACATGGTATAGCTTCAGCACTCAGCTACCCCATTACACAACTGCACCAACATCAAGTTTCACATGCAACATGTAGAACCTTTCGAAATTAGCATCATAGACGGTATATAGACAGATGCATTTCATCTGGAAAACTGCTAAAGCGGAAGGCGAATATTGAGCCTTCATTCATGTTGAAGGTCTTTGCAACTTTAGGACAGTGCCTGTGGATGATTACCATCCGTCCTTCGTCCTCTTCAGGAACACTTCAATATTGAACTGTGGGTGTTGTATGAAAACCTTCCTCGCCTCCTGACCATATAGGTGGTTTGAGAGGTAATCATCAGTGAACTACTTTGGAAAGGCCTGAAAACAAGGATGTGCATAAATATCTTCTCTATTGGAAATAGGGCAAAGGAATAAAAAAGGCAAGGTATAATAGTTAGTACCATGTTGTAGTGAACTGATGTCTTCTTCATTGTGCAGACAAAGATCTTGTTGTTTTTTGTCGCTAATTTGTTTATCCTAACAATCTTTCCGAGTTTCTTGATTTGATTGATATTCATGGACAACTCATTTCCCCATATGCAAAAAGGGTCGAACAGTGGGTCAAATCCTCTCACAGTAGGACCTACATGTGCAAGACCGAATTGTTAAAAACCAAAATATTAGAATGGTTCCTGCAATTGCACAATAATGTGCTATTAGACAATGGACCATGCACGTGCTAACCTCGATTGTAAACGCCAGTGCTTCCTATTGTTTTCCTACAACACATATAAGGTAGTTAGTCATCAGGTTAAGTAAGGGTTCACATGCTATCAGTAAAATATGTTATTGAAAAATAAGCACATTGCAGATTCATTAGATTAATTCAAGCCACATGGAAAACCCATTTATCCCAACCAAGCATGATTAAGAATTAGGAAATATAACACTTGTATAGGTTTCTCATCTATTAAGTGCAGCCAAATTCGATTTATTCCTCACATGCACAACAATACAAAATTCTACCCATGACAATTGGACATCGCATTACAGAATTGAACCGAGCAATTAACTAAACACCACAACGAATGAACCAAACATTAATTGAACACCACATTGCACAATATAACATACTCCTAATAGAAGATCAGACAGTTAACCAAACCAAGCATGCTTAACAACTGGGAAATATAGCAATTGTATTTGTTTCTCATGTATTTACTACAACCAAATTCAGTTTATTCCTCACATGGTATACAATAACAGAATGCACCCACAATTATTGAACATCGCATTGCAGAATTGAACCAAACAGTTAACTAAACACCACAACACAAATGAACCAAACCTTAACTAAGCACCACATTGCACAATGTATAACCAAACCAAGCATGCTTGATAACTTGGGAATATAGCAATTGTATTCGTTTCTCACATGGAAGACAATACAAAATTGCAGCCTGAAGAATTGAACATCACATTTGCAGAATTAAACCAAACAATTAACCAAAGATGACAACTAATTAACAAAACAGTTAATAAATGAGCACCACACTGCACAACATATAGAACATATACACTAGAGTAACATATTGCATGATAAAATTAGATAGCACAATTCACTAGAATTTGTGAAGGAAAGGCAGGAGCAGCACATGGAACGGGTAAACCGAGCATGCTTAACCGGCATAGCTAGCAAATGGCAAGGTGCTCCTCCAAGATATGGGGGTCAGCACGAATGGCAGTCATCGCGACCTCATCCGCGCGTGCAGCCGCGATTTTGCTTCTCCGCTGCCAAATGCTCCTTGATATCCTGGCTATACTGCGTGCACCATGGCTTAGGGAGGCACTTATTTGGTGGAGGGGTCGGTGATTTGGGTGGAAGGTGTCGCGCTCGCGCCGGCGGCGAGGCATGTGGGATGTGGAAGGAGGAGGAGGATGGGGGTCGGGTGTGGATTACCTGTGTGGATAGACGAGGCCGATCAGCATGAAGAAGGGTCGCGGGCGAGGAGGCGGCGCTGCAAGCAAGGAGTGAATGTTTCAACTTGGAAAGGA